>NC_040246.1:1221250-1526562 GCF_001444195.1 Xiphophorus couchianus | reverse complement strand
TTTTTTTGTATTTGTGTTTTTGTGAAATATTGAATACAGAGCCTTTTTTAACGCCAAATAAAATCGATGACGCTCCTGCTGTTTGCATCCAGACCGCTAGGTGGCAGCCTGCAACAGGGTTTCGGTGAGGCGGAGGAGCAGCGAGAGCAGAGCGGCAGCTGCCCTCTCTGTTCGGGATGTCGTCTTAAGCGTCTTTTTTTCTAGCTGTTGTGTTAAAAATGACATCCGGGTATCTTTTACTCAACATTTTATCACTAAGTGAAACACATTATATAGACTAGTTACGCACAGATGGATGTTAGAAAGAGCTTATCTATGTTATTTTTGATTATCTTCAATTTACTTGCTAATAAAAACATCAGAATTAGACCAATAAAAAAAAAAAACTTCATGATTTTTCATGGCCTTAATGAAAAGTATTTTTGTTCACTTTTATGATGATCACATTGTCAGAAAATTTGAATATTTCATAAGACAAAAAATGGTTTGTCTCATGGAATCATGGAAATGTGAGGATACTGTTAAGTGTGTCCATGTATACAGTATATGTAACTGACACTGGGGAGTTATGGTGGATTTATTGATTAATGTCTTAAAAATCAGAGTTTTACATAAAGAATGATAATTTACTATCTCCTTAAAGAAGGAGGAAACGCTCTGGTGATGATGTCATGGATTTAGAACGTTCTGATAGGTTGACCGGCACATTTAAGTTAACTGGAGGAACATCTGTGGATGTCTTTTAATTCCACACCTGGAACACACTGACGTCTCGTTCGCCACAACGTTTGCTTTGGTTTTCAAAAGAAATCAAGCAAATATCAGGGAGAGAATCGTGGAGTCTCACAGGTCTGACTCATCTGTAGGATCAACTCCCAGCTGCTTGAAGGTTCATCTGTTCAAACAGTTCTAGACACCATGGGAAGGCCCAATCATCACAGCACTCAAGATGTCGACGGGTTCTGTGACCCAGAGATGAGATTTGGTCCAAAATGAACAAACTGAACCCAGAACAAAAGCAAAGATGATGCTGTACCTGGTAAGACAGTTTTTTATTATTTATAGTCAAACTGTCCTAAAAGGCAAATCAGTGAGGAAAAAGCCAAGTCTCCAAAATAAAGGTTAAGATAAAGCAGATTAATAGTTTGCAAAAGCACACAGATGCAAAAACCTTCATTTGTGGAGAGTCAGGAAGTTAAAGCTTGGGTCCAAATGGGTCTGTCTAGGGCACAATGACTCTGGCAGTAATGAAAAAATGCATTTAGCAAATAAAACTCATTTTGGTAATTGTAGCTGAAGAGAAGTTTAGTCCGATTTGACTTCAGACAGCGAGATAAAAATGTAACCGTCTTCTAAATCATTGTATGTAAAGCTTTGGTTTCAGCTGTGTGGTCAGATCCTGCTGCACCGTGAAGCACCGAGTGTTGGAATAAAAGCCTGTATATAATGTTTCTCTTGATCATGAGTCACTTCAAAGATGTATCACACATTTTTGCTTTCCCTTAACCTTTGCAATGATTGCCGATAACTGTCAGCAGTTTTCCCCGTGACATTTTAGGTCACATCACCCCAATGACACACATCACATGCATTTCTGACACACAAGGGTTTTAGGGTTTTCATTAAGTATAAAAATAAACATTTTCTCTCAAAAATAAAATCCCGATTTGTAAACTGCAGTTTGTATTTACTCTGATTATATATGTCGGATACTTAAAATCGTTTCATGAGTTGAAACATTTGTCACAAACAAAACTGTTGCCATGGGAACTTGTCCGGTAAAGAGGTCTGTCACACCTCCATTACAGCTTCTGCCACTGAAGCCAACTTGAGTCAAGATGAACCGATTTTAAAGAAATCGGATCCGTGTAAAACTGAGCGACAGACAAACCTCTGATTTCAAGGTGTTCCGTCATTTTGTGCTCTCCTCTTTGTGTGGGTCTCTCTCCCAACTATATTTGTGCATTAGTGGCTGAGCCGCAGTGAGCGCTCCAGGCCTGTCTGCCTTCCAGACCAAACACACATCCATCTCTGTCTCCCCGGCTGCTTGTGACCCCTGCGTTCTGGCGTCGAGTTAACCTTCACTCTGGCGTCCATAAACAGCCCGGCTCCTCGCCGAAGGCCACCCAGCCTCTGTGGTCACTCTCTGAGATCAGCATTAGTGGGAGCTGATGGACGCCCTTGAACCGACGGGCCTCACCAGTCACCAAGAGTACAAACAGAAACGATTTTAAAAGCATAATAAAACTGCCCGAAGCTCCCTCCGCCGCGCCGTTTCTCTCCTCCGCTCGTGCTTTCATTATGTTTCACGCGCTGTGGGGGATTTTGCTCGAGAGCAACTCAGAGTTAATATAGTTGAAATGTTGACCAGCAGGACAGCTTGTTCTTCTTTTATGGTTTTCGTTCCCCACGCCGGTTTTCTGTTTGAATGTGTTTCAGTGTTTTGCATCATGAATAATGAGGCTGAACCTTTTCTCAGTTGCTGTAGGTCGTGCTTTTACTTCATCTTTGGCTACTTTTTGTGCTGTAGCCAAGGATTCAGTGGAGTATGGAAGTACGGTGGCTACTGCCGAAACTTTTTTTTTCACATTTAGTAACATTACAACCACAAACATCAAATTAACTCAGAGCAGCAGTCTTTCACTTCAATATGTACATATTTTTAAGTTTTATATAAAACTTTTTAATCAATATTCAAGAATTATCGACTTAAAACAAGCGGCGTGTATGCTTTGGCTAATGTGCTAGTAGTGACGCTAGCTTTAGCGCGTTGGTGTTTTTGCTAACTTATGAAGCTTTTATCGCACGTAGCTTCTCCTAAGTTAATATTTCCAGACAAATTCTAAAACTCTAATTTACTTAGCTATTTTGTAAATGTTCAGTTGGAAAAAGTTCAACATTTGTGTTGAGGTTTTAGTTATCAACCGATTAAGAAATCATCAAGTAGCTCATATTTAGGTTCTCATTTTGAAGTCTATTTACGCAGTAGCTATGTTTCCTCTCCTTTTATTTTATTTTTTTTAACTACATCATCATCATCAACAACTTTATTAAAGACACAAGTAGGTCCATGTGGGAAAAAATAATAATTTAAAAATACAGCCTGTAGTTCTAGAGTTAAAATCTACTGTGTGCTTTAAATCAGTAACAGAGTTAGCATGACACATCAGCTATAAAACTGAAACTGAGTTTATAATTAAAAAAAATCAATTCATGATATGAAGCATGTTGTCATTGACATATAGTTGATGTCAACATAGGTGAACTTAGCACTTTAGAATTAGCTTCCACTCAATTACTGTGTGGCATAGTACTAAGCCCGGCAGCAATAACAAAACTAAATGCAATCAAAACAACCATTAATCATCATAAATGATATATGTGAGAATGTGGCTGTTCTTATTTATTTATTTTTTGCCAGTTGTTTGTTGATTCTTACATTGTGTGTGAATTGTGAGATAGTTATTTTTTGTTTTTGGGCATGTGCACTGACTGATGGCACCTTTTGAATTTCGTTGTCCTTGTGACAATGACAATAAAGATTTATCTTATCTTATCTTATCTTATCTAAAGTATTAATGGAACTAATGTTTATGCTTTAGTGGTGGTTTAGGGTTAGCACCACTAATATTTTAGCTAGTTGTGCCCACCACTGCTTATGGCTAGCTCACGTCTTGCTAGAAAGTTACTTGTAAGCTAGTTTTGTGTAAAATACTATTTTACAAACTATAGCGATACACTTGGTAAGTTTTTGTGTTTTTGTAGTGTGTTCCTTCTAAGCTATAGCATTCTCACAGAATGATGCTCCCATCACCATGTTTCTCCGTCGACTCCACTTTTGATGTTTATGTGCAGAGTTAGCTTACTGTGTTTTTCATGTAGACCAAAAGTAAACCAACCACATCAGCCTTCACAGAAGGTTGCGCTATGGTGCAAAAGGGGCTAAAAATACGTGCCTGCCACACTTTTCCTCTTTTTCTTCATAAAGAATATTAAAAAGCCGGGCATCGTTTTTCATCCACTTCCCAACGGTTTGTAACTTTGTGTTGGTTATAAAGTCACAGTAAAATGAATGGTGGTTCTCAAGTCACAAAAACAAATGTAAGTGGTTGTAATATTCAGTAACAAAAGCAGCTGTAGGATGTGACAGATTGAGAGAACCGCCAGCGTTCATGTTTTCAAAAGTGTAAGTAATTCAAAGGAGTACATCAAACGTGAAATGGGTTTGAATTTCACCAGTTATTACCAACTCTGCAGTTTTCCCGGCTTTCCGGAGCTTTTCAGTCGATTTTACATATTTTACTTATATGGACTTCAACAGCCCTGCTAGAGCTGTTCTTGTTACCGGCAGCAGCTGCAGGGAAAGTGATTTATAACCTTTAATAGACCCTCTCTGGCAACTTCCGTGCTTGAAATACTCCTCAAGTCATAACTCAGCTTGCGAATGATCATTATCCACAATAAACACGTCAAATGGCTGACAGCAAATAAAGATTTGAAAAGTCACTGGTTCTTATTTGGACAGGGAAACAAGGGATGGATGAGGCAGCTTCCTCAAAACATTTTTACTTCGATTTATTTGGAGAGAGACGCACAATTGTCTTCAATTAAGGTTATGTTTTCAGACGTCCTGCCATGTCTGTTTTACTGCCAGTATTTTCGCACTGCATAGTGAAATGGCAGCAATTCGGGCGTTTTTGACAAATCCATCAGAGTGAATTGAGTTGTCTTGAACTCACTTTGAAATCGGTGACTTTATTAACACCAATCCACGAAAAGAAAAATGTTCAAATTTAACCGTGCACACAGGATGTAACATTTCCCACGCAGAGAACAAAACATTCACTTTGATGAATGTTTAATGTATATGTTGAAATGATTAATAAGTGATCACCTGAACTCGGCTGTGGTTCATTAGTTACTTTAAACACCTGATTTGCTGATGATCTGTCAGGGTTGGCGTGAATCGACTTTTTGTAACTGAACTGTAATGCACAGAATTCCGCAGCACGTCTACATCTAAAGGTTGTCAAAGTCAAGCTAGCCTAACTGAGCTTCAATATTTTATTTATTTATTTACCCTCCCCTCCAGGGGGTCTTTTGTGGGCTCTAGTGTCCCTTATATGAAAGTAGGCTGACAGGAAAGGGGGGAAGACATGCGGCAAATGTCGCTGGGTCCGGGAATCAAACCCGCGACAGCCACGTTGTCATGTTCTGTGTTGTCTGTGTATTTATTTAGAGTTTTCCTTGTCCTTGAGTCTCTTCGTTGTCCTGTCTTCCCCTTACTTGTTCCCAGGTGTGTCTCGTTCTGTGATTACCCCCTGTGCATTTAACTCCACCTGTGTTCCTTGTTCCTCGTCGGGTCCTTGTCGTTACTTGCCGCCCTTGGCGTTTGTCGTTCCGTTCCTGTGTGCTCTGTCTATGTTTCGTCCCTCGTTTACCGGTTGCTACCGGCGTCGAGCCCTGGCTTTAGCTCGGCCGTGCTGCCCGGCTTTGGGACTGTTTTGGACTGTGTGTTGCCTCCCAGTCTGCACAGTCTCTCCGCCAGCCCAGACCCGGGACCAGCAACTCCAGCCGGCGCACCCCCGGCCGAATCAGCCGGCGTTCCAGCCGGCGCACCCCAGGCCGAATCAGCCGGTGTTCCAGCCGGCGCACCCCAGGCCGATTCAGCCGGCGTTCCAGCCGGCGCACCCGAGGCCGATTCAGCCGGCGTTCCAGCCGGCGCACCCGAGGCCGTTTCAGCCGGCGTTCCAGCCGGCGCACCCGAGGCCGTTTCAGCCGGCGTTCCAGCCGGCGCACCCGAGGCCGTTTCAGCCGGCGTTCCAGCCGGCGCACCCGAGGCCTCAGCCGGCGTCCCAGCCGGCGCACCCGAGGCTCCCAGTGTTCCGACCGAGACTCCCAGTGTTCCGTCCGAGACTCCCTGTGTTCCTCCCGAGACTGAGACTCCCAGTGTTCCGACTGAGACTCCCAGTGTTCCGACTGAGACTCCCAGTGTTCCGACCGAGACTCCCTGTGTTCCGACCGAGACCCCCTGTGTTCCGACCGAGACCGAGACTCCCAGTGTTCCGACCGAGACTCCCAGCGTTCCTCCCGAGACCGAGACCCTCTCTGTTCCTCCCGAGACCGAGACTCCCAGTGTTCCGACCGAGACTCCCAGTGTTCCGTTCGAGACTCCCTGCGTTCCTACCGAGACTCCCTGCGTTCCTCCCGAGACTCAGACCCTCAGCCTTCCTCCCGAGACTCAGACCCTCAGCCTTCCTCCCGAGACTCAGACCCTCAGTCTTCCTCCCGAGACTCAGACCCAGACCCCCTGTGCTCCGACCGAGACCCCGACTCTCTGTGCTCCACCAGAGACCCTGCCTCGGGGGGCTCGTCGTCGCTGTCTGTGGGCGGCCCCCGGGACTCCTCATCGTCACCTCCAGCGCCGCGGACGGCTGCCGGACGGCCTCCGGGGGTCCCGCCTCCGGGGTTCCCGCCTCCGTGGTTCCCGCCTCCAGCGCCGCGGACGACCGCCGGACCACCTCCGTGGTTCCCGCCTCCAGCGCCGCGGACGACCGCCGGACGACCGCCGGACCGCCTCCGTGGTTCCCGCCTCCAGCGCCGCGGACGACCGCCGGACCACCTCCGTGGTTCCCGCCTCCAGCGCCGCGGACGACCGCCGGACCGCCTCCGTGGTTCCCGCCTCCAGCGCCGCGGACAACCGCCGGACCGCCTCCGTGGTTCCCGCCTCCTTTGCCTCCGCCCACCCTGTGGGTAGTTTTTTGTTTGTTTTTGGACTCTTGGCCCTTTCTGTTCCTCCGCCCACTCCGTTGGGTTGTTTTTTGTTATTTTGGACTCTGGCCCGCCGTCCAGCGCCCCTCCACCCACCCTTGTTGTGTTTTTTGTTTTGTTTTTTTTGGGCATCTGGTAGCCGCCCTTGAGGGGGGGGGGTACTGTCATGTTCTGTGTTGTCTGTGTATTTATTTAGAGTTTTCCTTGTCCTTGAGTCTCTTCGTTGTCCTGTCTTCCCCTTACTTGTTCCCAGGTGTGTCTCGTTCTGTGATTACCCCCTGTGTTGATAATTAGCAGCAAAGTGCTGCATCTCTTTTTCTCCTATATATCATGAGTACATTTGAGATTTAGCGCGTTATGCTAACAACTTGACAGCTAAAACTAATGGTAGTCATCGTCGGCAAGACGTTTTTCAGGATCTTGTGTGCGTGACATCACGTTTGTAGCAGTAGCTCCATCGTGATGCCCCCCAAAATTCTATAATTCTTTTTATTATTTAGTAGTTTTTAACTAATAAAAATCCTCAAATGTTGACAACTAATCTGATTTTGTCCTATAAGTTATAAAGGACGATGCAAAACACGCATTCTTTTGAAAAGAAAAAAAAAGTATTTGGGACCTCCCCAAAAAAATTGACACCCTGGGCTACTGCCCCTCTAAGCCCGTTCTAAAGCCACTGCTGGTCCCAAACCCTGGCGAGGTAATGCCCAGTGGGCGGCAGCAGCTGACGCAGACAAAATCCCTGCGACTGCAAAGCGTTTGCCCACCAACATGCAAATCCACTGAATTAAACATCCTGAGCTTCGAGAGCTAACCAGAAAATTGAGGTTTGCATTTAAATGCAGATGGCGTTCCGGGGGCGACTGCAGGCCCAGTGTTTGGACGGCTGCTCAGGCTCCCAGTCCAGCGCAGTGAGATGCAGAGAAGCTGCAGGTGGTAGGAGCTGACGCAGACTGGGAGTGTTGTCCTCCCTGGGAAGGAAGCAGGCTAGCATCAGCAATAAAACCAGGGATTCTGGACAGCAACTCATTAAACGCTTCACTGGGCCCTGATGTCTGAAACTCAACTGGCAATTCTAGAAAAAAAACAGAAGAAGCAAGTCTGAGAAAGTGCGGGCGATTTGCAACAGTTTCCCGGCGCGATGAGATGCTTTACTCTTTTTTTTTTCTCTTTGCAAAAGCAGTTCCATCATCTCAGAGAAAAAGAGAGAGAGAATTGGAAGTTTAGAGCATCCCCTGTCCCGCAGCTCTCGGGGAAGATGTGATGGGGTTTCACACGGAGGACGTCTCTGTGAGCCAGATCCCCGGCACACCTTCCACCTCTCTCCTCCATCTGCCTCTTTTTGAGGCGCACCACAGACGTGGTGAGAGTGTAGGAGTGGAATTTCACCAGCCAACTGGGATTGCTGGAGTGGGGGGCGACGCTCTGCCAAAACTACGTTTCCACCTTTCGTGAAAGAGTTTCTGTCAAATGGAAAACAAATGTGCAATTGGCGCGTTCGACGGCGATGGATGCTGGAGAAGCCGAGGCGTGTCCGCCCGCCGTCGCCAAAAACGCCGCCTTTGAAATTAGAGGCCGGCGAAGAGGAGAACGAGAAAGAGAAGTTGAGCGGAGTAACAGCGGGATGCTCCGGCGTCGATGCGGAAGTATAGCCCGGATTTTCTTCTGAAGCTCGTCGTCAAAAACGCACGAGACGCAAATAAAAGGTGCTCAACTGAGACAAGGAGGATTTAATTAGTGCACTTGAAATAAACATGCCGTAAATCTCTCTGAGAGGATTCCGACCGAGGGATTTGCGGAGCTAATAATGCCGCTGCTGGGAGACTCCACGGTAAACAAATGCATAAGGACGACAGCTTTAATGCATTTTCTGCTAGTGGTAATCTTTGGAGTGAGACCATTTTTCCACCAGTTCTGTTCGGTCCACTTTAATAGAACCAAACAGGAAGTCCGGTTCGCCTATGAAGGTGTGAATGTGTAATCGGACTCTGATTGGACTTAAAAGAAGCAAAGTGTGGTCCGCCTACAGACCTTGAAGTGAACTGTGTTGCTGTTTCAAAAGCAGGAAGTGGACCACAGCGCAGGGCATTCTGGGTAAATACGAGATAAACAAATGCAGCACCATGTTTCGCTGTGAAGATAACATTTTCCATGTTGTCTTCATCAGTTTTGCAGATATGCATCAATTTGTATATCTGCAAAGTGATGTCATAGTTTAGTGTTTTTCTCATCTCTTTGTTGGAAAGCATGTTTGAGTTAAAGCCAAAACTGGCAACGTCTGATCGGTTAATTAAAGGGGCGCTATTATGGAAAATCAACATTTTTGAGCATCACATCATGTTATGATGTTATCCCCTCGTCAAAAACAAACCTGGAGTGTTGCCTTGAGTCTTTCATAAATGTTTGAGAAATCCTTTAATCTCCATGGCAACCATTCATCTGTGCAGAAACACCTCGGTGAACCTAGCCCCGCCTTCGAGGTGAAGCTCCTCCTCAGAGCTGCGGTTAACGAGCTCCCGTCTCACAGAGTAGCTCCTCCACTCGGCTCCTTCAGACTAGCCAGCAGCAACCAGCAAACACCTGGTGGACCTGCGCATCAGCCGAGCTCAAAAACATTGTTAACGGGTTAATAGAGGAGCCATGTTGTGACGACTTCCTGGAGGCAGAGTTTCAGAAAGAGCAGAAGTTTTTAAAGAGACAGAGACTCAATTGTAAAGAGTTAAGCTTCAAAGTCACATTTCTTTGATAATTTTTCTAACAACTGAAGGTAAGATAGTTAAGTGATTGTGCTATAAAACAATTGTATGTGCCTGGAAAATACATAATCATGCCCCTTTAAAAAAAAAAAGAAACAAAGCAAGACAAACTAGATAAAAAGTTTGTTGTGGATCTGATCGCTGGCTGAAAGCCGACCTTTACTAGTTGTTCATCCCTGCAACGAGCCAGAAAGGTGGGAACGATGGTATCCTTCATCATCTAGGTCAACATAGTCCTGAGTGTCGGCACAGAGGGAAGAATCAGTCCGTCTGTCTTTCATCTCATCATTGAGGAGATTAGAGTCGGAGCTAGCGAAGGGGAAACCCCCTCTGTCCTTCTCAGCAGGTTAGAGGACTGGTGGAGCTGCTTCCTCCTTCTGTCTCTGTCTAACTCTCCTTTTCTTTGTTGTGGGAGTTTGAAGGGCACACACACACACACACCCACAAAAACACCCCCCCCCTCCCCCCCGCACCTATGTGGTGGGAAGCTGTCAAGCTGCTGCTGCTGCTCTTGATGAGAACTAGAAAAAAGACTTTATAGTGAGTGACGCGGTCTGGATCCAGCTCTCATCCCCACCTCCACCTCCACCAGCAGCAGTCCTGCCCCTTGTTTACTTCCTGCAGCTCGCCGAAGAACAAAAACTAATCCAGTTTCAATTTAATCCTGCGAAGGCCGGATGAAAAGGGAGAAATGAAAAGCACGCAGTTAAACCCGGGACAGCAGGGACAATAACAAAGACTCTTATGGATGCGTCTTTGTTTTTGGAAAGACTGAGAGGTTCTGCATCTGTCATTGTTCAGCCTCTTGTTGTTGTCTGTCTTCTTCCTCTATAATCAAAGCTCTTATTCAAAGTGAATTTTATTGTTGGTAAAAGTCAAACAGTGGTGGAATGAAAGTGGTTTCGAGAATTTGAAACCCACTTTCAACCTGATTGAAATGAACTTTAATTGCAGGTACACAAATGAACTTGGGCGTTATTATTTTGTATTTAATATTTGCTTTCATATGTTAATGTCTAAACTGTAGACATACTTTAAAAATCTAATCTAATCGGATTGTGATGAATTATTAAAATATTTGTTAACTACATTAGTAATCGTGTGCCCACTCTAAAAAGGGCAGTTTACTGAGGAAGACACCATCAGAGCAGATATGAAGCAAAAACTGTACAAAACACTTCTTTGTAAATATATATATATATATATATATATATATATATATATATATATATATATATATATATATATATGAAATACATATACATATATATATAGAGGCTGCACAGTAGCGCTGCTGCCTTGCAGCAAGAAGGTCCTGGGTTCGATTCCCGGCCGGGGTCTTTCTGCATGGAGTTTGCATGTTCTCCCTGTGCATGGTGGGTTCTCTCCGGGTACTCCGGCTTCCTCCCACAGTCCAACAACATGACTGTCAGGTAAATTGGTCTCTCTAAATTCTCCCTAGGTGTGAGTGTGTGTGAATGGTTGTAATGTCTTGCCCTGCGACAGACTGGCGACCTGTCCAGGGTGACCCCGCCTCTCGCCCGGAACGTTAGCTGGAGATAGACACCAGCACCTCCCGACCCAACTAGGGACAAGGGTATAAGAAAATGGATGGATGAATGTTTTAAAAGTGGACAGGGAAGGAGACGTAACAAGGAAAATATTCAAATCTGCAGCAAAGATTAGTTTAAATCCTATTCTTGCATTAGTCAAAGTCTCAGACCTGAATAGAGTGAGGAATCTTGATTGAGTCTGACTGAGCTGGAGCTCTTTTTTAAGAAAATAGGCAGAAATTTCAGCCTGTAGATGAAAGCTGGTCAGAAATGACTTTCACCTCCAAATGAGAAACGTGTCGTTCAGAGGAGCTGGATAGAAATTAAAAGGCCGGGATTATGTATTTTCCGGGCATATAGAAAAAATTTATGGTACCATCAAGTAACTATGTTAACTTCAGTTGTTATAAAAATGCCAAATATGTGAAGCATGGCTTAAAAGAAATTTTACTTTGTAATTTAACACCTAGAAATTGGGCCTCTGTCTCTTTTAGAAGCTCCTGCTTTTTTCTGAAACGCCACCTTCAGGAAGTCATCACAACATGGCTCCTCTATTAACCCTTTATCCTTTATCAAAGTTTTTTTTTTACCAGCTTCACTCTGAGAAGTAGCTCTTATAATGAGCTCACCAGGTGTTTGCTAATTGTTGCTGGCTAGTCTGAAGGAGCTGAATGGGAGGAAGGCTGATCTGTGAGGCGGAAGATTGGAAACTGCAGCTCAGAGGAGGAGCTCCGTCATCAAAGGCGGAGCTAGGTCCTTTCAGGCCTCTTGCACAACTCAATGGTTGCCATGGAGATTCAACAATTTCTCCAACATGCGTGAAAGAATCAAAGCAACACTCCAGGTGGGTTTCTAATGAAGGAATAGCATAACATGATGTAAAGCTCAAAAAAAAAAAAATTTTTCCATAACACTGCCCCTTTAATTTCTCAAATTTCATTTGGAAAAAATGTTGTGTTGAATGACACGTAAAATGAATAAAGTTTATGGCTGCGTTGAAGCAAAACAACAGGACTAGGAGTGCTAATTCTTGCACAAAGACCTGTGAAGAATTTCTTCTCTTGTGCCTTTCTTCCTCTCTCTCCTGAGCGATGCAGAAAAATATGCAGCCGTAAATATGGTTTTCTGAATTGACTCATTGGCTAACTGTGTTCAGGGACTCGTGTCTGATCTGAAGGTGTGACTTCAAGGACAGTGTGGAGGTGTGGAGATGTGCTGTTTATCAGAAGGGGACGGATGAGGCTGCAGCCAGCCCAGCGGCGGCGGCGTTCCTGGGCCATTTGTTTTCATTACGCAGCCAGAGCGAAGCCACCACCTGGGCACGGTGCTCACACACAATATGGAGCATCATTTGGCGAAGTCCCCCCACCCAAAAAAAAACCCCCGGAGAAAAACAATGCGACTGCCGGAGTTCTGTCCACATTTTTTGCTCCATTTTTTATTTTTTTTTTATTTGCTGCTTGCTGATTCATGTGAACACAATGCCTGAGAGATTCAGTCCTAAATCACTTGTTTCTATGCTCAAACGTAGAAGAAGAATGAATGAATGAAGGACAGATCTCCAGGCCCGCTCCACTCGCAGACAGTCGAGCTTAAAGCAGCTTTTTAATTCCCCAGCTGTCAAGGTTTCTTCAGTTGCTCTGAGACAGCTCGAAGTTAGCAGCGAGCCACCGTCTCTCACCTTGGAGAAATGCAGTTTTTCCCTCTGTGGACAGGCTGCACAATGCTCCTACTCTCATGGGGTGGGATTCTTTTTCTTATCCTGAGGCAGAGAACATAAAAAAAACAAAAAAAACACATGCTCCATATAAAATGATCCTATTTTTGAAACCCTTTTCACTGAGTTGTATAGGAAGATGTTTTGTTTTGTATTTTTGCTCCGTAGGGAGGAGTTCTTGGATTGAAATGGTGAGTGTGACATACTTTTTCTCCTGCCTGCTCCAAAACACGCCTGGCGTGAGATTAAATGCTGAGACTCCTCGTCAAAGTCGAGTCTGTCTCACATTTCGAACTATGTTACCTTCAGTTGTTACAAAATGCTGCATAAATATGAGTCAAATATGAAGTAAAATAAACTGTACTTCCGGAGGCCTTGAAATTGGGCCTCTGTCTCTTTAAAAACTCCTGTTCCCTCTGAAACTCTGCCTTCAGGAAGTCATCCCACCACTCCTGTATTAACCCTTTAGCAACAATCTTAAGCGGCGGGAAATGAGAAGTTCCACCAGGTGTTTGCTAATTGCTGCCGGCTAGTTTGAAGGAGCTGAGTGGGGGAGCTGCTGCTCTGTGAGGGCGATGCTCAGAGGAGGAGCTTCGTCCTTGAAGGCGGAGCTAGGTCCACTCAGGCATTTTGAACAGCGGAATGGTTGCCATAGCGACTGAAGGATTTCTCAAACATTCATGAAGGAGTCAAAGCAACACTCCAGGTTTGTTTTTGCGGCGGGAGCAACATTTTAACATGATGTAAAGCTCAGAAAAGTCAACCTTACATAATACTGCCCCTTTAATTAAATGAGTCACAATGACATTTAATTCCCTTTGGGATCAATAAAGTATTTTTGAACTGAACTGACCACACCCTCATTTGAAAAATTCCGAATTTTTCCCCTTCAATGAATCCATCTGAAGTAACGGCTCAGTCGTCCAGTACAGTAGATTTATTCCCTTGATACACTTGACCCACATCCTCACATGGACTCATGAGAATCTTAATATTATCACGACTGGAATACGAATTAAAGCCGGAGGCTTAACGTGTCGGCCATGCCGTTACGCAGAACCACTGCTGCGGTAGATGTGACTGATCGACTCGGTCTTACCCTTTCAAGTGTCTGAGTGCTTGTGAATCTCCAATATTGCTCGATTTCATGGATAACCGTTGCTCTGGCTCCACGTCATGCTCAGTCCTCTCTTCTTCTTGAGTTGAGCTAGCGCAGCGCCAAAGAACCTCAAGGAGCTGTTGACGAAATTTGATGAAAGAGCAACAAAGAGTTAGTCACACTGCTCCGCATGGGACATGTGGGAAAGTTGATGTGTTCCCCCCCCTCGCCCATCTCCCTCTCAGCTCATGCTGTTGGGGTGTGTGTGTGTGTGAAAGAGAGAGAGAGCGCGAGACCCCCCAGATGTCTCATTAGCTATATCATTAGGGAGACAGCTGGAAGGGGGCACAGACAGCTGACATAGGCCTGTAGTGGCAGGATTAGCCACGACTTTAGGACGGCTGAGTGTTTGGGGTCCAGATCCCATGTCCAGTCTTTAAGCGTCTAGAGTCGCCACAAAACTTTTAGTCTAACATGGTTGTTGGACTTTTTAGTTCTTTAAGCGCCAGACATGGAGCATATAATACTGTTGTTAGTTTATAAATGACTGAACGGTTTAGCACCACAATACATTAAAGATCTGCTTTTATTGTATGAACCTTCCAGACCTCTCAGGTCTTCTGGTTCTGGTTCTGCTCTGCATCCCCAGAACCAGAACCAAACGAGGAGAAGCAGCTTTCAGCATCTATGCACCACAAATTTGGAACAAACTTCCAGAAAACTGTAAAACAGCTGAAACGCTGACTTCTTTAAAATCTCAACTAAAAACCCACCTGTTTAGAATTGTATTTGAAATGTAATCACTTACAAATGTATTGATGGAACCTGACTTAATGCTTTGTTTTTGGTTCTATGTTGCATTGTGTTTCTGTGTTTGTAATGATGTAAAGCACTTTGAAATGCCTTGCTGCTGAAATGTGCTATACAAATAAAATTTGATTGATTGATTGATTGATAAGAACGTTTTCAGGTAGCACACACATCTCTTCAGAATGGCTCCATGTCCCTTTGCCACGCTGTCATCTCGTCCCCGCCTTCTTCCACTTTGAGAAATTGTAGGTAGAAGCACTTGCTTATTATACCTTCACTTTATTTTATACATACAGCATCAGCAAAATCAACACAGAACAATATTTCCTGTGTATTTTTATATACAAACCAGTACACTACAAGTTTATTTCTGCTTTGAGTTAAGTGTTTACATAAATGATCAACATAACTGGTCATAATAATATTTAGACATTATCGGACACAGTATTTTTTCTAAAACTGTATATTATAACTCACCTGGCCCTTCCTCTTGATTCTCATCTCCCTTCTGTCCTCCAGCTGGGATTTCTCCCATTGAGTTGGATTTCTCCGGCTGAATTTCATCTTGGCCAATCAGTGAACAGAAGGAGGAATTGTGAACGATGATGTTGATTTTCAGCAATGGCAGCGGAGGAAGTAGACGAAGGCGCAGAGTCCACGTCGGACACGTTTCTAAATATTGAGCAATTAAAGTTGGAAGAAGAATAACGTTCAGGACATTTTATTGCTAGGAAAGATGTTGAAGACCTATTCCTTGTAGGATTATTTACGCAACTGCCAGTAAGCTTCATCAAACTTTCCCAATATGTCATGGCCAAACGCTAGCGGTTGGGTAAAATCAGATTGAAATCGTTTCAAACTTCAACAGAGGCCACGCCTCCAGGAAGCAACTGTTTCCTAATATCCAGGGGTCCAGACAAATATAGCAGACTAAGACTCCTGATGAAACCAAAATGACTATCGGCCATTGTTCTTTCCTCATTGTGTAATCTGTTTTGCAAAGTGCACCAGTCCCTCCTGCAGCATCCACATCATGATGCAGCCTCAGCCTTTTCCCTCCACATGTAAAGCCTTTCTGTGCATTGACAAATTGCAGTCTGGTGTTTGTGTTGCTCTTGGAGCGATGGCTTCCAGCCAGTGTAAGTGCAGAAACTGTGTTGCTGTATATAATGACAGTCTCCTATCAGATTGAGTCAAGCCTTTACAAGGTCTTTCGCTTTAGTTCAGGGGTTTGTACACACACTTTGAGCTGAAACACATCCATCACCGGGACGCAGTCCGGCTCCTTCCAGTAATAACTGGACATTCCCATGATTTTTGTAAATTGCTCAAACATGTGAGCAGCTTCCAACTTCTGGAGCTCAGATGTTTAATATCAGGCAGTGAGGAAAAAAGGAATTACTTATCTTATTTTACACAATGCATGTAAATATCTGGTTTCAGCTGAATTTACCTCTTAACTAATCAATTTCTTAGCGTTTCACAGATCAATAAATCAGTGTGTCTAAGCCTAAACCTGTTCTCTTGTTCACAATGAGAAAGATTATAATCGTTTGAATGTACAACAATACATCAGACTAGACATGAATATTTTTAACAGAGAATTGAACAGTTTTTGGTATTTTTTGTTAGGAAAACCTGAAAATGATACCACACAAAATACATTAGTAATGTGCATAAACTACACCAGTTAGGTTAGAATACTACATCACACCAATACAAAACTACTTTTAATGAAAATAATGCTTAATACCTGCTTAATGGTTTATTTCAAAAGGGAACTTTTAATTTGACAAAACAAATTTAACAGGAAGTACTGCAACACCCGGCAATGTCTGGATGCTAGTAGCTAGCCACAGCTAAGTTTTTCTTTTTAAACTGTTGATTCATTTATAGAATCAACAGTTGGTTTTCAAGACAAAAAAAAACAACAAATAAAAATCTCTTCAAAAAGGACTGTTAAATTTCTTTCTACAATATTTATAGGAATTTCTACTTTTCTTCTTTTTCTTTTTTTTTTTGCAAAAGGTTAGATACATATTTCCAATATCTAAAGGCCATTTGGTAACATAAATTAGAGATTCATTCGTGATGCAGACAAAACATCAGCTTTACGAGTCTAACAAAGAAGAGGAAGAAGAAGAAGACATCATGTTTCATGAGATGATTTGACCAACTTTAAGTTTCTCCTCAGCAACTCCAGAAGAAAAGCCTGTGTGTCATTAAATACTCTAGGAGGCACATTTAATGCTGGCTCTGTATGAGGGGGGCTGCATCTTGTTTTTACTCACGCTCCCCAGCCCCCAGCTCACTCCCCTCCATCGCCGCCGATGTCGTGCCCCATCGGGGGCCGCAACCCGTAGCGGCCGCAGCGGCTGACAGCTGCCACACTGGAAAAACAACGGCTGCCATTTTACTCCATGTGAACTCGTGGAGTAATCCCAGGAATGGCGGTGATTCAACCGTGGCCCTATAATGTTACATAACGAGTGCGCTTCATAAACATAATCTCTGCTTCCCTTTTCCTTCCTCTTCCCCTCAGTGGCACCTTCTCATCTTCAGCCCGGTGTCAGGCCCACTCCCTGGCCGAGCCGGATCCGTTTCCCACCCCTCTCTCGGTCTTTTACATATTTCACGTTATGCATTTAGAAGCACGCAGCTGGGCTTCCCACAGCTGCTGCTTAACTGGAGAGGAGTTTTACGTCTGCACACGGCGCTGACTTTTTGTTTTATTCCAACCTCGTTGCACTAGCAAAATAAATAAATAAATAAATTCCACAGGGCCAGTCAGAAGTTTACATCCACTCTACCAAACTTTTTTTTTTATTTGATTGCATCATTTATCCATGCTAAAACCAATTTTGATGTGTTTCAGATCACTGTCCTGCTGCAAACTCTAAATATGTCCATGTTTCAGTCATCTGCCTGTTGATAAGATAAGATAAGATAAATCTTTATTGTCATTGTCACAAGAACAACGGAATTCAAAAGGTGCCATCAGTCGGTGCACATGCCCAAAACCAAAAAATAACTGTCTCACAATTCACACACAATTGATGTTTACCCCACAGTTGATGTGGGGTAAAGTTAAAGGTCCCATTTTAGTCCCACTTTATAGCACAATGAAGTCACAATGTTTCCTACAGTTGTTGAAAAATGAGCTGCATATATCAGAAATGGCTTAAAAGAAATTGGACTTTTCATCACAGTTGTATCTGACGCCTTGAAATTGGCCTCTGTCTCTTTAAGAAACTCCTAACCTTTCTGACACTCCGCCTTCCCAGGAGATTCAAGGTTTTCTCAAACATGCATGAAAGAATCAATGCAGTACTCCAGGTATGATTTTGATGAGAGAATCACATAAGATACAAAGCTAAAAAAAAAAAAGTTAATTTTGTGTAATACCTCTCTCCCCCATTTAAAATACTTTATGTAAGTTACAGATTTGCTCACTTGTCTAACTGGCAGTTTCTTAGCCAGGCATGTTTTATTCTCCGTCTCAAACAAGTCAATTTTGATCTTTAAAGAACTTCCAGGTTGTCCAACCTCATCATTGCTCTTGCTTGATTGCCAAACGGTTCAATCTTTCGTTCGACCGTAAAGCTTCGCTGCAGAAGCATGTGACTCGTCCATGTAGGCAGCTGCAAATTTCACACATGCTTGAAGGTGTTGACTTTGGAGCGGTGACTTACTTCTTGTTTGGCATCCACTGAGCCCGAGTTTCAGAGACTGGGTCGCTCATGGTCACGTTGGCCAATCTTGTTTCATTCAAGGTGACAGTTTGGGTATTTGGACACAGTTGAATGTTTCAACATGATAATGACTTAAACACATGTCAAAACATTTTGATTTTGAGGATTACACTGCTTATTTTATGAAATCAGTTTGCAACACTGTTGCAGCCTGTTTAGTCCACTTTAATCAAACTATAGTTTGTTTGTCTAGAAAGTCCGGTTTGTTTAGGGGAGGTGTGAACTCATAATTGAACTCTAAAGCAGACCAAATACCAAACTCTGGTCCGTCTACAAACTAGATCTTGGTTTGGTTGAAGTGAAGTTCAAACAAATGTGTGAAAGCAAGCGGACCACAGACCGCTCCAAAAGCAGGAAGTGGACTATTGTGCACAGAATTCTGGGTAAATATGACCAAAACACGTGGTCTTTAGCCAAAGTTGAAGGAGAAATCCTACAGCTGCTAAAATCTGACATCTTCTTCTTGGGAGCAAACCACGAAGAAGAAGACAACAGGAAGTAGTCGAAGGATGATGTCGCTCTATTTTTGTTTACATTTTGTTAAGAAGGAAGTCACGCTCAGTGTCTTCTTCAAAAGTTTTCATATTATTTCCTTCAGTGGTTCTTGGTGCAGCGCCACCACAGGCAGAGGGGAGGAACAGGATGCTAAAAAGGTTTCATTTGTTTGAGACAGTGCAGTGTGAAAGTGAACCGAAGCAGCTCAAAATGTAAAAGTAGTTGCGTTTCCATTGACCACATAGTTGCACAATTTGACATTGAGAAACAGCAATTTTGAAATTTTTTTTTTTGTTTTTCAATAAAAGGTTTGAGCTCTAGGATGAGGTGTATTTTTCTTTGGCTGTATCAAAATTGATTTATTTCACAAAACTACGAGACAAGGACTTGTTTTGCATCACACCAGTCACGTGATCAACAACGGGATGTAGCCACTGGCACAAACCACGAAGAAGACAACCGGACGTAGTTGGAGTACAATGGCGTGTGTTTTATTGTCTTATGTGAACAAACATATTCACGCTTGATTTTAATCGGAGATATCACAACTGTGAAATTGTGTGCTTTTTTTCAACGTTAGCAGAATGCTGGCAGTTGCAACATTTGTAATGGAAATGCAAATGTTGCAACTTTGGTCTCCTATCGAACCGAGTCTACTGGTCTACCAAGTGCGAAAACACACTTACTTTAAAATAACAAGTGCATAACTGGAGGAACTAGCTGTACAAACGTCTTCCACAAAAGAGAGAAATACAGTTTGTGGAAGCACATCAGCTTCCACCTGCCGGGTTGTGTTTACAGTGCACCTGTACTTATCTTTGGCAGGCTCCTTTCCATTGTCTTTGTTTTTTGGGCAGCTGTGCTTCTTGTCAGCTGCGTCCACTCGGCCCCCCGACTGTCCACCTCACAGCGGAAACGTGTGAAACGGCACCGGCGTCTACTGTACGTCTCCAACTAGAAGAGTTTTTCAGTCCTCTCAGGGTGACGCAAGAGTCAGTGAATCCGTGTGAGGCAGCTTGAACCCCTAAAAATACACTTTGACAACTTCCGACTGCTGCTAAGAAATTCCCAAGTAGTCTGAGTGTGATGTAATCTGTGATGAATGTTAATCAGCGGATCAAAAATAAAAAGCTGCCTTCCACATCAGACAGATTAACCACGATTTAATCCCACCCTGACTTTCTCACCCTGGATGCATTTTGTCACTCGTCCCGCTTTACCCTTGAGATACCCCCACACCCCCCTCACCCTCCCCACCTTCTTTCTTCAGGCTGGAGCAGCAGATGAAAGGAAGTCAGAGTGAGCATTAAAGGCCGTGTCTTGGCAGTCAAGTTGACCTCCAGGCTTCGCTCCTCTGCTGCATTTTAATCCACCTCCTCCGACTACTTACCTGTAAAACCCTCCATGTCTGCTCAACCCGCTGGGTGGAACAGAACAACTTTAAAGGAAGTGTCATCATTCCCTTTTTTGCTGCTCAATACAGACCTTCTTTTGTTTTTCTTTTTTATATATATATATATTTTGAAATTTTACTTTAAATCTTTTATTATTCTCATAAAAAATGCTGTGCTTTGTGTTCTGTGGCAGTAGCTGATTTCTTTAGCATCGGCGCATGAAAAGGTCAGGGAACGGTAGCTGGAAGGTCGGAGGCTTTTCGGGCTTCGCTTGACTTCAAAGGACAGCGTGCTGCGTTTAACCATAAAGCTGCACAAATTGAAATGACAAAAAATAAATTTGCTTAACGGAACCATATCCATTTCCGAAAAAACTCGATAAGTTTTTGTGCAATACTGAGGTGGTTTTTTTCACAGCATTGAAATAGATGTACTTTGTAAAAAAAAAAGAAACACTGAAGAAAAGAACAGGAAGTAGTTGGAGTTTGTTTTTCATTTTTTCAAAGTGCAGATGGATCCACCAGAGCTCTCACAGCTTCACACAGTTCATAAAAAGTTGTGTCATTCCAGCATGTTGGATCCACAGCTCTTCTGTAAAATGGCAGACTACAATTTCCCCAAAAGTCTCCATAGCTAGCCGCTCACAATTAGCCGGGGCTACTGAATTAGCCGCCGACATCTCTGATGGCTGGTAGATGATGACCGCAAGCGCTATGACTGAATTATGAATTTATCTCATGTAACTATTCACATCTGTCGCTGCCATGATTTTTTAATGATTTATCGCATAAACAAGCTTATTCATGTGATTTTAATTCATTTCTTATTTAACGGAAACACAATTGTGAAATCATGTTTTTTGTTGTTGTTGTTTTTTACAGCAGCTTAAATAAAAATGTAACAAAGTCTTTTCTTCGTTTGTACCTTCAGACCCGGCACCTTTAACCTCACCGGCTGCTAATCTCAAAACACGCGCGTTATCGCGTTATTTCGCCGTCAGCGTGAGGAGGTTAGGGGTAAATACATGTTTGCTATTTGTCTCCCGGCCAAGACGCGCAGACAGGTTTCAGGAGTGGAACAAAGATGTCGCTGTACGAGAGCAGCAGATGCCCTTACATGTGTCGGAACAGAAGAACAAGAACAACTGGATGAACTCAACATCTCTTCAAAGCACCTGTCGGGCCCCGCTAGTTGCTAGGCAACAGTTCCCCCCGTCCCCCTCCTCCCCTCCCTGCTTCGTCCCACTTCGTTCTCGTAGTTCGTCTTTTCGCTCGGAGATAAACGCGGGTTTCTGCTGAGTGGAGAGGTTCTTCTCGGGCATCATGTCATCACGGTGCGCCTGCTGTTGAGGTGTGGACAGCTTCTGCGCCGGGGCTAACTAGGTGACCTACGTCTGTTGTTGTTGGGGTTGTTTTTTGCCTCCACCTCTCGGTTTTTCTCCCTCCTCTCCTAATGATGAACAGCGAGGCGCTAACAGCCGTAAGAATCCAGGCATGGGATTATTCAAAAAGCAATTTAGTCCCAACAGCGGGAGAGAAATGGAGCCGGTCTGTGACTGAACTGGGGCGCCGGTGGAAAAACGCAGAGCTCAGTGATTTATTTTTTCTTCAGATCACACTATTACTGAGTTCACATAAATAAATCAGAATCAACAAACAGAAGGTTATTAAAGTTACTTTAGCTCTTACTTTGTGTCTTGACAGTAGTTTTATGTGCTGCTCTGCTGGAATGTCACATTTGTGTGACTTTTTTTTCCCCTTGTGTTAATGTGTAATTCAATCAATAAAGTTTATCTGTAAAGCACATTTCAGCAACAAGGCAGGTCAAAGGGCTTTACATCATAAAAATACAAAGCTGCACAACAAAATAGAAATTGTGTTACTATGATTTTTGTCCGGGCTTGTTTAATTAGTTCAGTTCTTTGAAATGATTCTGTTGAACAATACGTCACAAGCAATGTCCGATTTTCATTGGTTAATATTTAGTAAATGTTTATTTATTATTACTTTTGTCAGTTTCAGGTTATTTCAGAGATTATTTGGGGCTGTTTGGTCATTAACAGAGTGGTGGCAACAATTTTGTCCATTAGTCCAAATCCCTCACAGAACTTGTGAGAAACTAAACTTCTTATGAAATTTTTTAAAATCGTGACTTTCTTCTTCCTTCTGTTTCATAAGGAATTATGAAAGCATTTGCACGGTGCATAAATAATAACAGTCTTGTCAACAGATTCTCCCACCCAGGCTGAGGATATCTGCAGAAGCTCCAGATTGATTGTTGCTCTTTATGCCCAGCTGGTCTGGTGTTTTTATAACGTCCCCCGCAGCTTTATTCTTGACTGAAACGTTGACTAAAATGAAACCTTTGTACAGATTGGTTGTGCCAAAACCGGTGTCCAACTTTTTCCTGTCGTCAGCTGGCTGTTTTTAACGTTCTCAAATGTTTTGTTGTCTGCTGTAGCCAGGAATCAATCAGAATCCAAGGAATGTTGTTTCTTTTTACGACACGTTGCACACAGAGGCACATTCTGTCAGTAGCAACAGAGGATGACGGGAACACAGGAAAATAACCTTTAAGCAGTTCTCGGTCTTGCTAAATTAGCGTGAGGGTAAGCAGTGGGAAGAAAAGAAAAACTCACGCTGGATGTTAGAGATTATTACCGAGAGTGTTCCTGCTCTGCGTTGAAGTTCCAGATGCTCCGTTGACGCTGAACCCGGTCGTCTCCGGTCAGATGAGGGGTTGAGCAGGTGCTTGTTGATGCAGGAGCGACAAAGTCGGGAAGAATGTTCCACATGTGAAAATTGTTCACAGTCGAACAGGGAGTGGGGGGAGTGATGGAAAGGGAGACAAAAAAATGAATAAATAAAAAGATCAGAAAGGAAACCATAGAATATTCTCCTCTGCGCTCACAGCAGAGAGCAAGGGAGTTGAATTTTGTTTGAAACAGGGATAGAACTGTGTGTGTGTGTGTGCGTGTGTGTGTGTGTTCCAGATAGTTACAACCCCTCCAAATCATCAACATTCTCATCACATTCTTTAGTCGTTTATCCTCATTTTCCTTTTGATCTCCTGTAGAAACCTTAACAATAAAATACTAATTATTTGTTTTTTTTTTCAAATTAAAATCTGTACATTTGGGCAGAAACTGCAGAACCATTTTCATCGCAGCCACAGGTGTTTTATGTCTCTACCAGCTTTGCACAGCCACAGATCATGACTCTGCCACTACCATGTCTTACTTTGGTGTGTAAACGGTGATGTGTTGTGTTTACTTCCTGTACTTTGTCTGTAGGCAAAAAAGTTACTACATCTTGTGTGACCAATTAGACATTATTCCTTTTGCTCCTCACAAGAAACTTTTTCAAAATTGTTGTTAAAACAACTTGAATTATGGAAAACTTACTTTTTTTTTTCAGCTTTAAATCATGTTATAATGTTGTTCCCTCATCAAAATACTTTTGCAATGGTACTAAAAGTAGTAAAGCATGTTTTATGTTTTACCACTTTACAATCCACTCCATAAGCATGCTGTGTAAACAGATTTTACAAAGTTAGGAGCTAAAGAAGCTGTTTACGTAACACTCCAGTACCACACCACGTCATTTACCAGACATGGTTAAAGCAAAAAGATCCCATCAGTTTTCTGTGTGTGTTTATTCTGATAGTGAACATGTGTATGAGTGATTCCTGGTCAACATTAACATAACATCGTGAGGGTGTTAGTGTTAACATTTATCCTTCAAACTGCTTCAGAGTTAAAGTGCTTTTAACTTCTTTGCTGCTTTTTTGCTCTTACATAACGTTACATGCCTTTGTATCATCCTTGTCCATCTTTTCTTGTTCCTCCTATTTTCTCTGCTGATCTTTCTACTCTGAATTCTCCTTGTCCAGTTTCTCTCTGAATTTCCTTCCTTCATTTTTCTCACTTTGTCCCATTGACATCTCTCCTCCATGTCTTCCTCTCCCTCTCATCCCATCCTTTCTCGTCTCCTCTGTCATTCCTTCTTCCCCCTTGCCTCCAGGAAGTGTTTTATCAATGGAAACCATTCAGTTTGTGGGACTTTGGGCCAGTAAGGCCCTTCTGGCTTGTCAACAGTTGTCTTGGAGAGGCAATGCACTCGCCAGGGCTGGCCGTCCTCCCACTGTGCTTCTTTGACCCGCCCCGCCCCGGCCCGTTGCTGCTGGGCTGCTTCTTCTGGCCCGAATTGGTCCGTCCAGAGCCAGCTCTGCCGCTTATAGGGTTGTGGGTTTTTGCGTGTGCTCGGGTTTGTGTCAGATGGTCAGTTTGTTGGCTTGGTCACTGCACCTTAGCCGTCTGATGTCACTGATCTGATGTCAAAAAATAAAAAAGTAGGACGGGGGATATAAGACTGTAGAAACATTGCATATTGTTTACATCCGGGAAATTTTGCGAATCTGCACAAAGCTGGAAAGCAAACAGACGACTATTTTGCTTTCCATCCATAGCCTTGCTGTCACAATAGAGCAATCCTGGTAACAAAAGGAAACCCAGAAATGTATGTATTACAAATTTAGTGAACAGGAAAGGAAATAATAATGCAGAAAAACAGTTGAACAACTAAAAACTACTCTTTTTTTTTACCCCTCCAGGGGGTCTTTTGTGGGCTCTAGTGTCCCTTATATGAAAGTAGGCTGACAGAAAAGGGGGCAGACACGTGGCAAATATCGTCGGGTCTGGGAATCAAACCCACGATGGCCGCGTCGAGGACTCAAGGCTCCAAACGTAGGTCACACTGTCCCCTACGCCACCACGGCATGCCCCAAAACTACTCATTTTCTTCCTTCTTCTTGCTCTCTGTGTTGGCTACGCCACACACAGACTTGTTGCCTTAGCAACTGACTGACAGCAGCTCCACTAGTGTATCAGGATGCAACACCAAAATACACAAAGATATTTTCCACACAAAAAACCAGAACATGCAGTCTGTTTATTTGCGATTATTAAGTGATTTCCTGAACACACCTGCGATTGATTAGCTAATTTAAACACCTGCTCTACTTATGATTCAAAAATACTTTCTTGATCACAAAGGGAACGATCTGACAGCCTGTGGGGCAGCTTTTTTTTCTTTCTTACTGAACTGAAAAACACCAAATTCTTCAGCATGTCTCTGTTAATTGAATGTAATTTGGAGTTAAGTGCTTTGCCCAGGGATACATGAAGAAAATGGGAGAAAGCTGAAATCAACCACTCAACTTTTGGATTTGATGAACCTCTGCTGGTTTTATTGTAGCTCTGGCTGAATGTTCAGGGTTGAAGGTTTAACCTCTGCCCTGGTCTTAAGTGCCTTCCTGCCTCAGACCAGGTTGTTGTTGTTGTTTTCCAGTACTATCCAGGTTTCAGCCCAATTCATCTTTAACCAGCTTCCTGCTCTCTGTTACCCACATCATACTGCTGCTGCTCTGCTCCATAAACTCCCAATAAAACTGAAACGTATGGTTACTGATATTTTCTTTCTCAGCCCGTTTAACGTGTAATGTAAATAAAAATGCATAGAAAACTGCAATCGTCTGAACACCCTTGACTTCTGTACACCTTCCCTCTGTGAATCGGGTGAGGTTGAAAAGACCTCAGTGTATGAATATCATAATTATGAGCCGCGGCGCATGTTTATAAAAAGAGTACAGTCTGAAATATGGGACTCGTGTAATTACACATTTGCTTCCAGACAGCTGGGTATCTCTGGTTAGATGCTGGAAATGCTATAGATATTCTAATGTAAGCCACATTTGGTGCCTATGTTGTGGGACTTTTATTTTCTCCGCAAAGGCACAATGGAGGGAAACATTATGCAATTAAATGTGTTCATTCAATACTATATTTATACAATGTGCATGTATAACTGCACTGTAAACTCGGTGTGGTTTTGGTTGAAAAGAGAGCTTGTTGTTGCGAAAAGAGACAAAGATGTAATCTTAGCTGTGAATGGGAATGGAATTGCTTCAGTCTGAGCAGGTCACATATAGCATTGGGGCCTGGTAACACTTAACTGCTACATATATATGTATTTATGCAAAGAGGTCATGGCACAGATCACGCCACCAAGGTTCTTTCAAAGATAAGTAGACCAAACTGGTAACGATGTAGAGCTATCTGGTTTCCACGCGGTTAAACGCCGAGACTGGATGTCAGTTTGTGTTGAATCAGAACCTTCGTGCCTCCTTATCCTTCAAGTAGATTCCAGAATAAGATTGCTGGAGGGGAAAATGTCAGGGGGGCTGTGAGAAAGAGAATCACAGGTGTTCTAAAAACAGAACACTATTAGGCATGTCCCAATACCAGACAGAGTACACGGACACTCGTACTTGGCTTAGGTATTTTGTCAGGGGAAAAAAAGGTACTTGACAATTCCAAATCCCGATATAGAGTAGTTTTAATAAGTTGGTATTTAGCTAGCCTGGTAAAAAACAGCCCTTTGTTCTAAACTTCACTTCCTACAGAGTGTCTGGACTCTCAGCTACTGAGAAGCGTTTGCTTTCTGGAGGCGCAGACGCTGTTGAAGTTTTAAATGTTACTCACTTGCTAAGGTTTGTCTGTGACGTATGCAATGCGCCAGTTCAAAGCTACGAAGCTTACCGGAAATTATGTGCGCTTCAAACAACCATGCTCCACTGTGGAGAGAGAAGAGCCAAACTGAACAACATGGCTTTTAATGGTAATTGAAGGAATGGCGAAATACTCTTCATTTCCTCTAATGCCATTGCTAAAACTACAGCCAGACTACAGCGCTAAAGCAGCGCAGAAAATCAACGTCATCTTTCACAACCTCTCCTTCTGTTCGCTGATTGGACCTAAATAAAGTCTTCTGGAGAAATCCAAGTCAATGAGAGTAAACCCAGACTGAGCAGTAAGCGAGAATTAAATCTAGCAAAAATAGCATTGGAAGGCAACGTAGTGCGTGTGCAAACAAACCAATAACTGCAAGAACTTTCACATGCTAGCCTTGGAACTTCCATGGGGATGCTTTACATTTCTGCAGGTCAGTTCATTATTGATACTTCTAAAGTTTTGAGAAAGGGTGAATGGCATATTTTTGTATGTACTCACATCAAGGCCCAAACAGTACGCATGGACAGTAACCGGTTTGATTCGCAAGCTGCTGACTCATCTAAAATCTCATCTAAATCACCAGGAGAAATTAGAGGTTGAATTAGAAGTAGAGAGACTGTTCAGTCAGAAAGCCAGCAATTACCATCAGCTGATCGGGTTTAATAGGTTTAATAGTGTGAACACGTTACACTACATTGCAGGGATGACCTTTTGTGTGTGGGTGTGATCACACACTTTGGTCATGCAAACCCTCAATGCTGTCCCCATTAATCTATTTTTCAATGCTTCCAAGAGATGATCTCCATCAGTGTTATGATGTTCTCCACTGCATCCTGGCTTTGTTTTTGTCAGTAATTATAAAAGGCACAAGAAAATCCGTCAAACTCCACGATATATACTGATGAGGCATAACATGATCACCAGACTAATGGTGTGTTGATCCAGCCATTGCTGCCAAAAAAAAAGTTGGACCTGGTCTCCAACAACTCTCCAGTAGTGGATACATAGGGGTGTGTCAAAAAGAAATTGATAAAGAATCATGATTCTCATTTACTGCGAATCAGAAATGACATAAAATGTCCCAAAATCAACTTTTAAAAAATAAATAAATGTAACAAGTCCTCAGGCTGTTGGCCTCCATTTTGTTACCGTGCGGAACGTTCTGGACAAGGTGGAAACGACAAAGATGAAAGAGAGGGATTCGAAAGCATTTCGACTCAAATTGTTACTAAAGACAAAGCTTCACATGAGCTTCACTGTGTGCGAGGTTCACAAAATGACCGTTGATGACTTCAGGAACACCGTAAATGAACGCCTTACCCTCTAGCATAGAGTTGTATGCTCCATGTTGTGTGTGATTGGTCAGAAGTTTGTTGCCGTGTTTTATGCAGAAATGCTTCAATGACTCCACTTCCTGTATGCTGTTTTTGTATTCGAAGGCGACACGAATACTTTGGAGGAATTATGTACAATTCATCAGAAACTATAAAGATTGTCAAATGGCCAAAAACTCCTGGATGGAAAATGAAACATCATGCGGCGCTCTCTCTGCGATGGTGTCGTAACCAAAACAAATAAAAGGAGTTGAAAAAACACTTTAACGTCTCCATTTCTCATTCTGTCTCGCAAAGCAGACTGGAGTAAATCATGACAACCCTTTGAACACCGAAAGATTGTAGTCGAAATCATCAAAAATATTAGTTTTTGAGTCCAATATCAATTTTTTTATTTAATCGTGGTTCCCCCTCCCAAAATAAAGTATTGAATTGAATGGTGTGATAGTAAAATATTCCCATTGTTAAAGGCAACCTCAATGTGGATGGCAGAACCCAAAGAATCCCTCTTCCAGTCCAACCTGGTGCTACGTGTTCCACAAACAAAGTCATTCTTTTGGCCTCTGCTCATATCCCTACCCCTAGTGGTCATAATGCTACGCCTGATCAGTGTATATTCTGACATAAACATGATGGCCTACAGTTTTCGCTTCGCTGCATTCTTGCTGCTGCAGGCGTGAATTCTCCCTTATCCTCCATCGCTCATAGTTTCTAAATCAAAGTGTTCTACCTTGATGTGCTACCTATCATCATCATTTTAATTACACTTCCTGAAGAGGCTCGGGGTGCCTCTAAACGCCGTGCTTCCATATTGATCGCGGTGAACAATAGGGAACCTGGAAGGGCTTTTAGTCTAGCTCTTAAAAAAAGAAAAGAAAAAAGAGAAAAAGTTCCAAAAAGCAGCACGCAGTGCAGAGCTGCCGGACTGAACTGTCACTGCACACTGAGGGGCGTTTAATCTTCACCACGGCTCATCCATCACACGCCGACAGCACAGGGGACGGCAGCCATGTTTACATGCACAGAATGTTCAATTCTAAGTAGCCCAGTTACCCGACCGTGATCAATTTATTTATTTTTTTATTCTCAGGGAAAAATACTTCAGCAAATATATAAGCTAAAATATGTAATAAAGATAACCAGGCTGGTTTTACTGGGAGACGTTAGAGGTGTTTCTGCCTGCGGGACGTTTCGTTCGGATGCACAGACAACCTGCTGGTTTTGATCAGCAAATATAAAAAGCGTGACTTTGAAGGACCTTCACAAGCTTCTGATTTAATTACAGGTCACAGGTAGATTTGAATGTCAATAAAACGACATGGCAATCCAGAGGTACTGACAATCACAGCTGCCATGGGAACCCTCATTTATAGCCCCCCTAGGGGCAGTTAGAGGAATCCTCTCTCTGGCAGCCAAACCCTTTCATATTTTCTGTGGAGCAGCATGCTGAAAGCTGACAGGAATATTCTAATAACTTGGGTTTTTTTGTATACAAGGGAAATTCAATCCCAGATGATCAAAGGTTCTTGTCGATGTCCAGCATTTTAACCTTAATAGTGATTTAAGGACCAAAAAACATTTGGTGAATTTATGCCTGAAACATGGTTGTCTGTATGTGCAGCGTTATATTCTGACATTATGACGGTAAAAAAAAAAGTTCCCACTGTTATTGCCCAGTTCATGTATTGAAACATGCTAGTAACAGGACAGATGCCAGTGTTTTATCTAAGCTCAGTGTCAGCAGAAGGCAGGGATTGAGTACATTTGCCAGGACATACGCCAATATCAGCAGCATAAACCAACAGTTTATAATTTTTCTTGAGAAGAATCAGGGTATCTGTGATTAAACCAAAATGAAACTGACTGACTGTGTCCTTTACGCAACTCCTTGGACTGTTTTAATTATTCCTTGTTCTGTGAACAATTAAATCCAACATTAGCATATTAATGAATGTGCTACTGTTACTATCAGTTTTAACTTAGTCACAATAATACAAGGACAGCTCAACTTACACTGTGGAATCCCTAAACACAAACCAGCAAGTCTAAATGTAATAAATGTCACTTTATATAACCATAAATATAGAATATGACAGAAAAAACCTAGGGTACAAAAGTTACAGCTAAACTAGAGCGGCAGCTAGCATGCTGGCGCAGAAATGCTAACACAATGTAACAGTATTTTCCTCTCAAAACAGAGTCTTAAGACTGGTCAATTCAATAACAAATACACTATTTGATGACAACTTTATGAAAATCATATTTTTGGTGCTAGATAGACGTTTATCAACAAAAATGAGACGGAGTTGTTGGATTGAGCAAAAGATTTACCAACCCGTCATGAGGGAAGCACTGCCACCCTGTGGTGATTCTTGGTAGAGCACCTCAGCGACGCTGATCAAACTGAAAACCGACATGCCTACGTCTCATATCCTGGTCACACTTAGCACTTTTATCCTCAGCAAGGATAAAAAAGTTACAATAAAGTTTCAGACTGTTTGAGCATCAGCTGAATGCAAACTATAATGTAATGGGTTTTTTATGATGTAAAGCACTTCGAACTCCCTTGTTGCTTAAATACACTACAAAAACAAACTTGGTTGATTGATATAAGAAATAAAATGCCTGCCATCTAGACATATGGAGTTTTAAAAAGCAACTAGTCATTTCATTTCAACCAGGGTTGGCCTATTCAAAGAGGAAATCTGTTCTAACATCAGGTCACAGCTGTCTCAGATAGAAAACACAAACAGATATTTGGAACAGAAATGACCTTACTTAGCTCAACTGCAAATTGATTTGAACATTTCTTTACCTACATATGTTTGATTTAAAAGGGTGCCAAGGAGGGCTGCATATTGTTGCCATTAGTTATTTCATGTTATGCTGTTATGCTATGATTGTTGGGCTTTTTTCTGAAGTTTTTGCAGTAGTCCTTCCCTTTAGTAGTTGACTCTCTGGATAACAGCCCACATGGATTCTTCCAAGAGTCAGAAGTTTATATATGAGTTTATTCTGGGATGGATGGATGGGTGGAAAATCTGAACAATGTCTGCTTTGCCTTTTAGTTTGTAAATCTTTTGCTTCAAAATAATGTTTGATGGGGTTTTTTTTTCCCTCCAGTTTTTTGCAATTTGCTGTCAAAAATGAAGCCTGCATGGCAATTTCCAACACGGACCTTGAAGTATTTGACTCTCCGGTGTCATTCTGCGTTTCTGCGTCACGCTTTCTGGAAGCATCCTCCATCGAAGAGCCTGAAATACGTCCAAGCTTCATGCTCAGGCCTACTACCCGTCACGCTCCCTCTGGTGCTGCGTAAACTGACTTCATGATCTCCGTCTTGACCGGAGGCAGCGAAGTTTAGCGGGACCACTCGAAATTCCACACGGGCAGCATAGAGTCGTTTTTTGTGTCGTGAGTCAAGCTCATTTCGGAAAAGGAAGAAGTGTTTCTTCGTCCTTGGAGATTAAGAAACATTGTGCAGAAACAAGCAAATATGGGAAACTTGTGGGGGGATAGGAGGATGCACAGATGGTCCCGTTAGGTTTTTCATTGATGGAACTTTCTAGGTCAGACGTCTGGTGTTGAGGGTAGGTTGGAGGGGATTTGTATTCTCAGCGGGGGCTACCTGCAAACAGCTTAAGGGTCTAAAAATAAAAAGGTAGCAGTAAAAGAATGAGCGAAAAGGCTCCCTTTCTTTCTTTCTTGGTTGTTTACCTTAAACATTAAAGGGAAGGTGGTTTCTGCATGTGGAACCATTTTCCCCCAGCCTTAATGACTCCTAATTTCATGGCAAATAAACTAAACAATGATGCCTTTGAGTCTTGCTTCACTTGTAAGCACTGCAAGACAAAATCGCATTCTTTTCCGGTCAAAGTCCAGCTTAAATGTTCCTTTCTTATCTACCAGCCGACCTGTAAATGGACCCCGGACTGTTTGCATTTAGTTTTTTCAGGCAGTTTGATGTCTGATTCCATCAAACTCTTTAAGTGTTTGACTTTTCATAAAATCTTTTTTTAAAAATGTTTGGTTTTTTTAACATATTTGACAAAACTGTCATGTCGTGACAGTATAATATGCGACAGATAATCTGCAGGAAAAAAATCTAACTCCTCCTTGTGGTCCTATTGCTGTCTGCAGAAATGCACCGCTCCAAATCAAAAACAACCAATCAGAGCTGGGAGGAGGGTCCTAGTGCTGTCAATCACCACATGTATATGCTGCTCAACGTGCTAAGTGGATTAGCCATTAGTTAATCTGCTAACAACAGAAAAACAATTTATCGTTACAGAAAAACAGTTTATCTGCTGTCATCTGTGGCGAAGCTAACTAGCTTAGCATTCACAACAAGGAAACTAGCTGTAGCTTACAGTATATAGGAGAAAAGAAGAGTGTATGTCAAGTTCTGCTTTACTGTGTGCAGTTTCCCCCACTTGAACAGGATGGATGCGTCTACAGTTCTCCACAACTGGATTCCACTCAAAAGACCGAGCACTTATCTTCACTTAGCTCCTATTTATTTATCAGTGTGACGGGAAGTTTTCCTTTACATTTGGTCCCAAAGCTGGTAAAACCCTTTAAACAACTCCAAAAGAAGATAGATATTACTAAGCTGTATTATTTAAGTTTACATAAATTAATTTTGCTCAGACTGCAAAGAAAAAAATAAGACTAAGTAGTAAACCACCGTGAATCAGAAAAGTGCTTAAAGTCAAATAAACAACAATAACAAATTTAAGTTTAACTTTAAAAGTTCAACATTTCACATTTACTTATTCATACTGATAATAAATAATTGATTTTATTTTACAAATATATACTTTCAAGTTATTATCTTACCTAATTTAAACTTTTCAATGTTTGTCAAATCCATCAGTTAAAAATTATGATGCAAAATTCATTCCAACCATCAAAATCACTCATTAATCATTAATGTGCCAAATATTGACAAGATTTCATAACAACAATATAATTAAGTTCAGACAGCATACAGGTGTTAATGAGCAACATCAGTGTACAGTCTATCCGGTGGCTAAGCGGAAGCTAATCCATCCAACAGTGATCGTTCACAGTAATAATAAAGTCTCTGTTACCGGCTGCTTCTCTGCTTCTTTGTAGCTTTATCCGGCTCTGCAGACCCGCCACACCAGCAGACCACTGTTGAAAAGTGACACTAAACTCCCAGTTGCTTCGTGTTACCTTCGTCTGGCGCTTCTGATACTGTAGTTCCGTCATTGTCCGTCCCTCTTTATGGTCCGTGTAGGCGGACCATAAACATGACGGACCACCGGTCCGCCATGTTTTCTTCTGATGGGCCATCACTTAGAGCCCGTCAGCTCCCGCATTCGGGGAAAAGCGGCTCGATCGTTTCCGATCTATTGAAAAAGGCTCTTTCCACTGGGTGTTTGCAGGGCTTGTCCAAGGTAACAATTAATGATGTACATCGATCGATGCAAAGCCCCGACAATAAGCTGGAGAAAGGTTTTAAGATGTTCACCTCGTTATACATTCACAGATACGAAGGTGAGTTTTACTTTCTTTAAACTTTGTGGCTAACATTAGCTTTAGCTTATCCTAGTAGGCAATATTCTCGGACATTTTTCTTGTAAAAATGTGCTAAACACTTTTCATCCATTCTAACGGACAATGTTTTTACCTTATTTCCAAGTATATTACGTGCGTTTATTGTCGTTAGTATCAGAGACCAAGTAACGGGGATTTTACGGTTCAGGCTTTTTGCTTTTGAAGCTTGAGGAACAACAAGCCCATAGCTTAACAGTAGAGCAGCTCTGGTGTCAGAGTTCTAGTTCAGCTGACTGTTCAAGTTCAGAGTTGTTGCTTTTAGAAAAATATGGCCGTGTTCCTTAAGGTCTCCGTGTTACTTCGCTTTATTAGTTTTGCATGCTTCTTGTGAAGCAGGACGGTGTTTACAGCAGTGTGTACAGGCGGATCAGTTGCTCGGCTGTCTGGCTCTGGTCTGCTCTCTCGTTCCCATAAACTCTTTCAGGCTGAATACAGAAGTGATTCCATGGAAATAACACAGGGGGCTCCTTAACCGTCTTCTTTAGGCTGAAGAAGTTGATCCGGAGTGAAGTGAAGGCTGTAAACTTTGCTGTGCGGCGTTAGCTTTAACTGGTAGCGACAAATATTTACAAGCCACCGTCTTCTTAATTCAAGACCGTTTGGAAATCCATGAAAACTTAAAAGCCCATTATATTAGGAAGACAGCAATGTTCGTAGTATTGCTTTATTTGTGTCTGAAATAAGACTTTGTCTTTTCTAGCTGTCATGGTAACGCAAAGCGGAAGAAAGAGAGCCGCATTTGCGCATGCGGTTGTGACGTCAGCGCGGCAGGTGCAAAGAGCTAGTGATGTGTCGGTCGCGAACGATCCGGCTCTAAGAGCCGGCTCTTTGAAGTGAACGATTGGAACCGGCTCCACAATGGGAGCCGTTTTAGGATCCTATTTGGGAGCCGGGTTTTTTTCTACAGTATATCGCTGTCTCTCCGCCTCCCTGTCGTTGTGCTTGTGCTCTGCAAGTGCCAGAGCCGATAGTTTTTCCCCACGTCGTTTTGTTTTTTGTCCTGCGGTGCCTCGCTGTCTCTCCCCCCCTTCTCCCTCTCCTTGCACGTTTTGCTCTTCTGCTAGTGCTAGAGCGGAGAGTTTTTTCCCTCGGTCGGTCCACTGCCCTCATGTCAAGCGTGTGCTCCACACATCTGACCAATCACACATAGTTTCAATTAATAATGTGGCGGGAAAACACTGAAAAAAAAGTTTATCTCCACTTTTTTGTGGAAACGGCAGGCAGTTGGCCAAGCTGTATAGCGTTCGTCGGCAGGTGTTTATGTACAGACACTCACTCAGCGGTCAAGAAGCACAGAAAGAAGGGGAGTTAGTGTGAGAACTGAATAGGTGAAAATAAATGAGTGACAGAAAACGGAGCAAGATTTGGACTCATTTTAATGCTACATCAAGCTCCAGGGCAGAGTGCAGACTGTGCAAAGTCAGCATTTCCTATCGTGCAGGCTCGACAAACAACCTGCACATGTGGACATCACACGCATCGGTATTGCTATAGCATTGTTATGCGGCATTTTTACTCATCGTAAGTGCTTAACAATGTCAATAATGAAACAAAATATTATAAAATTAGGTTTAAGCTATTAATTAATTAATAATGTCAAAAATATATATGGGGAGCCGTTTGGGAGCCGAAAGAGCCGGCTCTCCACAGTAAGAAGAGCCATTAGAGCCGCATCTCGAAAAGGAGCCGAAAATCCCATCACTACAAAGAGCCCATTGAATGTCTTTTCCCTTTTCTCCTCTTTTCACTTTATTTTCTTCTCTTTTTTCTTTCCCTGTTTTTCTATCTAATTCTGATTTGACAGATTATCTGTTTAATATTATACTGTCAGGACCTGGTGACAGTTTTGACAAATGTGTAAAGAAAATCATTTTTATAAAAGTTACATGCTGCCGCTGTAGAAACAACAAAAATGTTAATGCTAGATTTTTTTTCACCTTTTTTTCTAAAATAGAATTTTAAAAATTCTATTTTAGGATTATAGCTATGGATAAAAAAAAGTGTTATTTACAAAATGAAATTCTTTTTGTGTCATTCTAACATAATTGAATAAATAATTTTGGTGTCAGATATAAAGACTGATGATGTTTCAGGAGTTATTAATCCTTTGCACGGCACTGTAACAATGAACTCTGAGGCGTTGCTATAGAAGAAAGTATTACGTGACCATTTCCACTCTATGCACTATTAGGAATTCATTTTGCATTACCCGTTTCTTTGCAAGCCACCGTGCCCAGTTAATGAGATTCCCCATCAGAAAGCAACCATGACCTCCTTCCCCTTGAATCGTTCCAGAAATGCAATCGAATCCTGAAAGATTTTGACCTACAGAGAAATTTTTTTTCCTTTCATGATGGTACCTCATAGTGGAACATGTCACAATAGCTCAGGAGCGACTCTCAGCAACCACGGCCTTCCTGTCAACTTCTAATCCAGCAATTGGGGGGGGGAGGGCAGAGCAACAGTACAGATGTTCCATAAATGGGAATGGCTGGTGTTGCTTTTCTAATCTGTCCAAGAACAATGACCAAGCAGCTTAAGCTAATTGCTACCATGCTACTGATGCTAATCGTTTGCAGCACCTGGTTTATGGGTCAGAGTTTACCAGGAGGACAGACCTGAATTCTTAGAAAGTGACAATGCTTCAAGTAACAATTCATCTAATAACATTTTAATTATAGTTCAATTTAGTTTATTTATATGGTGGCAATAGTCAACAAATTTTAATCTTGAGGCTCTAAGCAAGGACACCTAACTTATACACAGAAAATCTACAGTAATGTAAGATAAATTTGACTCGATTGGCAGATTAAGGTTCTTAAACATAACCTTTAAGCAGATATCAAACATGCTTCTTAATAAGCTTCAATTTCTTCATTAAGATTATTATTCATCTGATGTGATTTTCTAATCTAAATGTCCTGCCTTTCATTAGCTGCAAGCAGAAAATTGGACCTGAGTCACATAAAGACAGTTATAAAGTCGGCCTTCTGTCATTTCCAGGACTAGAGGACTAATGAGAAACTCATCCATGTGTTTTATCATTTGTCTCATTGATTAGTTCAACAGTATCCTCACAGGTCTGCCTAAAAACAAATAAGAAATCAATCGCTGCTGCTGCTGCCGTTCTGACTAAACCCAGGAAGATAGAGCACATCACCCAGTTCTAAAGTCCTTCCACTGAGAGAATACACATTAAAATGCTGTTAGTTTATAAATCACTGAGCACCACAAAACACATTAAAGATCTGCTACTGTTGTATCGACTAGAACCAGAACCAAACATGGAGAAGCAGCATTCAGCTTCGACGCACCGACTTCCAGAAAACCGCAAAACAGCTGAAACACCGAGCTCCTTTAAGTCAAAGCTAACAACTCACCTGTTTAGAGCTGCCTTTGATTAGTAGGAACTGGAACATTGATTATATTTGATGTGTATTTGCTTGATGATTTTGATGATGGTATTTGACAAAATGTCATGTTTATGGCTTCTTTCATAATTGATGAGTGTACGATGTTTTCGTGATGTGGAAGCACTTTGAACTGCCTTGTTGCTGAAATGTGCTACACAAATAAACTTGATTGGACTTTATTTTAGTGAAGTAAGAAGAAGGTTATAATCTGGAGGGATCACTCTACAATCAGAAACCAAGAAAAAGAAATCTAATGACATTTATCTTCAAACTAATCTGATGTTTTAGAGTCGATTTTCTGGAAACAAACAAACGGATCCAGTTGTGACTGACAGGAGAAGAACCTTGATATTTAGGAGGCCAGTATAACAAACATACCTCTGCTGGTCTCCAACCATCATCAGGTCTATTCCTGCAGCCGTTCTCCAAGGAGCTCCCAAAACCAGATAGCTTTACTCACACACACACACCTGTTCCTGGATGTCACTCCTCCACACGGCTGTCTCAGTGGAGCGCAGTTAATCGCTGATTTGGCACACTTACAGCGACAACATACCGAGGTCCAGTTTCAGCAGCCCAGCGCCGCATACATAAGAAAACACGCTTTCATACTTGTCCTCACTCACACACGGCGGGCACATTTCACTTTACAGACGGACTCGCACACAAACGCTCGTACAAAAAACAGAAATAGCTTCTTTCAGTCGGGCAGCAATCGTGCAACGGCCACATCTGACTCTCATCTGATTCAGCCCCCCCAAAAAAACCTGCCTTTTCAAAGCCGGCCTGAAATGTACAATTATTGCATGCTGGCGACAGCTTGTGTATGCTGGAGCGCGCCGAGTTTTGTGGCTTTTGCCTAAATGGGAAACAATTAAAGAGGCTTTTGGCAGCGCATGAAGCTAGACAGATCAAAAATGGCTGAGCTTTTCAGGGAGAGGGAGCGGCCTGTGTCGAGTCATGGGAATCCGTAAACTTTATACTTCAGCGTTTGATCGGTTTGTATTTGTGTGTAGTTAGAGGTGGAGTTTTTCATGTTGTTTCAACGAGGAGGGCCTTGAAAAACTGTTTATTTCCATTGAACTTGCTCACGTTTTGCCACGTTACGAGAAGGAAACCACCACACGAGCTGAACTGGATTTCAAACTGCTGTGGAAGGAAAGGCACGAAAAATCCAGCAGAAAAAAAAATGCATTCAAGATTAAATTCATTTTATATACATGAAAATGTGTATTTTAAAAAAGAGAGAAGTATGAGCATCAATGTCAGGATTACAGTTGTGATCAGTTTTATGACGATTAATTAAACTTTGCTGCTAATTGAGAATCCATATCAGCTTCCTAAAATAATGGCGTAAGAACTTTTTTTTTGCCAAAAATATGAGCAAAAAAAAAAAAAAAATCACCACCTGTTTCTTTCTAAGATATTTTAGGCAAAAAAACCCAAAAAACCTTTGACCATTATCTTAGGATTTGTAAAAATAGTGCTCAGATCTTTTCATTCATTCGTTCGCTGATCATTCATGAACTGGCGGGTGCCGACACTGAGGGGTCACCCGACCCACCGTAACAGAACCGTGAGGGGTAATGATTACGTAACGAGTCGGACGCAGCGATGTGATGCAACGTAAAGACAGCTGCAGGCGCAGCAGGAGGCTGCGTGGTCCTCCACAGCCAGGGGAGAAGACATGGAGAGGACGACCCACTACAACGATCCTTTATTCAGACAATAAATGGATTTGAACAGACTGCACCCCGTTTCACACAGCTGCGAATGCGTTTCAGGGATTTTAACCGGGTTAAAAATGTGGAATGATTTGCAGAGAACTGAATGCACAATTGCATTGATTAAAGAAAGGCAAAACAAAATGAGAACAGAATAATTTAATAGCAGTCTCCCGTGGCAACCACTCAGCTGCGTAAAATGACTGGGTGAACCTAGCCCCGCCTTCAACGACAAAGCTTCTCCTTCAGACTAGCCAGCAGCAATTAGCAAACACTTTGTGGAACTGCATATCGGCTGAGCTTGTCATAAGAGCTACTTCTAAAAGCAACGCTGGTAAAAAAAAAACTTTGTTAAAGGGTTAATAGAGGAGCCATGTTGAGATGACTTCCTGGAGACGGAGCTTCAGAAAGAGCAGGTGCCTCTTAAAGGGACAGAGACACAATTTCAAGGTGTTGAATCGTGCAGTAAACTTTATTTCAAGTCATATTTGATATAAATACCATTTTACTAACAACTGGAGGTAACATAGTTACCTGATTGAGCTATAAATGGCACTTTGTGCCTGGAAACACATGATACTATCTTTTTAAGTTGCAGAGGGGAGTTGCAACTCAAAGTGCAAAGAAAAGGGTCAAGGGTCATGGAGACTTTGGTGTGTCTCACCTTCTTAAGTAACGCCCATATTTTCTCTCCATCACCTCCATCCTCCTCTTCAGCTGAGAGGAGGCTACAGCAGATAGCTGCAGCTGGCAGAAAGGGAAGTGGGCAGAAGGAGAACAGAGGAGAAAAAGGAGGTATGGAGGAGGGGGTGGAGGTGTGTGTGTGTGTGTGTGTGTGTGTGTGTGTGTGTGTGTGGAGGGGAAGGGGTGTGGGGGGGTCTGGGTGTGTGGAAAGCAGCCATTGCAGCAAACACCTCTAAAACAGAAACAGCCATTTAGCGGCAAAAACAAGCTCCCCTCACAAGACGACCATCAATGGGGCACTTCAGCCGGCCGAGGAAGTTCCATCGAGGGGCAGGATGTTCTCCTCAGGACGCTCTTGAGGCGGGACGCTGGCCAAAAGCATGTTTACATAGACCCGTCTCTCTCTCTCTCTCTCCTTCTGTCACCGTCCAGCTTTGCCCTCCTTTTCTGGCCGAGTAGAAAAGAAGGAAGAGAGAAAGAGAGAAAAAAGGAGCAAACTCTCCCCTGCCTGCTTTGCCCACTCCATCCCCTCCTACCAAGGCATTTACAGAGCCGCAGCCAGCGAGGCGGCGAGGGAGGGCGTGGAGCTGTGCTCAGCAAACAAAGACCGAGAGGCAAAGACTCTCTGTGATTAAAGAGCAGTTAAGAAGCTATGAGAGACTAATTTGTTCTCTGTGTGACTGAAAACAAAACAGAATCTGGGGCTTACGCTTCCTGCACTAGCTTAAAGTGAAATGCTAGCCACTTAGCGCTACAACAAAACTCCTTTCTCTTTCTAAATCCTTTACACACACTGCAATGTGGTAACATTTTCTTTATCTGTTCTACATGCTTTTTAGATTAACACACACACACACACACACACACACACACACACACACACACACACACCAAGCTGCTTCTGCTCACCAGCATCATGGAGACTGAAGAGCATCAGGGATGAGTTCATCTGAAGCAGAGCTAGCTTAGGAAATAATATTCAGAGTTGTGAACGCAGGCAGGGCCGGCCCAAGGCATAAGCAAACGAAGCAGCCGCTTAGATGAGGCAGCTCCTCTCTGGAGCTGATTTTTTATTTTTTTTAGTAACAATTTCTATGTCATTATAATAACAAAAACACACAATTTCATCATGAAGTGATTTGTTTTTACAATAAGATATATTGGATGATGCATGTCGAAATCTTTATTTTACAGACAAAAAGACAAAAAAAAAAATTGGGGGCCCCCTGGTGGCCATGGAGGTCATGCACGCTTTGCCGGTCATTTGAGCTGCGTGCGCTGAGCATCCAAACGTCCAAAGCTCTGGTAAGTTAGCAAAACAATGTCACAAAAGGACTTATCCTTCTGGGAGAAAGAAGAGAGGAAGAATAGAAAAGATCCAAGATAAAAATATGTTTTAATGTGTCTTGGTAAGGTAATGTTTATAAAAAAGATTTGTGAAGCCGCTAATAGAAAATTAGCTTTATAGCGACCTTGAACGGTTCAGTTCAACAGCCAAACATTTATGCTAGCATCTTTGTGTGAAGCCGAGTTTTAACTTGAAATGAGTTGATTCTCCTGCTTGACTCTGTATGTTTCTCAGGTAATTTTAGCTTCAAAACGGAGCGTTTGATAACGTTTTATAAGAATAATTAAAACTTGTCAACATTGTGTAGCAAATAGTTTTACATCAGGCTACATGGCTACATTCATGCATCAATAGCTGCTCTAAGCTGTAGTTGGTGATTTGTTGTTTGCTGCTGATCATTTATGTGGCTGAAACAAACAATATTTTTACATCAACTTCTAAGTTATGTGAAACTTCAGTTAAAATCATTTGAAGGCTCAGAGTCAACCCGGTACCGGTCCACATTCTCAGGGGAGAAAAGCTCACCTGGTGTAAATTACATTTTTAGTAAATGAAGTAACGCTTAAGAGAAATTAATTTCATCACATAATGTCATGAATATGTGTGTAGAGCTGCACCGATTGCAGTATTCTGGCTAAACCCAGTTACCGATCTTTAAAAAGGCTAACCTGCCAATTTTGATTTTGGCCGACACCAATTTTTTTGTCTGAAATGTTGCTAAATCTAGCAAGAAAGTCGCTGAGTTGGCAACAGTGGGGTGAATATTGTTAACTGTAAACGTTCAGACCCGACCTGGTGGGTCGGTCTGTCAGTCAAACCTCTCACTGCAGAGCAGAAGAGGACAGAGGCTGATTGTTAAACCTTTGCTGATGAAGATCAGGGGATAAGATGGACTTCACATGTAAGTATCGGCCAATCACGATTCCCCAAAATTAAGGAAATCGGCGCCCAGAAATCCACTGGCCGATAAATTTATCCTATATTATATACGCATAGGATATAATGTAAACAGCACCTGAGAGATGCAATAAGTAATAGCAGGTGTGTGAATGATCTAATATTCTAACTGCTGGCGTTCTGACTAAAACCAGGAAGATAGATCACATAACACCAGTTTTAAAGTCCCTCCACTGGCTCCCTGTAGCTCAAAGAATAGACTTTAAAATACTGTTAGTTTATAAATCACTGAACGGTTTAGCACCACAATACATTAAAGATCTGCTGTTGTTGTATCAACCTTCCAGACCTCTCAGGTCTTCTGGTTCTGGTTCTGCTCTGCATCCCCAGAACCAGAACCAAACGAGGAGAAGCAGCTTTCAGCATCTATGCACCACAAATTTGGAACAAACTTCCAGAAAACTGTAAAACAGCTGAAACGCTGACTTCTTTTAAATCTCAACTAAAAACCCACCTGTTTAGAATTGTATTTGAAATGTAATCAATTACAAATTTATTGATGGAACCTGACTTAATGTTGTGTTTTGATTATTGATTCTGTGTTTCTGTGTTTGTAATGATGTAAAGCACTTTGAAATGCCTTGCTGCTGAAATGTGCTATACAAATAAAATTTGATTGATTGATTGATTGTTGATTCCAGCCGGTCCACATTGTTAGCAGACATGGAGGGCCCCAAAACCGAATTTCGCTTGGGGCCCCACGGAGGCTTGGGCTGGCCCTGTGTGAACGTCTCACAGAACTCTGCCTCATCATCTGAGCGTGCTTTAGAACCCCAATTAAGAATTTGTAGAAAAACATCAAAGCTGGTGTTCGCAAATAAAGAAAAGATTTGAGACAAAGGTTCACCTTCCCACTGTCTGCCTCCCAAAACTATTTTAGCTGTGATTTTCTTTATTGCCACCATCATGCTGCAGTTTTGACCACCATGATGTCTTCGGTTTGTTATTCCACCCCGTCTGTGACCTGTTTTCATAGATATGTCTCTTTTTTTTTTTTAACCCAGCCACTAACAGTTAAACGAGTAAAAATAATAATCTTAATCTAGGAAACATCAAAAATGAGCGCATAGTGGGTAAAATAAGAGCTATGAAACTGTTATTTACTATTACATGTTGAGATATGTCTGCAGTGCAGTCATATTCAATCGTTTTAAATATACATCTCAAATTGTCTCTTTTGTCAGAATAAAAGTGCCTTTTGAGAACAATAACCTTAATCATAAAGCAGGTATTACATATATTTTTCATTAAACTCCTATTTCTGTTTGTAATTGTAGTTTTTTTTATTGGTTTGATGCAATATTCTCATTTCAAATGTTATGTTTTCATTAGTTATAAGGGAAAAATCATAATTAAAAACCCCCAAAAAGCTTTCAAACATCCGTCTGGGTCTAGTTAATCTATATGATGTGTTTCACTTAGTGATAAAGTTGCTCAAAGAAATTAAATTTTAAATAATATTCCAGTTTATTGAATGGGACAGATATGGAACGTGTTGGATTTAGAAATACTGACACATTTTAGAAATCTCAGCGTTTCAGTAAGGATTTACACTCTTTAGGAACACAGAGAAGAAGCTACTGTTTGTTATGCTAACCATGCTAACTGTGTTAATTGCTAATAAAAGCCGCTAAGAACTGTTTCAAATGTCAATTCTGTATTGATTTAGTCTTTGCTTTAACATAATTATTGTTCCTCATCTAAATCATTATTAACCACTTACCGCAGGAACACTAGCAAGCAATTTGAAGATGTGGTTGTCTCATTAGCTTACATGTAAATTCTTAAGCACAAATCAGAACTAGCTAGCATTATTATCAGCAGGACAAATCTTCACAAATAACATCTTCAGTCGCTATAGCAACATGATTACCTCCCCCAGAATAATGTTGAATTCATACAAAGGCAAACAGAGTCATCTTCTCCAATCAGGACATAAACATAAAATCCCAAATAAACGAATAAACACATTACATCAGCCCATGAGGTTTAACGTGGAGCGCCACTGAGTTTACGGTTTTAAGTCTTTTGGAGTTATCTTCTGTCCTCCTCACTGCATCAAAGACTTTGACCAGGAATTTGTCCCATACTTTTGTTCTTTTACTTTTTTCCCCCATTCATTTTCTTTTTCATTCTGAATGTAAAATCTGAACGCAACAACATATTGTAAATACTCTCCCCCCCCCCCAAAAGAAATCCCAAGCCTTGCCGCCGTCCGCTTAAACCAAACAGTTTGTGCGGAGTGAAAACAAAGGGAGTTACGACAAACAGGAACAAACCGACTAACATTTGCTCTCTGCGGTGTTTTGGTTCCAGTTCATTTCAAAATTCTTCCAAACTTCAGGATCGCAAAGTTTGCCAGTTTTTTTCTTTTTTGCCAACAGAGCAGTCAGTGTTTGCTTTTGCAAATCCGCAGTGACAGAAACGGGGCTGACAGAAAGTTCTGTTGTACCGTGTTTATTCAGAACCGGCTTTGACAGCAGAGAAAAAGAGGGAGACTCAAAGATGTTGTGAAACGGTTCTTTATTATTATTATTTTTTTTGTTGTTGCTCTCCCATGTGGGGGGAAATGTCTGCCCCGGAGGGGTTGTTGTTGTGGTGGAATGTTGCATCGTGAGAAAAGGATGAAGACTGAAGCAAACAAGCTGTGAAGGCAGACAGAATAATCCAGTTAGTTTCACCTTTCTGAGTTAGAAATCTGAATACAAGCGGAGAGAAATAATGACAAAAAAACAAGACGAGATCAATTGAATCAAAATGACAGAGCAGCTCATAGAGACACATGAAAGTCTCCTCCTGTACATAAAACCGTGTTTCAAACTACAGACCAACCCAAACCTGACTGCTGAAAACCGCTGAACTCTTTCTACGTCACGTAATCACTCCAGGCGCCATGATGGATGTCGGAAGTGAGAGACGGGAGAATTGAACAGAGATACTGAAATTGTTTTCGCCATTTTATTCGTGGCTTCTACTTGTTCTAGCCGAGTTAACTTGTCTATGAACGCAGCACCTGGTTGGGACTCACAGACTCACAGATTTACAAAAACTTTGAAACAGCTGGTTTAGAAACCGAGCCACACCTCCTCCCTCCTGACATGTTGATTAAATGACCGACTTTACTTGAATTCACACCACATCATTTCTATCACTATGTCATAAACGGCAATTCCCCTCAAACCGGAGCAACTTTATAGACATGCAGAAGACGAGTATGGAGGAATTTGAGTTATGACAGAAAAAATTCCCCCATAGACGAGATGCTAACCAGTTATGCTAGGCTACATGTTGGTAGGGCACTGTTTCCATGGTTACTGATGGTTAGACGCGTACTTTCGCCTTAATGCGACATTTTATATATTTCTACTAACGCTTACTTATAAAGTATATGAACGTTAATCTTCTTACTTTGTAACAAGTGTTCGCTGCAAGTCCGCCATTACACTGAAGGCTGCTAGTCAGAATGATTGATGGCTTCTATCCATCGCCGCCATCTTTCCTCGTTAAAGCTTATTAATAAAATGACAAGTTTTATTTCTATCCTTGTCTGTTTGTGCAGCCGACCGCGCAGCAACTTCTGACCTTTTTAAAGTGAAACGGGCCAGATAAAAGCGACATTAGGCCACCGCAGCTGTTGATTTTACAGGAGCGCATAAGGTTGTTGACATCCGTCATGGCGCAAAAAGTCAATATAAAATAGACAAAGAGCTGCGTGAAAACTGACAATAAACAGTCAAAAAACCAACCTGAAGAACCCGTCTTTCAATTTCCCTCTTCCATCCTCTCCTGGTTATCGTGTGGCTGAACACAACAGAGGATGAAGAAATCAGTGAGAACAGAGATCACAGGGCTCTGCTGAAAATCTGGGCTTTGTTTGTCCAAAAGGAATGAAAAGCTGTTGATTTTTTAAAAAGCATTTATAGTAAAAAAAAACCCCAAAAAACCAACCAACTCTGCCACATAAGAGGCTCGTGGCAGAAAATGATGTTTTTCACAAAGGGAGTGTTTGTAGTTGGTAAGTGCGGCTCTGTGGAGAAGTTATGAGCAGTGACTGTCTTCACTGACCTGACCTGACTTTTTTTTTTTTTTAAACAGAAAAATGTGCTGCAGCCTCTTTGATACAGTGGCAAAAAAATAATAATGGAATTACAAGATTATTCCTCTTTGTACATCAAAAAAATATTGACCTGTAACCTTCATTAGGTTTGTGTTAAACTCTTACGAAGCACATTTTGGCTCATGTTGTTAGCCGACACATTTAGAGACCGCAGTAGGCGGGAGCTCTTACTTGTGATGCCTTTCATGAGCAGCGGAAAAAGGCAACGTCGAAATAAGACGTCAGTTTATTTATGTAGCACCAATTCACAACACGTCACATCAAGGCACTTTACAAAAAAGTTGATTCGATCCAATATGACCTGCTGACCAAACTTCCTCATATGAATACTGGTTTAGGAAAGGATCTGCTGGACTTCTCCATTTGTAGAAGTGTTTACTGACGTAACACTCACACTTGTAAATTGGACTTAATGCTCTTGTGGCGCCCCCTGTTGGAGCAGGGGCCAAAGCTGCTGCTTAGTTCACTTGTGCCTCTGGCTGGCTGCAGTTTAGGAAACAGTTTTTTTAAGAAAACACTGGAAACAGTCTGACGTGTTTGAGACGTCAAGAGAGTTCATACAGTTAAGATATTTACTGCTGGTAACCCTCAAGAGAACCCCTCTTGAAAAAGACTTCAACAATTTTAAACAATTCTTATTAAATATTTGACTTTTGATCGGAGCGTTCCTATTTAAAAGGATTAAAGTAATTCTCCAGAATGAATGTTGTGACGACGAGACAGAGGGAAATATTCTTTTAATTTCATTTTAATGCAGAGAAAACAATGTAAGTCACAAAAAGTACCTTTGATATGTAATGAAATGCATTTGCTTCCAATTCTGCTGCATAAATAAAACTATGTATTTGGAGTCAGTTCTAATGTTAGTAAGCTGTTAATTCATTTTCATTAAACAACAACAAAAAAAAAAACAAATATATATATATATATGTGAATATATATATATATATAAATCACAAAAAAATAGGAAGTGAGGCAGGTCTTTAAATTTGCTACCAGAACAGAAAAAAAATCCATTTCAAAAGAGACCTAACAAAGAGAAGAAGGGCATTCAAAGATAAAATAACAATTAAAAAAAACATAAATGAAACTAAACCAGAAGGAAAGCTTTTTAAGGACCAAACAAAGTTCCAACTCTACATCACAATTCTCTTCTTCTGGCTCTTAATAAAAACACTGAGAAGCCAACAGCTCTGAATAAAATACTCTCACCACAGGGAAAGCTTTTACCCAACATGGAAGAATAAATAAGAACAAAACACCACTTGTTTCATTATATCCATCCGTTCTTTACAGAAGTGCTTTTTTGTCTGTTTGGCTCACTTAATAATATTAATAACATTAGTGAACAAACCAGGTCAGTTAGCCCTAGAATGCATCCTTTAAGATCTACATTTTAATAAAAAAAAAAAACAAAAACAAAAAAATACGCATTTATACATTCATAATGTGATGCAAAAACAAATCAAAATCAATCAATCCCCTTTTGCTAAATCATGTAATCGAGGCACAACTGTGATAAGAACACAAAAAGCATCTCCTATAAAAACTTTCACTGAACTATTTTTTTTTCCTGACAGAATTTTGGTGCCAATAGCAAAAAAATAAAAAAATAAAATAAAACCAATTTGGACATTGTTGCAAAATTATAGTCCCCAATTTGTATTTTATTTTAAGTCCTTCAAATATAAAAACGACTTAAGGAAGTACTGGCGCTGACTTGTTGGTGAGTCCAGCTGGTTTCTGATTGCACAGTAACACTTTCCCACCAGTTCCACTTAGCAGCGAGTAAATCTGCGAACCCATCAATGCCACGTAAAAGTCCTTTCCCTTCTGTGACTTTGCAAACGTTTCAGACTGAATGCTTTTTAACTTTGAGGGATCAGTTAGAAAAAAAACCCCCAAACAAAACAAAACAAAAAAAAAAAAACGAGAGAAAGAGAAAGCCTCACTACTAAGAAAACCCATTTTGTAATTCTCTTCCTAATACTTCTGGCCACCTACATTCACCGGCGCAGGATTTGGTTCAGAGATCGGATAAAGTCGGGCTTTTAAGACTAAATTTGGCACTTTTCACAACACAATCGAAGGACACACACAAAACATATGTTTGATTTTATTGCTGTGCGGTCCGAGTCACACAATAAGCCTTCATTTCATCCAGTAATAATAATACCATAGAGAGGCAATAAAGTTTTTGCTCCGTCAACGAGAAAAAATAAAACATTTATTTACCCCTTAAGCTAAACCTTTACTAGTGAGTATTAGCAGCGTTGACCTTATGACCTTTGAATGTTCTGTGATTAAAACCCTGCGAGGCACATTTTTAATTAAAAATAGATTTATGCAATTGCACTCACTGGAACTTGGATGCTTTTATGTAATTGTTAGCTACTGCGAAATATTTAAGAGCTTTGACCGCGTCCTAGCAGGACTGCACTGAATGAAAACCTCTTTGAAGAATTGTGAATTACATTAAAATTTTCTGGTTATTGCAGGAAAAACTGCAGGAAACAGAATTATGCAACCCATGTCAGTCACTGTATTTGAGTATTTAACACGTCCAATCTGAAGTAAAGAAGTAGTGTGGCCAGAGGTTAGCTGACAGCTAGCCCTGTTAGCTAAACAGGGTTAGCTAAAACCCTTTTGAGGGTTAGCTAAAGTAGGCTAGCTAACAGATTTAGCTAAACAGGTTTAGCTAACGGGTTAGCCAAACCTATTTAACTAACCCTTAAAAAGGCAAACAAAGTCATTGATTTATTTTAGAGATGCACCGATCATCTAGTGACCGGTACTGGCCATGTTTTCATCACGTTTTTTTTTATTCGAAGTGACGCCTTAGAAAAAGGTTTATGGACCGGCAAAATTCAACAAAAGTGTTTATGCTAGCTTGAGGTGGTTTTTTGCTTTTCCGTAAAAAAGTTAACACAAAAAGGGGAGAGGGAAACACATTTGCCAAATCAGTTCTGAAGCTCATCTGGTCCACTTTTTTTCTTTTTACATTTTTTAGTTCTTTTTTAATGCAAATCAATCTGAGCTAAACAAGGTCCTCGTGTAACAAAAGCCATAAAAAACCATTTTAGACATTAAAACTTCCACTTATAGACCAACTGCACATCAATTTTTGTTTCAGAATTGTTTATAGCTCTTAAATTGTGATTTGGCTACATTCAGCATTGGCAGGTAAGGGTTATAAAACAAAACAGGACTGGAAATTGGGCCAAAACATTCTGATCGGTGCATCTCTAATTCCTTTGTCCTTTAAAAACAGATTGAGGCTGTCAGAAGGCTCTTGTGTTTCACAGCTTGGAGTAAAAAGAAAGCAGTGCTGTAAATGTTAAAGTTTTCCATAGTGTATGTATGTTGGGTTTTGGGAGAGTTTTTAAGGCCTAGTCCACATGTAGCCAGATATTTTGGAAAACGAATACATTTCCAAAACATTTTGGACCTTCCATCCACACATAAACTCAGTTTCATGTCACTAAAAACAATTTGAAGAACTCAGACCAGGTCAGATTTGACAAGACAAGAAGTATTTGCGTGCGCATATGGGAAAACGGAGATTTGGGGTCCCGTGCGTTGCAGACTGCGACAAATAATGTGCTAAAATATCCACATATTTGTTCTGACATGATTCCCAATCGATAACTAATTTAAAACTAGTAAAAGCTACATACCTGGCAACACAAATGAACGTCCTGATGCCACGTTTAATTCCAGACAGAGATCGTTGTAGTGGTCGTTTTGAAGCAATCTGATTGGCTGACATACAGTAGGTCTTAGCTTTGTGCTACGCTGCCCCCTATGGGTGCGGCATGATGAAAACAACTTTCAGTGGCGTATATGTGCAAGTTCTTGTGGATGTAAACTTTTCTGAAAACGATCCTGACTGTACAATATTTTAAAATGGGTTTTCATAAAACATCCGGCTACGTGTGGACAAGACGTTTGAACAAACCCTAAAACTCTGATCACATCTTTGTTTAATACATAACTTGATGAAATCTGCAGTGAGCATATTTGCAAGGTCAGATTTACGTACTTTTAAAAGTCATATTCATGCTTTAAAACTGTAGGATTGACAGAAGGTGAACATTATTTTGAGAATGACGGTCTGTGTGATGTGCTGCTATTTCTTGCACAGCAAGAGTTCATCATTCTTTCCTTAGTGCAAATGCCAACATGTGAAACCAGAAGTAGAACCCGGCAGCCCCTCCGGGTGGCGCTCCGGAGTCACAGGCCAACGTCCGGCCGTCGCACTACACTCGCTCTCAGAAACGTCGTCTCCTGCCATACATTCTCATTTCTCTGTTTCGGACAGTAAACAAACCAACACACAAAAAAAATGGTGGATCAAAAAAAAAAAAAAAAACGTCTGCCAGTTTGTGACAAAATCATTTCTGTTGCAAAATAAGTTACAAAAAGTCGAAATAAAAATCTTTGTGTACAGTACTAAAATACCTAAAACCTAGAAGTTTTCAAACTTAAGAACCGCATGTTAAGTCTATAAATACCTTTACAAATATACATGTTAATTATTCAAATAAAACTTTTTTCTGCAACACCCAAAATAAAAAAAAATTTAATGTTTCCAAAGCATAGACAGTGTCTTCCATCCTAAAATAAACAGTTTTTTTTAAATGTATTTTTTTTTCTGTTTTTGTCTTTTACACACAGGGCTGTGGACAGTGATATGATACATATTTGCATTTATATATTTACAATAAATCACTTTCTAGATATAGAAAAAAACAAAACGTCCTCCAAGTGGCGCTGTTCTTACTACTGAAAGGGCCCGACATCCGCCTCACCTCACCAGGAATTTTGTTCGGAGAAAAAAAAACAAAAAAAAAAACTTTTCTTAGGATGAAAAACCCCCAAAAAACATGAACACTGAGGAAACCCGCTGCGGCTGGAGGTCTTCGCCTCTCAGAGCTTCTCCTCTGAGTTCTGCTGGAAATTTCTTCCTGGATTCTGTTCATGAGGGAGCATTCCATTGTGATCTGTGCAGATCTAGAGGAGATAGATCCGCACCACTACTTGGTCGTCTTCAAAATGCCCTTCACGTCCTCCGCGTACGATTTCTGAATTCAGTCCCAGGAGGTTTAAATCCCAGGAGGCACGGAATGGTTTCACCACACCACTGTTTGTAGCAAAAGACTGGCCAGAGTATAAAAATAGAATTTCATTCCTGAAAAGAACGCAAACAGCCCAAAAAAAAAAAAAAAAAAAACTAACAAAAAAAAATCCTTCAATGTTCGAAGTGTCTTTTTAATCGGAGGAAAAAAGCCTGGAGAGTTTAAGACGAGCTGCGGAAGTATTGCGTGAAGTCTTAATTTCCATATCTTGAGGAGTCTTGATTCGATGAGAGGTGGTTATTTGTCACAGAGTGTGAGCGGAGGTCGTGACCTCCGCCGCCGGGCTCTTATGTCCGTGTGACGGCATTGCTGGGAGGCTGTTTGGGAAGACAGGGCTCGTCGGGCAGCGGGTCGTGGGCGAACACGGAGTCGTCTCCGGAGGAGCAGGTGCTGTTGGAGTCCTGGCAGGTCGGGGAGTACTGCTCGAACGGCACCGACAGGTCCAGGTACTCCTGTCAGAGGAAGGGTCAAAGGTTACCTGTGGTCAACCGTCTCTTCTGAGACTCGCATAAATACAGGAAAATCACATTCTGCCTGAAGAGAGCCGCTCAGATTTCAACACATCTGAATTCCAATGACACCATAACATTGTTGAAGTTGAAATGATAAAAATAAATTGAAAAACGTCAATTTAAAAAAACAAAACAAACAAAAAAACCTCATGTTCTTGAATAAGAAGCTTTTACGCTAGCATGAAGTGGCTTTTCAGCCGTGTAAAAATAGGTGTATTTTGCAAAAGCTGCAATGTTTTCACATCACATGAGTCACATGATCATCAACCGGAAGTTGCTACTGGCAGAAAAAACAAAGACGACGACAGGAAGAAGCAGGAGGATGATGGTTTGTTTGTGGATTTTCTGGACAATGTGCAATGGTATTTTTTATTTAATTTTTTTTAACCAACAGTTTGAACACATTTGAAGCATTTTTAAGCCAATATAACAACAGAGTACGGGAGACAATTAGGGCCACTAATTCTGTCCTTCATGTCAAAACTTTAATCTAAGAATTCGGATGTTTCTTCTCAGAAATGAATGTATGAAAGAATGTGAAAATCATCTTGTCCCAGAAAGTTAGTTCTACTCCTGCACAACTCCCATCTGTGATTAGAGATTTAATTCTGTGAAAAAACGGAATACAGAGATGGAAGTCATAATTTTGAGATGACAGAAGATATAATTCTGAGACTAAACCCTTAATTCTGAGAGAAATAAAATCAGAATTCTGGTTTTATTTGGCAGAAATTCAAGGGAAAAAAAACAACACATGGCAGCCCTAAAACCTTATGACGAAATGTAAATTTGTTTAGCAGAACAATACTGTTCACTTCAAAACCAAGAGCAATCATGGAGCCATTTTTACAGCTGACTCCTCATGCAGTCAGCATAACCCTCAACATGACCACCGTTCATCATGAAGAGCCTCAGGCAGCAGGAAATAAAACCATCATCTTGACTCACATCAGTGGAGGTCATGGACAGAATCCGGTCCAGGTCTTCCACCAGCTGTCTGAAGGTGGGCCTCTGAGACGGGATGGCGTGCCAGCACTCCCTCATGATCATGTACCTGAAAGGTCAAAGGTCAAAGCCAGCCCCCACCCCGTTACTCTGCAGCCAATCAATTCAAGTTACCCAAAACGCAAACATCCAGTGGTCTGGACTAAACGGATCCAGTGTGAGGGTGTGACTGTCGTCGGTTCAGACACTTACAGCTCATGCGTGCAGTTGGCAGGTTTGTCCATCCGGTGTCCTTCTTTCAACAGCTTGAAGAGTTCCTCGACTGGGATCCCCGGGTATGGCGACCCTCCCAGGGTGAAGATCTCCCATAACAAAACCCCGTAAGACCACCTGATCAAAAACACACAAACAAAAACAAAACACTGATCAGATCAGAGGGTGTTTATCGGATTATTAAAACAACACAGACAGGCGGAAATGTTTTCTATCAAACTCTCTTCCAGCTGTATAAGTTACAAAGTAATGCTGCACTACCCCTCCCCCACCTGTTGCTGTCAAGCTTCCTCACAGACATGACAAGAATTCAGCTGTTAGGAAATATGTCAGGAAACACATGAAATACGACAAGCCAAATCACACACACACAAAGGGAAACAAGATACAAATAAGTACTAGTTATTCATAACTCAAGTTTTATTTTGGACCAATATCAGCATGTTAAAAATAGATGAATATTGGTAATGCTGCACATTGTTAGCGAAAACAGTCAAAGCTCACAAAAAAAAAAAAAAAACTGCTTTTCTTTCTCCGTGTGTTTCAGGGAGATGATTAATAATCCTAAATAATCATAAGTCAGTTAAATCAGTTTGGTACTCTAGTTAGTTCTGGTAGCATTTGTGAATGCAAAAAAAAAAAAAAAGCAAGAAAAAAAAATGCAATCAAACAGATCAGAACATAAAACCAAAGATAGTTTGTGTTTGTCCCGTTCTCCAGCCTGAGCCCAACACAGAAACTGCTAGTTACCAAAATAAAATCATCCTCTAGTAAACTGAGAATACAGCAGGTTCAAGAGTTTTTCCTCTAAAGTCTTCTGTATATAAAATACTAACCTATAAAAACTCATTAAGTCAGTCATGTAGTAGCTGACATTACAGATATCACTCAGTGAAAATGGGTCGTTTTCCAGCTGTGAACTGATCTATATTTCCACCCAGAGTTTTCTGCCATTTAAAAAAAAAAAAAGCTATATTATCTTATTCTAAAAGAGAATCAGAGACTTCCTACCAGGAACCAACCCTGACCTGGACTCTACTGTGAAGAGGAGAGTGTGTATTGACAGCCTGAACATTTCCATCCCAGCTGCAGTCCAAACCAAGCCATCATCTCACTCCCTTTCTCTCTCTGTGGCAGCAGCTTCAGAAAACTGCTGATTCACTCCGAAATGGTTAACCCCCCCCCCAAAACAAAACAGGGGACGGGGAGGGGGGGGGGTCGTCACATAATGGGCAGTCAATTAACCGGGTGTAGCATTGTTGAACGGTTCATCCTGTGAATCACAATAAGACCCCCTCCTCACTTTAATCTAATTATCTACGCTCCGATCTGCAGGGCGGAGAACGGCCGAGCCGACTGGTCCACCACCTGAATGAATAAAACATTCAGAAAACGGCTCCGACTGACCCCATCTGTGGGCCTGACCTCATTCTTCTCTTAATTTTCATTCATCTCTTCAGTTTCAGTTGAATTTTAAAACTGCGGCCATCTTCAAAAAGCTGCAGTGCTTCGTTTTTAAATTTTATTTTCAATTCGTTCCAGTCGGAAACAGTCAAAGTCGTCACGTCAAGAAGTCGGGACTGGAAAAGTTCATCTCCAGATGCAAACAACATGTTCAACAGCTGCGTTTCGACTGACCATGAATGACCATAAACGGCAATTTAGATGGAAGGTTTTCGAGCTACAATGATTTAGTTTTTCAATTGTATCAAAATTTGTCTATTTCGCCAAAAGCGCAATGGAAACTTTTTTCACATCAAACGAGTCACATGATCAACAGCTGGATGTAACGTCGAAGAAGACGACAGGATGATGACGCGTCATGTTTTTCAATTATTGTGTAAAAAAACAAAACATATTCTGGTGTTATTTTAATTGTGCGTCTTATTTGAGGAAAATGCAGCAGTTTGTGAAATTGTGTGTTTTTGCCATTAAAATATTGACAAAGTTTTGTAATGTAGGTACCAACACCCACAGGAAAAGAGAATTAAATGTTTACAAATAGATCGCGATTATTTTAATTTCATATGCTTTGCAGATGGTGTCGAAAAAAGTTTGCCAATTTTTTTTTTTTTTAATGAATTTTAAGAAATGTTTTCAGTCAGCGGTTTAAAACCAATAACAATGCAGGCATAAAATCCCAGACCTCCTTTAGAAATATGTGGATGCTGGGGATGTCTGCGCTAGCTGCTGCCTGTTAGCATTGAGATGCTATGTTAGCCTTGGATAGCTTCACTTATAGGCTAACTTCTTTTAGCCTATCAGCAACCTGAACATGACCATAGTCCAGCATCCAATCAGATTATTTTTTGAAGCAGAAATTAAATGAATCCCAACGGGCAAAGAAAATCAGCATTGTTGTCCATCGCTGTTAGCTGAAGTCGCTTGTGTGTCAGATTTACAACCGTACCAGAAACGCAAGAATAGAGAAGTTCCGCTTTGAACCTTTGTACGTACAAAACAAGAAAAAGCAAGTAATTACATTTAAATTTGTTTATAATGAATTGAAATCAATGCCATAAACTCTTGATTGTACTTTCTGGAAATCAGCAGGTGGAAGATTCACAAAAACTGGAGATCAGCCACAAATCTAAAACTGACGGATCGCTGAGTAAAATAATTACTTTCATGGGACTAATAGTGGGAAGAGCTTCCCAAGGATTAAGCATCTTTATCTTGACTTAAAGTCTTACATTTATACAAGCTCATATAAAACATCCTGCAGAGACTGCACAGCAGTAAAAACTGAAACATGACTAAACATTTTGCAACTGTGATCATGCCGATCATTTGTTCTTTACAGTTTGGAGTTTTTGACAGCTTAATTTGAATGTTTAGAACCGTCGCCCTAGCAGACCGAAAGCCAAACAGTGGAAGGCCCTCCGCGGTGTGAAGGGGATAAACTGGCTCAGAGTGACTACTGTATAAAGGCAGGCGAAGATTTGGAGTCTGTAATCCAGACCTGCTGAAATAACAGAGCCGGCCAGTTCTCCCCTCGGCCCGTTCCCAGTCTGCAGTGATCAGACGGCCCGGCAGCGCTGACAGGGGCCCCTGTTTGGCTTGGACGTCTGTGCTGGGGACACAGCGTCTGGCTGTGGCTGGCTGGGGGAAAGGCTGCTGGAGCTACTGCAAGATGCATCACCTTGGTGATCTCCCTGTCTGACGGGGCCGCTGGCTTTAGATCAGAGGCGGCGCAAACACAGCCAGACGGGGAGAAAGGCGTGCATGTCTCAGAGAAACACACAACCTGAGGGAACACCTCTGCTTTCTTATCTCGACGTTTTGGATTGAGCCTCATGAAATAACATTAATTTATGAGAATAGAATTGCACAATTTGAAAATGCAAAAGTAAATTTGCTTAATGGAAATACAGCAATTTGTTTTTTTGCGCTAGGATGAGGTGGTTTTTCATCCGTACTGAAATGGAAGCATTTTGCTAAACTGCAATGAAAAAACTTTATTCACGTCACATGATCAACAACCGGATGTTGCTACTGGAGGAAATGAGGAAGACGACGACAGAAAGCAGTTGGAGGATGATGGCACACCAAGTGACTTATCGCCTGAACCAACTAATACATGTGAGATTTTAATAGTGTTTCTTATTTAATGGAAACACCGCATTGCAAATTTGTGCGTCACGAGTCACATGATCAACAGCCGGATGTGACTACTGGTGGAAATGACAAAGAAGACGACAGGAAGTGGTAGGAGGATGATGGTTTGTTTTTGATTTTTTCAGACAAAGTGCAGCTGGCTCCACCAGAGCTCTCACATCCTCACAGTTCAAAAAAGTTGTGTGTTAGTCCAACATGTTTAATCCATAACATTTCTGGAAAATCAGAGGCTACAATTTGCCCAAAACTATTTCCCCAATAGCCTCTTCTAAATATAAGGAGCTTGTTGCTTCAATCTGTTTACATCTGTCGCTGCCATGATTGCTAATGATTTATTGTGCAAACAAGTTTATTCACGTGCAATTTTAATTTAATTTGTTGTTTAGTAGAAACATAGTAATTGCAAAATTGTGTTTTTTTGAGATAAGCAGCACATCGACTAAGATTTGCACACATGGACATGGAGCTAACAAGATGCTGGGACTCCAGTGTCGTATTGGGGAGTTAGGAACAAACTCCACCAGAAAAGATTCCCAGTTGAAGGCTGGTTGACAGCATACTGGAGATATTTGGCGCGGGAACCCATCGGTTTAAGTCCTGCGCTTGACACTAACAAGCTCAGTCACCACATTTCAACAGCCGCATTCCTCCGCTGTACACATCAGCGGACAGCCGGCATGAGACGGTCAGCTTGCGGAAACTCACACGTCGCTCTGGTGCGTGTAGACCCGGTCGAACAGAGCCTCCGGAGCCATCCATTTCACGGGTAGACGACCCTGGAGCAAAACAAGTACAACAGAACCGCTTTGGTCAGCAGAACTTTTCTGTATGGATCAGACAGGACAAAACTCAACGCCGTCACACAATGTTTAACTGTCTCCTGCCTCCGCTACGCGCTCCATCACAGTCAAAGCAGCACAGTGGAGACATTCAGCAGCATGTATTTAGATTCAGATTGTAGCGATTTACTGGTTTTCAAAAAATGTTATTTCAATTCTTCTTCTTAAAATGATTTTTTTAATATATATGATCACAAAGCCTCATAAATACTGTTAGGATTGTTTGTGGCAGACCAACACAAAGTAGTACATAATATTGTGAATGCACCGATTGCAGTTTTCTGGACGATCACCAATCTTTACAAAGCATGACCTGCTGATTTTGGCTGACACCAATTTTTTTTTGTCTGAAAATGTTGCTAAGTTGCAACAGTAGGGCAACTATTGTCAATAAGATCAATGGATAAGATCAGTTTAACATGAAACTATTGGACAATCTGGTCCAATTTACTACATTATAGTAAAGTAGTGGAAGGAATATGTTTTTTTTCTATTTGTAGAAAAATAGAAAAATTGTATTATAAATACAAAAACAGTGCAGAAATGCATATAAGCTACTAAATGAAATGAGACCAAACATGAAATATCTAGGATTTATTGCTGCGATTAAATAAAAAAGCAAACACGTAACATAAATGCACATTTTCCTTACTGTCCTGAGTTTTTCCCTGACACTTCAGACAAAGCACCGATGTCATGAAACTCACATTCGTGGTTTTTTTGTAGTAGTCTATGTTGTGCACGTCTCTGGCGAGACCGAAGTCGGCTATTTTCATGACGTTGTCCTCCGTCACCAGAACGTTTCTGGCTGCCAGATCTCTGTGGATACACTGCAGGGGGAAAATATGACGAACTCAGGTTAGCTTTACATACAGGAATGTGGATAACAAAAAGATTTTTGTTGAAAGTTGACCAAGCAGTACAAATTTAAATGGAGAAGAAATAAGTTTTTCATGTCCTGAAAAATGAAGGTTTTGGGAATATGAGATTTCTGTTTGACAGCAAAAACTTTTGAGTTTTCCACTCTGGTCTGTCATGAAGAGATTGGAGTTAATCTTAGAGTTAAGGTAAAGATCAATGTGCAAATTGCTAATATGAGGCAACGTTCAACCTAGCGTTAAGCAGGTCTCGACGCTAAGCTTGGATCTTTTTGTTGAAATCCGATGTTTTTGCCTAATTGTTCATGCTACTAATTCAATGTGACTGCAGTCAGATTTCTGTGTGAACGGTTTACGACCCGCATGCGTAGAAGAACGTAGACATCACACAGCAGAGCGTTATTTACAGGCGTAATAAAGACACAAACGTCTTTCAAGTTTGTAATTCTAATTTTCAGCCATTGTTTATGTCTGGATTGGCCGCTTCTGGCTTCTTCTGGTGCAGAATTTTGATGCATGTCTCACATCAATGACATAACGGTCGGATAAAATGCGACGTGATTGTCCTAACTGCAGAAAACTATTGGATAAGTATCCAGATTAGTATGGAAGTGGGACGATCTGGATTATTTCATGGTGAAAGAGATCAGCATCAGGTCATTCAGTCTGCCGTGAATACGCTGGATATGGGTCTGCTGTGTGAACCAAGTCTAAGATACTGAAAACTGTTTAAAACGTAAAGTCAAAATCATTCCACCTTCATTTTTAGTAACACAATGTTTTAAAGCCAAACCAGAAAAGGGCATATTTTGTTTTTTTAAAAAATGCAAAGAAATTGATGCCGATAGTTAAAATCTTGGTTACAAATCTTTGATCGGTGCATCTTTACTTCCTGCCTTTAAGAAAAAATATTAAATTGTTAGAAGTCTAAACCTTTTCCTGGTAATTATCTAAAACAATTTAAATTCTAATCACCTCATTCCTATAAAAGAAAAACTTGTACATTTACAAAAGAAGATATAGAATGTATCTTTTTATCTGTCTGTCTGTATCGTTGTATATTTAGGCTTTAGGAGATGTTACCTTCTGTGAAGCCAGGTACTCCATGCCTCGGGCGACCTGATAGGCGCAGGACACCAGGTCTTTAAAGGTGAGCTGCTCGTCAGGGATTTTGCAGGTGTCAAAGGAATAATCCATGCCTGGAGGACGGCGCGCCCTGAGGTACTCCCTCAGGTTCCCTTTGGAGGCGTACTCCACCAGGACGTACAGAGGACCTGGTGAGACAGAGAACATCGTTTAAAGATTCGTCTTGGTTCTCCTTTAATCGTCTCTTCCTCCTTCTCTGAGGCTCACCGTCCTGAGTGCACGCTCCCAGCAGGTTGATGATGTTTTTGTGTTTGCCTATCATCTTCATCATCTCCATCTCTGACACCAAGTCTGACAGATCTTTATCTGTTGCATCGTCTGGGGGGGGGAAAGGCAAAGCTAAATCAGAAACGGTGCTGATTTCTTTGAGATTATTAAAAGAGGGAGAATGTAATTTTATAACCTTTCAGCATCTTCACAGCAACGGTGAGAGGCTTGTTGGGCTTCTCCTTGTCAATGCCGACTGCCTCCGCCATGACCACCTGACCGAAGCAGCCCTCCCCCAGAGGTTTACCCAGGGTCAACCTGAAAACAAAAACGCTTTTAATCTTTAGACTCTCCACTGTGGCAGGTTTTAGGAAAACTGATATTGAGGTTGTAACGTGACAAAATATCAAGAAGTTCAAGAGGTCTGAATATTCTGACGGTCACAGTTTGTGCGGACTGTTCCTCTCTTACCTTGTGCGAGGAAACTCCCATTTGGGGTCAGAGGGCAGCTCCAGCTCTGAGACGTTGGCCAGCATGGGCCCGTCGCTGGACGACAGCCGAGCGATCCGAACCAGAGGCGTGTTGGAGTTCATGGAGGAGTTAGAATCCAAGGAAACCTGCTTGGGTGCAAAAAAAAAAATATCTGTTATAGTCTCTGAAAACAACAAGGTGAAATCTGTTTAACAAGGACAGAGACGGAAAGGAGAAATATTATATAGTTCACTTTGGATCAAACTAGATTTATTAAAGAAACAGAAATGATTAATCTCATAATCCAATGACATGACAGCTGAGACTACAAATATAATCCTCAGAGGCGTAATACTGCCCCTTTAAACTTTAGATATTTGAGTATTGTCTATATTAAAAAGAATCCCTAAACTTTGAATTCAGTGAATTAGATATAGGTCTTTACGTTTTGTGCAATGCAAAACACATATTAATAAAAAAAAAGAAGAAAGTCTGGGCCTTCCAAACAAATTGGCGCCCTGGGCTACTGCCCCGATCAGCACATTCTAAAGTCTGGCCCAGACAGCTGGACACGACTTTTACAGCCTGAGGCTGTGTGCAGGATGAAGCCGTGGCTGAAAGGGTTTCAAGCCTGGACATCCATCCATCAGTGACCTCCAGCTCCAGGTCCGTGGTTCTGCCTCTGAGTGAGGGGACTGCGGGGGGCTCCACATCCTCCCACCATCTATCTACCTGCAGGGCGGAGCCCGGGGCCCACTCCTGCTTTTTTTGATGGATATCTTGGTGTCAGTCTGCTGATTCTGCCCCTCTAGGCCTGCAACACCAAGTCTACTTACAAGTCATGACTGTAAGAAAATGAGGAAAAAAAAAATAAAAATCTCCAACCCCAATTTGAAAAGCATACAAGTAATATCTGACAGAACATGCCTGGGGGTTTACAGGAGATTTACTTTGCGTTATGAAAGAGAGAGGAGAAAACTGGGAGATTAGCCTCCCAAAATTGAAGCAGAGATTATAGAAAAATGCAATAAGAACTTTCCCTCCGCTACCTTATAAGACCATGAAGGTGGAAAAAATTTGAGCAGAATTACAGGCTGCTGTATGAGGATCTACTGGACTCAAGCAAGACTTCATTATGTCCCAAAAAGACAATGGCTACAGCTAAACACTCTTTGTTGTTTTCCACGAACTGATTTGTGACGTCCAAGCTTGTGCTCCTAGAATTATGCAACCTTTCAATTACAAAGCTGGAAGGCTGGAATTGGATCAAAACAGCCTCAGAGTCGCTTTTGCCAGCAAACAGAGTCCAGCAGGTAAATGAAGCAGTCGGATTGGGTGTTTATATGAGTGGAAACGTTTGGATTTTAAAGGTTCTCTTGCCTTCATGAATAGAGAATAAACAACAAAGTTAAATCTGAAAAAAAAAATGATGGAAATAACTTCAAGGCTACTCTTCGTTCCACTTTGTTTTTGAGCCAGTTACTCTCGTAGCAACCAAAATGTAACGAATTGCTGTAAATTTGAACTCCATCTTGTTTTCTAAGCAACTCCAGCAGAAAAAGGCAAAAAAAGAGAGAAAAGGCTCGTCCAACTGCAGGTTGTAGTGAAGCAGCTGCTCCACTTCGTGTTTCTCTAAACAGTTGGGCGTGAGAGGGAGTGTGTGTGTTGTTACACTCACAGTGAAATCTAAAACTGACACTGACAGTCGGAGGAGGGCATAAATATCCCTGCGCTGAATCTGCTCCAAGATAAATGTGAACACATGTCAGCAGAGTGATGCCTTACAGTATCCCAGCAGGACAAGGGGAAGATCCATGACAGACAGGTGGGTGATGCCCCTCTCACTTCATTTGTGCCGCATGTAGCATTTTGTACTTTTACTTTTTCACATTTTGTCATTTGCGATGAACCGATATGAAAATTTGTGATGACATCATTCGATACTGTCATTAATATCGGACCAGTTGTATTTGTTGGACCGACACTGATGAGTTAAAAACTGACTAATAACGGCCGATGCTAATGTCGTTGCCGATGTATTGTGCTGCATGACGATGCATAATCACATTACAAACCTAAGCTTCAATTTATTTATTTGGGTTTTTATGCGAAAGACCAAAACAAAGCAAAATAGAGCATCCATCTAATTGTTTGGCGCCCAAACCAACAAGAGAGAAAAGGAAGAGAAAGCACTGTGCAAATCTTGTATCTACTTTCTGTTACCTGTCTCTTGAGGGGGAACTTCGACAGTTTCTGCACAGGCGGCGTGGGGAGAGTCTTCTGCGTGGTCATTCGCATGCGGCAAAGGAAGACGATGACCACGGCGAAGACGAAGAGCACGCAGCCCGTCAGGTAGATGAGGATGTCGGCGTAGTAGTCGTCTTTGCCCGAGTTCACTGCTTTCGAAGGGAGGAGGCCGAGAAACATCAAAGGCACAGTTTAGCTTTTTATCAGCGGCACAAACACACCAGAAACTTATTTCGGCGCAATAAAGACACATGGATCACTTTAATTTCAGAGCTGCGGCAAGTAATTGTAGCCGTTTCCAAAAATGGAGGCAATTATTGACATCAAGCGTAAGGGATGTTTTACACTGTCTCTTAGCCTTAAGATGCCTGAACAGATGATTGAAAGTGATCAAAGAGCAGCAGAAGCGTTTAATTTCATGCCTCGTCTTTTCAAATGATGACATAATAACACATGCTAAACATATTCAAATTCTTGGTAATAATCCACTAAAATACACTCTAATCAGATTTACAGAGACTGCACCGTATGAATACTCCTGTAAACATTTGCATGAGAAGAAGATGAAAGAGACAAACAAGAATCAACAAGAGAGCCTGTGTGGTGAAGAGGAATATACCTGGAAGCACCGTCAGCCAAGCGGAGTGGTAAGCAAAGCCGATAGAGTTCCCCGCCAGACAAGTGTACTCGCCCGCATCCTCAAAAGTTACATTGGTCAAGAAGAGAACCTCTAGCTCCTTATCTGTTGTGTTAATACCGGCCGTCTGTGGGGGAAGGAGGGGGAGTAGAGATGGAGCAGAAGGATGTAGAGAGGAGATTCCATGAGCCCAAAAGGTTTTATTAAAATAAACACCAAACACCGCCATGAAGAAGAGGAGAGGGCCGAGGAGTCGGCTTTGCCACCACCAACAGCTGAAAATACCAAAGCACCATTACCCAGCTGTGCTTATCTCAACAGAATGAAATTTTTCTTTAACGTGTGTGTGTGTGTGTATGAATGTGTGGGGGGTGATGCTAATTTTAAATTAGAAAGTCATTTGAAGAAATGTGCATTTCACAGCAGCATTTATTTCTATAAGGCAGTGGTGGGCACACTTCCACTAATGCGCTAGTCACAGAGCTAATTTTCCGTTTAGTGCTGTAGCTAAATTTGAAAACATTTAGTGCCCTTAGCATTCCCTAAATTAAAGTGCTAATTTGCTTGGCTGTTTGGTAAACATTTAGTTGAATAAAGTTTGACATTTGTGTTGAAGTTTTGGTCATTGGCACACATTGTGAGTATCAACATGGTTGAATGTAGCTCATTAGCATTAGTTTCCGCTACGTACTGTTGGTTCAGCACTTTAGTGCTAGCAGAACTAATATTTATGATTAGTGTTTCAGGGTTAGCACAACTAACTTTTTAATTTGCGCTGCCCACTGCTGGTGTAAGGTAAAGGTGCAAGTATGTGACCAGCTGACAACAGAACTTTAACATGATATATTTAACAAGACAAAGTTGTAATAGCGGCTTGTGATTGTAAACTGAGCCACTAAAAATGCTCTCATTGTTCATTCCCCATTCTGTCAGGACTATGGCTGCATAGAAACCCCCAAATTTGCAACCACATTTCATTGATGTATATAAAATATATTTAATAATATTGTTGAATTTGAAGCAATTATAACAATCATCACTAAAAGGACAGTCCAAGTTTTCCAAAGTGCATAAAGGTTATACATCTTACCTGCTGTGAGATAACTTTTGTTGTTTTCATTTGGTACAAATTTAGACACAATTTTTGAACCTTTAAAAGTGTGCTTTGAACAGATGTTTACATGTAACCTAATGTTTATTTACTGAAAATAGAAAAAAGAGGAGGTTTGCCACCATTTATCTGACTTGTAAGTTAATACACCATTTCTATGGTGACATATGGTGGTGGCAGCATCATTCTGTGGGGATAAAGCCAACTTGTCTATTAAGTAAGAACTACAGGCAGAAAATGCTGTGTTTAACCAGAAAGATAATACCTCTACTGTTTTACTGCCTCAATTTATGTTCAGATATGTATAAGAAAATCAATTTTGTGTTTTTTTTTTTAAATAAAACTTCTCTTCAATAATCTTGAAAACTTAGGTTGATACACTGCACTTTAATCAAACTGCATTATGAATACATAAATAAATAAAAAAACACTTCAATTATGATTTTTCCTACTTTGACTAATGCTACAGCAACAAGGAGCAGTCAAAGTGCCTCAGTAATGAGCGCCGCTATCACAGCCCCGTGCCGCATACTCTGATATAAAAGACCATTAATATTGCGGGAGAATGCCCTCCATGGGAAATCAATAGCAATCTGTGTGTTTGAGGGAGGCTTGGTCAGTGAGCTTTTAGATTTATGGCATATTTGTGTGTGAGAGTGAGACTTCTGAAGCCATGGCAGCAATTAAGAACGCAATGTTGTGTCTGCTATTGATCAGGGTCAACATGGCGCTCTGAGTTAAAATGAATGATAGCTACTCACTAGCAAGATGTGATTACTTGAACCCAGTAGAGGAATGTGGGTGTGTTTGTGTGTGTTTGTCCTATTAGCAAGTCAAGCAGATCCACAACCAAGAGGAACCCTGCAGGCAGCGGAGAGCGTCAAATGCGGTGAAGGCGGTTCCTGCTAGCAGCTCAGTATTTACCTGGTTTGTGTACCATTAGCCAGAAAGCTTTTTCCGACATGCCTACAAAGTTTGAGGCACGACACCAGTACTTCCCGGCGTCTTTCTCTGTCACGTTGGACAGTTTCAGAATACTGCGAGCCACGGTGTGTTTACTGACATTACTCTGCGAAGGGAAAATTGAGAGGCACGGTGAGGCCTTGGAAAGTCTTGCAAGAACACAGTAGCTGCGTTTTCAATGACCATATAATTGTGCAACTGGACATGTCGAAAATAAATTCGCTGGGTGGAAACAGGTTAATTTGGGGGGGGGAAAAAACAACAATTTTTTCAATAAAATGTTTTGGTGGAAGGATGAGGTGGTCATTTATTTCACAAAACACTTTTTCTCCATCACACGAGTAACAATAACTGAAAGTTGCCACTGGCGCAAACTACAAAGAAGCAGAAGATGGCAGGAAGTATCTTCTGCCATGTTTTTATGAACTGTGATTTTAAAAGATTAATACCATCAACTAACTTATTCACATGTGAGTTCCATAGCATTTCTTATTGAATGGAAACACTGCAATTATGAAATAGTATTTTTTCGAAGTCAGTAGCTGCCTTTGCCTCAACCACAAAATTACACAAACTGAAATTATGAAAATGAATTTAGTTAGTGGAAACGCCGCAAATTAGAAAAAGAAACTCGTTTTTCAATAAAAAGTTTTGGCAAACGGTGAGATGGTTTTCAGTCAAAATTGGTTTACTTAGCAAAAATGCAATGGAAACACTTTTTTTCTGCATCACACGAGTCACATAATGAACAACTGGATGTTGCCACTGGTAAAAACCATGAAGAAGAAGACGACAGGAAACAGTTGGAGGATGATGGCGCTGAATGTTTTTCAATTTATTTCAACTTATTCACATGTGATTTTAATTGTGCGTCTTACTTAATGATAACACCACAATTGCAAAATTGTGTTGTTTTTATTGACAAAGTTTTGCACACATTTTTAATGGAAACAAAGCTTCTGTAAAAAAAAACCCCAACAAAAAACAGCAGCAGCTTAAGAAAACCTAGTCTTTTTTATTCATATGTGAGCTGAGTTGACTGAACAGTAGAAATAAAAGTGAATTTCACTTGCAGTCTTAAGAACTGACGTGTGAACATCTCTGGTGTTAAATCTCTTATGCATCTGTGAATGCATACCAACTACTAGCTGCCCTAGATGGGCTTAAATTATTAAACAGCACATAAAAAGGAAAGCAAATCAGATTTTAATGTAGCTAAATGAACATCCAGTGTTTGACTCTTCTTCTTTGCCTCGACTTTAAGTCTTTTTCCAGGCACCAAAGATCATCCTCCCCCCCCAAAAAACAACAACAAAAAAAAACCAGAGAGAAAGAGAGACACTCCTCCCACCCCGAGCTGTGCGTGTCATGTGTGTTTAAATGCCACACATGAGAGAGAGCATATCATGACTGAATGAGCTGTGGTGAGTCCTCATAGAGAGGCACACACAAGTTTCTGTAAATACTGTTTCAATTATGCGGCGGTCGAAAATAGAGCCTGGAGCCTCAGTCTGGGCCGACGGAGCCGTTCCCCCCCACCCCTCCTCTTCCTCCCCTTCACACTCCGTCTCTCTGCCCATTCATCTCTCCATTTCAGCTTGTTTTTTTTTGTTTTTTTTAAATTAAAGTCATCGTTTTTTCACACACTCTTCCCGAGTCTGCAGGATGATTTATATACTAACATGTCTTACACTGGATTTTTTTTCTATTAAAATTTAATACAATTAAGTTGCTGTGCTAAAACGGACGGTGAAAGAATGACCAGCTGCAATCATGGTTGAATAAAGGGAGCATAAAAAGGCCAGGTGGGACAAGCAGCTTACTAAATAAATGCAGGATGCCAAGCGCTTAAAAACTATTAGTGGATATTTATTATATGTATTTGTTTTCGTACCAAAATCAAAATAGCATTAAGACATAAAACCCCCCTAATTGTAATAAATAATTTTAGCTGCTTTAGGAATAATTGGTGCTGTTCTGTTTTAAGTGATGGCAATAAAATCATGGTGCATGTTTTTGCTTAAAATTATAAACATTTGTGTTAATACCATGAAAGAACATCATTTTGAACCAATTTCATCCCGTGAAAACACGTAAAACACAAAAACAAAGCATTTTCAATAGTAATAAAAAGTTTAACGATTGCATTTTTCTGGCCGATCCCCATCACCGAGCTTTCAATTTTGACCTCTAAATACCAATTTTGGCCGATTTTTTTGTCTGAAATGTTGCTAAATATAACAAGAAAGTTGCTGAGCTGGCAACAGTGGGTTGACTATTGTTAATTGTGAACCTGGTGGGCTGGTCTGTCAGTCAAACCTCTGACAGCAGAGCAGAAGAGGACAGTGTTTGATAAAATGTCATCCTGTCTTGTAAAAAAATCCCCCCCAAAAATAGTGTTTTGGCGACCTGATGTGCTGCTATGACAAATTCCTTAGAGGAATCGTAGGTGAGACAATTTTTTTGACACATAAGCAGGATAATAGATGACTGCAGCCGAAGAAAGTCTTTCCGTCTTTCTGCTGTTTTTCTTTTTTCGTGTCGTTGCAGAAAGATGTATGAAGACAGATCCAGGGAAAACAGCCCCATGACCTTCCTTCCCTCTTATTCCTTCCTTCCATTCTCTCCTTTTCTATCTCCCAACTCTTAGGTCTTAATATCCATTTTCTGCCTCCTTCTCTTTTTTTTTTCTCACACAAGCCTTCATCTAACCCCGACACACGTTCTCTCTCTCTCCCTGCTGACTTTGCCCTTCCTTCGGTTCCCTCACTCATTTTTTCCATGGCTTTTTTTGGGTGCCTCTTTGCTCTCTCATTCCCTCCTCCTCCTCAAACCACGCGACGCAGCACATCTGACGGCAGCGGCGGTTAGCTGAGCCCGTCTCCCTCCCTGCGTTTGCCGCCACCACAGCAGTTAACTTAGTCCAAACCAGATGTTTGTTTTTATTCCTTCTCTCCAAAGGGACAAGAAAAGAAAAAAAAAAAAAAAAAAAAGCTCGAGGGTGCAAAAGCCCTGTTGGTTTGCAATGGGAGTCTTCCCCTCATCAACCAGAAAACATAAAAAAAAAACAGTGTTTATGGTGGATTCCAGGTGAAGTTGCTTCTTTCAGTAGCTGTGTTTTCATTAAGCATAAAATTGTGCAACTTTAAAGTGGGAAATCAAATTTGCTTAATGGAAACATGCCAATTTCAAAAAAACTTATGTTTTTGCTAAAACAAAAAAGTGACACTATGATGAAGTGTGTTTTTTTGTAGCCTTATCAAAATTGGGTTGGAAAACTGCAACGGAAACACTTTTTTCAGATGTTGCAAATGGTGGAAACGTTGAAGAAAACATCAGGAAGCAGCAGGAGGATGATGGTTTGTTTTTGTTTTTTGTTTTGTCTCACAGCATCACAGTCCATAAAAAGTTGTGTGTCATTAAAATTGGGCTGATTTATTGGCGCTGGTTTCCTTAATTATGGGAGATCGGTGATCGGGTTACATGCTTACGATCTTATCCACTGATTTTAATAGTTAACAATAGTCACTCCACTGTTATCAACTCAGCAACTTTCATGCTATATTTAGCAACATTCAGACAAAAAAACATGGGTAAACATGGTGTCGGCCATTGGCAGGTCAGGCTTTTTAAAGATCGGTAATTGGCGATTGGTCAGAAAACTGCAATCGGTGCACCCCTAATTCCAACGAGTTGAGTCCATAGCTCTTCTGTAAAATGGCCTACAACAATTTCCCCAAAACGCTGCATACGTAGCCGCTCCCAAGTATAAGGGGCTTGTCACTCCAACACCTGAATGAGACTCCAACATCTCTTCTGATGGCTGAATGATGAGCATCTCATGTAACTGCCATGATTTGTAATTAAATTTATTCACATGATTTTAATTTAATTCCTTATTAATGGAATCACTGCAATTGCAAAATTGTTTTGTTTTTCAACATCAGCAGAATATAGACAAGGATTTGCGCACATTTGTAATGGAGACGCAGCTAGTGATGAATTTATTTCATGGGTGGAAAAGTCTTCCAAAATAGCAACAAGATGCTTCATCACACACCACACTCGCAGTAAGAGCAGAAATCTGCTTTGATTTACAGTGATATCATTAGCTTAATGGCTCTACACTTCCACACGCTCCAGTGTGTTGTAACGATGCTTCACCGTTCGAGCAATGAGCTCTTCAATTAAGAGCGGTGAAGGAAGCCCCGTGGCCCCCGCCGGCTCCCCTTCTGCAAAGGCTCATTAAACACGACATTTAGGAAAGATTAACAACATGTAAAATTATCTCGCGCCGAGCCTGGCTCCAGGCTGGCTCATTAAGACGTAAACCCACCACGGTGTGTGGCTCCAAACCCACCTTCAGGACGTTGACGTAGGGGGCGCCGTCAGGGCCGTAGCGGCTGCCGTTCACCTCGATGTGTTTGAGCCACTGGATGTGCGGCTGGGCGTCGCTGTAAACCTTACAGTGGAACTCCACGTCGTTGCCCACCACCACTGTCTGATTGGCTGGCAGGCCCGCCTGGAGGATCGGCCGGTGGGGCGAGCGCTCTGAGGGAAGCATAGACCGTAACGTTTTTTCTGTTTTTTTTAAAAACCAGATCAGACAGATAAATTATTCCCTGAATATTTATGTGAGATGCCGCAATTAAAAATGAATTCTGAGCGTAACAGGAAAGCAGTGAAACGCAGACGAAGCAGGAGTCGAGTGAGCTCTCTTGTTAGAACTAGCTCATAACCTGGCCGCAGAATTTTAAAGGACTTGTAAATGTTTAAGCGAAAGCTTTGTTTAGGCCAGTAAACAAGACTGTAAGCATGAAAAAAAAACATGAGCAATTTTGTACAGTTTAATAGACAGCAAAACAAGTCTGAGTTTAGTACCATTCCTCACACTGTAAACAAATGTCAACAAAGTAAGATGAATTTTACAAGTTCCAAAAACTGAACATGTTGGACAGACAGATGATATACAAGCTTATGGAGGGTTAAACAGGACAAAATTTAATAAAAAAAAACAAAACTTTATTAAATGTAAAATGAAATAAATAAAGGTTTAACTAAATATTTTAATCATTTATTTAATGTAAAATGTATTTATGAAATATGTCATTAAATTATTAAACCTAAAGTCTAGGAAAAAATTGTTTGCATAAAAAAAAATATAGGAACAATAAAATAAAACATGCAAACTTATACCTATCTAATTAGATAATTTAATTATTTCATTGTTCCTGTTCCTGCAGAGTTACCGTGAAGTCATTTTATCTGTGAAACTTCACCATAGAAATCAAGGGGCGGTGCAGTGGGCGGGGCCAACACTGATCTGTTGAACTCCGCTAGCTTAGTTTAATTTTAATGGAGGATTTTCATGAGCTTTTCTGTGACATTTTACAGTTAGCAGGTGACATAGAAGCAGGAGATGGAGATTCAGACTACCTGGAGGATAACATTTAAGAAGTTCTACTCACTCAACATCAACGTGAAATCAGACAGTCATTTCTACTCCCTCTGTTACAAGAGCCGCCAAGGTTTTCAAAAAACCATGCTAAGCTAGCGGCGTTCAACAGGTCAGTGTAAGCCCCGCCCCTCAGTTTCAACGGGCAAACTGAGGGGCGATAATTAATTAATTAGGAATTAAATAATGGCATACATATTTAATTATTTGTCTGCATCAGCTATAATAAGTTTATATATATATATATATTTTCCCTTTTTTTTCTCCGAAGAGTTTTTGCGGTGCTAGTGGCTCGTATTTTTTTTCTACGACAGTAGGCAGACAGGAAGGAGGGTGAGGAGAGGGGGGAAGACATGTGGTAAAGGTCGTCGGGACCGGGAGTCGAACCCGCGACGTCCGCGTCGAGGACGAAGGCCTCCAAACGTGGGGCGTGCTAACCCCCTGCGCCACCACAGCACGCCCCATAAGTTAATATTTTAATGATTTAATTACATATTTAATAAATTAATTCATATTACTTACATTGAATATTTAATTAAACATTTATTTACTTCACATTACTTTACTTAATAATGTACTTATTGATTTTATATTGCTGCTAATGTTTTAGTGATACATTTTTATTTTTTTAATTTGCCCCTTTCAACTCTCTGTGTCTGCTTAGTTCATATTGTTGTAGGTGGAGCTACGATCTCTGTTTCAGTTTTACTGCAACTTTAAACACAAGAGGCTCACTTTTCAAACTGGTGTTGCTTACAAACGCGCTCAACTGAATATCATCGCCATAAAACGTAATAAAAAGACAGAATGACGGGAGCTGAAAGTGCGCAACAGAAGAATAACCTTTAGCTTTTATGAGTTAAAGTGAAAGTAAACGCTTACCTAAAACATCCAGCTGGTAGGTGTGACTGATGGTGCCGTACTTGTTCTGCACCACGCAGGTGTAGTTTCCCCGGTCCGATGGCACGGCGCTTTCCATCACCAAACTCCACTGCTGGTGTCTCAGCTGAAGATAGAAGGAATGCATCATTACTACCAGGACTGTCAACAAATATTGCTGGACGATACAGGATAATATAGTTTTGAGGTCATTTTCAAAGATAAAGATATGATAATGCAAGTTTGCTCTCCCAAAGACAGATACACTCTAATTTTGTAAAGAACACTTCACACTGGAACTGGAAGATATTTTAATTACCCAGAAATAAAACAAAAACAATAAATAAAACAGAAATGAAAACCACCAAATTAATAAAATGGATTATTAAGTCTCTGTAAACAAAATTTTCCTTAAAAAATATTAATCTGAATGGAAATCATCCAGCTCATTTAATTTATCATCCAATTAACTGACTAACTGCGACAGGCTTAATTACGACATGTTTAAGTTAGAGAACCAAAGTCAATTTTGAAAACATCTAAGGAGATATTGTGGTGATTTTAAGAAGCAATAATAAAACAAGCAGGTGCGAGCGTTACAAACTGAACTCTACAATGCCAGAATTTGTTTGACGGTATACACGTACAACAGAATATCGTCTGCATAAATCCTAATCAAATCACTGAATAACACCAGCTAAGGAACATGAACAAAAAGATATGCGCCAGATTTTTCACTTTACTGTGGATCACTAATTCTCAACTTTATAACAAAGCTAAAATTCATAAACAATGATGGTTAAATTATCATCTTTCATCAACAGAAGCCATTTTCACACTGGGTTACTTTCACAGGTGTTCAGCAAAGCAAATGTCTGTGAGGGCTGACAGACTTTTTCTTCTTTTTGCACCTCCGAAATTAGTTCCACTGTACCACTCAAGAGAAATGCATCGCCAGAGACTCGAAAGCTAAATTTTGCGCGGTAATTCAAACCAGGTGCGGCTGGAAGGCATGGAAGACAGATACTGAGTTGACAGGCTCAGAAGACAAAGGGATGTGGAGGGAGTTAGCAGAGGAGAGGGTACGCGTCGACAGGCGGCGTCTCCACGGGCCGACGGGGGCGACCCACGCCGTTTAACGGGGGGAAACGGACGTCGCAGGGTGAACTTCACTTGAAGAGGTCAGAATTTCTAATGAGTGATGTCGACAAGGTGTCTTTTCGGGGTGGAACACTTCACCTCACCTGCGTAAGAAAAAGTTGTTCACAAACACGCTTTATGGGGGGAACCAAACAGATATTAGTGTCGCATTTGTAGGCAACAAATCTCTCCCACCACCCTTTCTTCTTTTTCTTCTTCTTCCCTCTGGAGCACACACTTCTTCACCCTCTCTCTTGGAGGTGCATTCGGAAAATAAAGCAACAGTGTAAATATTATGCCTGAGTGTGCTTTTTTTCATCTTCTTCTTCTTCTCGCAGTTGCGTGGTAACATAAACCAGGCCGCCCGCTCGGCGTTGGCAAATGGTTTTTCTGTGGAATGGCTGGCTCCACCCCGTCTATCCCCTCTCTGAGATGAGGAGTCAAACTCAAGTCAATGGCTGCTCTCATGAGCAGATGAGTGACGCCTTGTGCTGTGGTCGCTGAGGGGAGGGGAAAAAAAAGTTGGTGCATGAGAAGGGAGGAGGCTAAAATGTGGTAAAATATGAGCTGGAGCTGATATTCAGTGAAAGCCAGGACCACCAACAGAACCAGGGAGACTATAATCACAGCTATGCCATACATTTACCACTGTCTCTCTACTGCTGGGATTTGATGTGCAAATGTTTCATTTCAGATGTTACGTGTTTGACGGACTTTGTAAAAAATCTGAACTCATGTTTTGTTTTTAAATGTGGCATTTCACGATGCGTAAAGACCTGCAAAAGCATCTACACCTCGGTAGCTTTTTGCACATTTTGTGTACTTTGTTGAGATTGTAAATGATAGAGCAACATAGATTAGTTCATACTGGGCAGTGGTAGGACACAGTGGAAGGATTTGTTCAAAAATGTTTACAAATAAAAACCTGAAAAGTGTTACTTCCATTTCTATACTCCCCTCTTAAGTAAAACCATCCTGTTACATTCACAAGTTCCAGTGGGAACCTTTTTGTCTGCGTGTTTCTGGTAGGCCTGTAAATCTGACGTACAAGCAATATCCGCAACGATGGACAACAAAGTCACTTCTCTTCATCCACTGCGGGTTCATTTCTCCTTCAAAAATTGTTCTGATTGGACACTGGAAAAGACAACTGTTGTGTTCAAGTTGTGCTAAAAGCAGTTAGCCTATCAGCAAAGCCATTCAAGCCTAAAATAGCATCTCAATGCTAGACATGTAGCAGCAGCACAGACGTCCCCAGGGCTAATGTCAGCGTCCACATTCCACATTTCTATAGAAATCAATCATCAATGATCAGGAGTTTCTGAAACATTGGAAAGATTGAGTAGAATAACACTTGGCGCCAACCTGATGGTTGAATAACCTACATAACGACAAATATCTGTCTTGTTGAGCTCAAATATCAATTTATTCAATAATCGGATTGATGGACCTCTAGTAAGGACTCAAGTGAATGCCACACTTTTCAGATATTCATTTGTAAAAAAAAATTCAAACTATCCTTGTCCTGGTGTATGACATAAAATTCCCCCCAGAAATGCTAAGAAAGTTTGCCATGGCGAGACACTGTATCCAGTTCTCGCTTTCTGAAATTGAATTTCTGCTGTTGATTAAATATGAACTCTCAGTGACTTTGAGCGTTAACATTCCTCTGCCTTTCATTGGTAACTTTAATTATTTTCTACACGCGGGCCGTTGGCTTTTATTAACATGTTACACTGGCTAACCCCTGGTGAACCTGTAGCATTAGTCCCCAAACGTGATAATCCCATCCATTTCAATCATGCCAGATTCCAAGCAGAATTAAATTATTAAGCAGCTTATGTTCCAGTCATACCAGGCTTTAGAGGTTTTAGGGGCTTTTGCCGCGGCTGTACAGAGCAGCGCTAGCCATGGGAATGGATGAGGGGGTTCACACTGCAAGGAACCGCCTGCATTGAAAGAAGACAAAACTAGAGATGCACCGATCCCACATTAACACCTATACCAGTACCAATACTGGAACAAAATTCTAGATCGGGTATCTGTAACTGTGCAAAATCCATAAGGGCACATCTATTCTAATTCTATGCTTTGTGCTCTGAGCAACGTCCTGGTTTATTATTTATGTTGTTTTTAGAATTCCTAATTGCACTTTCTGAACAATTTGAAAGAATGTTTGTTGCAACTTAATTTTTACCCGTTTGACCAAACTAGTCAACTTATTATTTTAATCAGTTTCAGTTTCTTTATTATTTATTTTCCATTGGCTATTCTACTCCTAATTACACTGACTGAACAAATTACAGTTGTTTTTTCCATGTTTGACCAAGAGACATGGAAAAGCTATTGGTGTATTTCAATGAGCTGTACTGGTGTAGAGTTACAAGATACATTTGTAATCCAGTACATTAACGTCTCTCTTTAAAAAAAGAAACATTTGTAATCAGTTCAGTTGAGCTGCTTTCCTGTATGTGATCGGCCGAAACTAAACCTGAAATAGGTATCGGTATCAGAAGTGGAAAGAAGTGAATTTGTGCATCCTGAGACAAAGATATTGTTGTTTCCGGTACAGTGGAAAGACACAGAAGTACACTTTGTTTAGCTCATCGCGGCAGCTGGCTATTTCATGTACATCAACAGACAAAGTGAATTATCCTTGATGGATGTTAAAAAATAAAGAAATTGAGAAATAGAAATTTTTTGGTGATGCAGTAGTTGTGTGAGAAAACACAGGAAGCGTCGTTCCCCTTTATAGTCCAAACCCTCTGTCTTCACCTCGCAAAATAGCCCTGTCAGAACAAGTGGGGGCCAGTTAGCAGAATTTATGAGTGTGTCAGAGCGGACCAGCAGCCCGGATCCGCGCTACCGTCTAATTTGACCCGCAGAGAGGGCGGAAGCAGGAAGACGCGGCCCTTCAGGGCTCGCTATTAAAACCGGGAAAGTTTTGTTCGTCTGATGCCTGACTTTGGCTCAGCTTGACACTTGCATCAACGAGGATGAGGTCGTAAAATGGGATGTGTGAAAGCGACACAATCAAACCCCGCTAACGGCAAATCCTGCCTTTCAAAGCCATAGTATGTTTTAATAAAAAAAAATAAAAAAAACAGGTGAGGAGAGTGAGCGTTGTGGCTACGGGAGGTCTAAAATTAGATGAGGAGTTGAGGGGGAAAGAAAACAGGGGTCTAAAAATAATCTCGCAAGCATAGAAATTCTAGTGGAGGCTGTGGTAAAAACTGTAGTGGAAACGGGAGGATTTTGAAGTGCTTAAAGTCTTAAAAAGTAACAGTGGAGGCAGATTAAAAGCCCCTGCTTTGGAAAGCTGTCAAAACAGAGGGTGAAAATTCTGGATGGAAGAAGAAAAAAAGAAACAACACAATGAAACCCCCGCTTCCGCCAAACAGCAGCTTTATGTGTTGGAAGAGAAAAGATGGCTGAATGGGCTGATGGCACGCCTATCTCCTGCCATGTCCATCTGACAGCTCAATAGAGGGTTAAACTTTGACCTTCAGGCCCTGGCCTTGGAGAGCTCCACAGTTGTCTGGGAAGCAGAAAGGAGATGGAATCTGAGTTTTAATAAATGACGTACACATCTTATTAACAACTTAATGTAGTTTACCGTTTAGTTTTCTATAGCCCCTGAAAGTGCCTGAAATTGACTTAGATGCCTCTGAGAGTGGGAGACAAATAATGAGATGTATGCTTCAGAGCAAAACGTGGACCTGTTGGATGAGAAACAACTGATTATTCTGAAGTTATACTTGCTTATTAAACCGGAAAATAGCCATTTGACAACAACATTGTCAGCATTTTTCTAAAAAAAATGTATAGCTTCCAGCTGATCTGTCCAACTTCACCCATAAAGGTTTTGTCAGCAGCTTTTTAACCATCTCCTGTTTTTGTCTTTGAACATTGCAGCTGAAAAAACGTAGTCTGGGTGCCAAGTTTCTACGTTTTCTGTTTTTGTTTTTTTTTTGTTTAGATGTTGTTTTCATTGACTAAACTTTCCCAATATTTCTTAAAGTACATTTTCTTTTCAAATATTTTCAAATTCAAAAATACTTTGATCACGAAGGGAAGTTAAATGTTGTTGTAACTCATATTAATTCAAATTTCTTTAAATAGTAATTGTAGATGGCTTCTTTTCAAGAGGTGCTGTTATTGCTGTGCCATGCATTCACAGCCATTTAGTCTCACAATGGAGCTGACAATCTGGCAGTGAGCAAGCCGCTATCTGACTGAAATTATGCCTCCTAGATAACCGTCTGATGGACTCGCATCGAAAAAGTTAGATTGTTCAAAGCAGGCCCAACCGCCTGATGGAGCTAGAAATAAGTCAAATAGAACTGGGACAATGATTAGAACTACGCCACGGGTCGGTTAGCTGCTCCTTAAACACGCGCCTCACGTGAAGAGCAAAGCGATCCTCAAAACCAGCATGGCTGAGATTCATTCAGCTAAAATTACACATGGCTGTCAGTACCAAGATGATGTTGTCAAGTCAGAATGGAGGCAGCAGGAAGATGGCTTCACCCTCAGGACCCTGATGGGAATAGAGTCTTTAGAATGTCATTGTTGGGATGACAGAGCTGAGGCCCTGCCCCCCACATGAACCCATCACCTCCACATGGAAGACGGGGTGATACGGGGTGATATGGGGTGATACGGGGTGACGGAACACTGTCCGCATCTGTCTATCGCTCACGCTGACGAGGAGACAATTCAATCTGGGGCCGATTTGTTTGAAATACTTCATGTGTTTATTTCTGTGTTTATTCATTCCATTTCCGTAATTGAAAGCTACGGAAGCGTCTAGCTGGCAGAGCTCAGAAAGAAATTCAAGAGAATTTCTTGAGTCAAAGAGAGAAAACGTTCTCGTTATGACGATATGCAAAGCTCATCGTTATAATGAGAAACTTTCTCGTTTTTACCAGGTATTTAAAAAACAGGCTCTTCTGACAGACGGCGACTTGTTAAAAGGTAAAAGACACCCGTTTTCCTCGAGACGGCTTCTAAAAATCCCAAGAAGTGTTAATGTTTTAATGTTAATGATCTTTCATATTTAAAAGGGAAGATATTTTGATTTTAACGAGATATGAATCTCTGTATAATGTGTTTTGCATCTCATTATGACGAGAAAGTTTTCTCTTTTAAGTGAGGCACTGCTCCCGAATTTATTTCCAAACTCTGGCAGTTAAATGCTTCCGTAGAAATCAAATTACACACAGATTGATAATATTTACTAATTAGGTGACTTCTGAATATAATTGGTGGATTTTATTTAGAAGTACTACAGTAAATTGGGGGAGGAGGGACTGAATCAGGATTTGTTTTTGTAAAGATATGGTTTCACTGATAATTATTGAAACAATTTTTAATCAGCATAAATTTATATTTAAAAAAGTTTCAAAAAGAAATCTTTTTGGACTTTTTGGTTAACAACTTTGATTTGTAAAAAGCTGGAAGATTAAACAAAAAATAAATAATGTTAACCAACCATTTTTTATTTCAATTTCTTTGAATTAGACTTTAGGTCTAGAGACAACAGACAACGAGATGTTTGTTTAAATATTACATCACAGTATAATGAGCTGTGCAGTAGAAACATGAAAAAAATAACATTTTGGATGACAAGAAAAATCAACTGCTTTCAGAGAAAATAAAGATATTAATGAGGCGGTGATGTGGTCAGAGGTCTGAAATTTGAATGGGTTAAAGCTGTTACGCCTGACGACCCTGAAGCCTGACCGTGTCACACTGGTATGTCACCCAGTGCCATGACCTCTCCCTTCACTTCTGTGAGGGCAAACACTGCCTGCATGGTGATCACTAACTGGATCTTAAAACAGTTCTGGGACAGAAGGGAGGGGTGGGGCACGTGAATATTACTCAATAAAGACACATGGGAGAACGTCTTCATTAACCAACACAGACATAAAGGAAGATGCTCCACTTTTTCTGCCATGTTCAATAAGAGAGGAGCATCTTAATAAGGCATCAATCACCCCTCAAGATCTAAATTTTAATTACGGCTAAGGAAAAGTAAAGCAGCTTTAATATACCAGATAGAATAGTAGGTAAGTCAGTAATTAAATGTGTTAATATGCTAATGTTAGCAAGAGGAAAAAAAAAAGCATAAGGTGCAATTTCTTTTGGAAAAATCTTTAGACTAGAACCGTTTAGGCTTTTCAGAATCAAACTAGGATTTGGATGTCATTTCCAAGTTATCACCACCTGTTGGAGCAGGGGAGGTATTACAAGGTTGTTACTAAAAAAAAAAAAAAAAGGTAATTAATGCAAATTGTTCTTAATTCACAAGAAATACTCAAATATTTTTTTTAAGTAGAACTGATTCTTCCCAAAGAAGGACTTTCACAGGAGTTTAATGAAGAAGTTGAAGATCGGACAAACAGGTGGAATAAATATGTTGTTCTCTGAGCAGTCAGTTGGGGATTAATCTGCTGCTAACAACGTGGAACCAACCATATCATCAGCAAATCATCATGTACACTACAGACGCTAAAAGCTGCTGTCGGGGAGCCACTTCAGTCCAAGTTAGGGTGTCCTGAGGGCTGCTGACAGGTGTGTGTGAATCTGTGCGGGTTGGTGGTGGGGGGGGATAGATAGACAGAAGAACAGAGAGTGGGGACAGAGCGAGAGAGACAACTGCTGTTGGTCTGCTGGGAGCAGATGTTGGAAATCTCTGTAAACTGTTAATAGCTGCAGGATCTCATTACATTTAACTCTTTAAAGGCCAAAGTTCCACTTGGGAAGAAATGTGTTTCAGTGCTTCTCTGCTGAGACATTAGAAGACGCTAATCTACAACCACAAAGTGATGTTTTAGTGCCAGTTTTCCTATGATATTCTTCAAAATACAGAATTATTTGGTGTAAAACAAGATAAAAAAAAGATCCTATTACAGTATTATTTTCACAGGTGATCAAATAATGTCTCCAACGATCACAATCTGCTGTAAAGATTATTCAATACAGAGCAAGGTAAGAGTAACTCTGACCAATTGAATATGCCTGGCAGGACTTTTCAAACTGAATACCAGTGAGTTCCAATATTACCGTACATATTTGGTTATTAGTTATTAGCTAAACAAACCTAAGACTGTGACAGAGAGCTCAGCTTCAAGTGAGTCTGATGACAAAAGTGAACACAGCAGCTGTTTGCTGCAGCGCTTCACCATCAGCGCTGGACTATCATGCGAGCATGCATGTGTCTGGTTTCAGGACTGCAGTTAGACCCCCCACCACCACCACTATTAAACTTATTTTGGTCGTTAGTTGGTAGAGTATGCCTCCGTGGCGTCTTTCACGACATTTATACACCGTGAGAAGATCCGCCGGGCACGGCATTCTTTCACCACTCAAGGTTTACGCTCCTTTAATTAGGGAAACTCACGTCAAGGACCAATCCCGGCACTAACCCTATGGATGGATGGACAGCGGCGTAGCTATCCTCCCAGGGGGATTAACATGCCTTGCTACGGGACACTCTGGCAGCACCTTAAGGGGTGGAGATTGCGACCTCCGCCTGGCAGAGTTCTGAGTGTGAAGGTTTGAATCTAAAAATCTCCTGAACGCCTCTACCCTTTTAGGTGTCAACATGCTCTTCCTCTCACCTTGATGCCTCCCATTCTCTGCTCGCCCTTGAACTCCTTGCCGTTCTTGAGCCAGTGGATGGTTGGCATCGGGATTCCGCCGGCGGCGCAGCGGAACTTGACGGTGTTGGCTGCGGGGACGGCCAGGAGCTTCTTGTCCATCCGTTCGGGCTTGGTCCAAAAAGGAGCTTCTGTGGGTCCAAACACAAAATCTTGTTACAGACAATAAAGGAATTCCCACAGAGCTGAAAGGACTTAAGAGAAAAATGCTAAACGGGCCCAGTGGTCATTTTCTGCTCCTGTTTTCTTTAGGATTCTTAGATCATGTAACATTTTGAGGAAAGACCCTTTGGGAATGTACACATACATGTTACTGTAATTGCAAAAAGATGGTGCAGAGGGGAAAGCTTGCTCTCCTGTCCTGTTCTGAAAGTGATGCAGCTTGGATGAGTTATGCACTCTGCCAGACACAAATGGGAGATTCTGGATTCCAAAAGATCCTCCGACACAACGATGTAAAGAGCAGGAAACATGAGTTGGCACTTCTAAGTTTCGGCTTTACTTTTGCAAATGTGGACACATATTTGTGCAAAAGTAGTCACACATAGCCTAGGGGAAACCAGTCAATTGTTCTGAGCGTCGCTTCGTCCAGAGAAACTGGACCATCGGCTATTGAGAAACGATTGTTTCCTGGAGGCGTGGATTCTGTCAAAGTCTGCAACGATTTAACTCAATCACCAACGTTTAGTTGTGACATATGTAATACGCCAACTTGATGAAGTTTACTGGCAATTGTGTGCGCTGTAAACAACTTAGAGATGGGAATCCGGCGGAATTGTGTAGGATGACAATGGCCAAACATACAAATACAAACTTCAAAGTATTTTATTGGGATTTAATGTGATAGAGCAAATGCTCCACCTTCCAATATGACTGACCTGTGGCTCAGTATGGAAAACGGTCATATGTTACTGTTGGAAGCTTACAGGCACCTGCGGAGCCTTTGGTCCGGGGGGGTTCAAAACAGGATTGAGTTCTAACTCAATCTTGTTTTCATCCAATTTCAAGCCCCGCTTGGTTTACAAAGCGATGTTGTTCAGTTCATAACAGCGTCGCAGAGAAAAACACGGCTTGACAGAAATTGAAAAAGCATTAGAAGCGGCGCCTGAAGCTCTCCGACGGTCCGAACAAAACTTATCATCTCCTTCGCCTCCGAAACAATGCGAGGGTTCATCTGAATTGCACGATCTTGGGAGTTTGAAAACCTGTCAGGGTCGATTTATTGAGTTGTATTGAGGAGACGCTGGACAAAGGGAGTGCAGCCAGTCAGACGAGCTCTTTGTCCCATCTGTGAGGATGAGGAGGGTGAGAGCACTGAGGCATGGTACGCTCACTCTCTTTAGTGGTCTCTGTGTGTGTGTTTCCCTGGACAAAAGCTGGGGAGGTGGCTGACCGGTCATCAGATGTCTCTTTTACTTTTCCAAACTCCGGAGGAGAGAGAGGAGCTAATTATCATCTGAATGCCAGGACTTCTGTCCATGTGTGTGCTCCATCAGGCATGGATGAGATAATAATTAAAAAGTAATCCGAACCCCCCAGCCCTCCACCCTGCAACAGCTGAAGTAATGCTTTCTTACTTCAGGTGGGACGTCAATCACTGCCGAATTACAATCTCGGCGTCAGATCTGCTACATGTGCTTTTATCACGATTCCTGCGGTGTTCTGATGCATTTCTGACACACAGTGTTTTGGCTCCTGCTTTCAAACACTGGCATCGGCTTCACAGAGTAATTGCAACCAGACTGAGGGAGATATTCAGTGCTGAGAGACGCAGACGTATCCTCTGAGAAAGCAAACAGAAGGTTCCTAAAAACCTATCAGACAGACAGTAATTGAGCGGGTGTGCGTGGAGCGCAGACTTCCACCGTCCTCAGCTTGCAAAGACAAACACTCTCCCCACATTCAAGCACTCGCACACAATCTTCACCTCCAAATGAAGAAACTCTGAAACTTCCTGACTCCCCCAGTCGCCCCCCGATCTCCCTGTAGCGTTAGCGACTCGTCACTCCCTCTCGGGGTGGGACAACCCTCTAAGGAGTCTGAACACATTGTTTTCTTGGCATTGCAGTAAGCCACACACACACTCAGTCCAAAAAAAGAAAAGTAACACACACACACGCACACCCCCACACACAGGTTTTTAAACAGTCGCTTTCCCAATGTGTGGTCCTTCTGCTTCTGAACTCAGCCGAGCCTGAAAACACTTTCCTGCTGTTGGTCCCTCAGCCACAATGATGTCTCCAACCCTAGAATAGACGGGGACTCAATAAGCTGGAGGAGTCACCATGGTTTCCTACCCAAGTTTGGTGGTTTTTTCTCTTCTAACATCTTGTTCAGTCATTGAGATGTCCCTTATTGTAATCGAATTCCAGTCCAAATACAACATCTGGGAGGATTCTTCCCAAACAATATCTTGCTCTGATATACAGACAATAAAAACTGTAGATGTGGACCAAAAATTTGACTGTCAGATTTCCAGCTTGAGCAGGCCTCGATGACCGATAAATGGAAGTCTTAAAACGGATCTTTTTCAGTTCATTGAACACACCATCAAAAAGAGCATCCAGGTCACGTTGACAGCAACATCAATTGGTGCTTACGATGGTACTGAGCACAGAAACTTCAAAGTTACCTCTTATTTTTTTAGCTTAGTTTGACCTGCTGGTTGTGATTGTGATCAATCTTGGACTAATGCATACAAAAATGTGCGGTCAGATCTAATAGGTGATAGTTTTGACAAGGTGGTCCTTATTTTTGCATTAAATGCATACATTCCTAGGATTTATTTAATTTTTAATAAAGTTAATAAAATGCATCAAAGAAGCTGATGCATTTTTAGAGTTCTTTGTCTTTTACTTCTTATTTTTGATGCATTTAATAAAATTGAGAGGGTAGAATCTGATTTTTCAATATTTGAGAAGTGAATTATCTGATTTGAATCTCGTTCCGACTGATTGGTGCCTCTTTGAACAGTTCACTCTAAATGAACTGTTCATTTAGAGTGAACGAGAGAGCAAAGGTTTCACCTGACAACAGGAAAGCGGTTCTCTGTTATCCTGAAATGCTTCCAACCTCTGAGTGTCACCAAACAGTCCAGGACTGATGATTAAGGGTTCTCTAGAAAATCCAGTTCGTTTCAGGAAGTGTGAACCCGTAATCAAACTCTGATGCGGACCAAAAAAGCAAACTCTGGTTTGCCTACAAACCTAGGTCTTGGTTCATCTCTGCTGCCGATATACTGTAAATAATTAATGACAAATGCTGGGAGGCAAGAAAACAAATTTCTGTGATTCTTATATTTTTCTGATTGTGTTTAATTCAGAATCGGATGAAATTGGCAAAGACTAAATATGAGAAATTGGTCACAGCATAGTGATTAGGGCATCTTTACATGAAAGAAGCAAAAATATAAAAATAAAAGTGAACAGAAGAGATGACAGTTGAAGCTATAAATCCTATCACTACACCAATATAGTATACGGTAATTTCTCTGAATTTAGATTCATTCCAAAAACATAAAGCCTTCCTTCACTTTAAAAGCAGCAGGCAGTAGCTGTTCTGATTGCAATATGACTTTTCTTTCAAACTGCAGTCCGGCTCCATGTGCTCTGCCACACACAGGAATTCTATCCCATGTCTAATTGGCAGGATGGTATTTCCTCAGCAGAGGCGGGATTTTCATAGGGGGGTGGCACCTCCAAAGAGACACATGGTCCACAGAACCCTTTCCTGCCTGGATATTTGCTGTAGTGGAAACTCTTCCACTGCAACAGAATGATTCAGCCATGCCACTGCAGAGATGTGTCCACTTGACAGCTGCGGAGTGGGGAAAACGCTCCCAGTGCCTAAAACTACACTACGGGCTTCCAGCGTGTTTGATAACTTATTCCAAAGTGTGATGGAAGAAGTCACTGAACACAGAAGGAAGAAAGGCCAGTCAGTGGGAGGAGCAAGGATTTACTGCTCCATTACAGGGTCATATTGCTCTGATTTGACAGGAAAGTACAGAAATATTTCAGTTTCTTCTGTATAAAAATACGTGATCAAAATACTGCTTTTAAAACAATGGTAAACGCAACTCCCTGTGTTGAAAAATAAGGATGGCAGAATCATTATGTGGGGACACAGCAACGTAAAAAAAAAAAAAGCTATACATCTTTTTCCTCCCGAATTTGTGCTTGAGATTTTGTTGGTTTATCAAATAAAATGCAAATAAAAACGTCCATGTTTGTGAGGGATGCATCGATTCACTTTTTTCACTTCTGATACCGACGCAGATATCTAAGGTTTAGTATCGGCCGATACGATTTGATATAGAAAAACAGCTGGATAGATTTAAAACATTTCTTTTTTCAGATGCAAACATAAATGCGCTGAATTACAAGTGTATTTGCCAACTCTGCCCCAGAACAACACACTTTACTACCAGCAGCGTCACTAGCTTGGTCAAACATGTAAAAACAACTTTCATTTGTTCAGTCAGTGTAATTAGGAGTAGAACAGCTGATGGAAAATAAATAATAAATTGACAAAAACAACAGATTGACTATTTTGGTCAATTATATTAAAATAAACTGTAGCAAACCCTCTTTCAAATAGTTCAAAAAGTGCAAATATTGCTTTTATAATGTATAAAATGTAATAGAATTACATTTTATAATATAAAATATAATGTAATATATATATATAAAACGCATGACATCACTCAGAGATCAAAGCATAGTATTAGCCTAAACAGATCTGCCCTTATATACTGGGAACATTGTCACCGATACCTGATCTAAAATTCTTTTCAATATTGGGACTGATACAGATATTAATATGTAATTTGAACGACATCAAAAGGCGTGAAGAGGTTAGTTAGAACCGATCTTTTGTTTTTTCTTCTATTGCTGCTCCACGTGCAGATGAGCCGTTTTTACATGAGTAGAAATAAACTACAGAGGTTAGTGGAGTGTGCAGCCCCAGCAGGGTTATGCTCTCTGTGGCCGTTTTCCTTTAAGCCCTGCTGTTCCCACTGCTCTACCCTCTCCAACCCCAAACCCCTGCTTCCGTGTCTTCACATTCCCTCTGACTTCTGGTTCTGTGCTGCGTGACTGCATTACTTCTGTCTACCAGGCTTGAGCGTGGCGGCAATTAGACGGGGCAGGATGTGGAGGGTGGCCGGCGGCCGGGGCGCGAGGCCCGCTGATTCTGACACGCCGCACCAGGTGAAGTCGAAGAGGGTGTTTTAATTGCGTAATTGTATAATTTGCCCTCGCTGACGCCTGCGAGCACACAGGCAGATTTCATTACAGATTATACTGGGGCCCTTTGAAGGCGCAATGCGCCAGAGGGCCTTTGGGGACCAAAGGAAAACAGAGCTGGAAGAATGGCGGCTGTGGAGCCGCGTTGCGTGGCCCCGGGTCTGGCTTTCTGCTCTCCTGCCAGGGTAAATACGGAGGCTGCATGGCTCCGGAGCACAGATTAGGCTCTGTTAACATTCCACCCTCCAACACACACACACACGTACACTGCACTTTTTACTCACCACAAGCTAAGACAGTGGGCACTGCTTGTCCACTCAAGAAAAAAACCCCTCACTTTCAGATGTCCTGTTCACTGTGAGAGACTGGAAGATAACTGAACGCTTACATTAGTCACTTTGAGATGCGTCAACCACTGAGGCATTTCACGGCTTCAAAGGGTGGAAGAAGAACCAGTACATATGGAAACATTGAGTCTTAATCTGCTAAGTAATCTACGGTAAAGCTGAAACGATTAATCAAATTAATCGTGATTAATCGATCATTGAAATAATCTGCAACTAATTTAGTAATTGATTCACTGTTATCTGGAGTATACAGACTATATAAAAAGGCAATTTCCTGAAAGAAAGAGGTAGAGATAACTGAGCTTCTCAACTCATGGGACAGCCCAGACACCCTATGGAGGAAACTCATTTCACACGCTTGTGTACATATTCTCGTTCTTTCGGTCACTACCTGGAGCTTGTGACCATAGAAGAGGGTCGGATCGTAGACCAACTAGTAAGTCCAGAGCTTTGCCTTTCAATTCAGCTTGCACAAATTTGTCTGTTGTCTTCCCACTCATTTGTGAACAAGAACCCCGAGATACTTGCCCTCCTCCACTTGGGATACGACCTCGTTTGCAACCCAGAGATGGTACTGTACCCTCTTATAGCTTAAGGTGCTGATTTTCATCCCAGGCCGCTTCATGTTCGGCTGTGAACCGATTCAATGAAGGCAGGAGATCACGGTTTGATGAAGCCAATAGAACCGCATCGTCTGCACTAAGCAGACAGCCGATCTCAAGACCATCAAAACAGATCATCTTACCACGGTGGTCTCATACTCCAATCCCCAAGGGCCAGTGTCCTGCAACTTTTAGATGTCTCTCTGATTCATCTCATCTGGATCCAATATTAGCATGTTAGCAGAGCTTGACTGCATGCTAGTGAGGCAGTTTAGCCATTCAACTAAAGTGTGTTGGATGAGGGACACATCTAAACGTTGCAGGACTCTGGCCCTTGAGGATTGCAGTTTGAAACCACTGCCTTAACAATTTTTCATTGACTAGAAATTCTTTCCATGAAATTCTGTTCATTTAGATTATTTACTATTTGATTAATTTACATTTTTGATCTGCATGAGTGAAAATCCCCCTGAAACCACCCAACCAGTCTGACCAAGCAATACTTCCAACTCGTATTTTCTTCCTCGACAATTCTGCACAACTGGGTTACGTCATTACAAAATGTTCACAATAAAAACACATTGACATTTGTGTTTTCAGCTCGATACATTTTAACTTTTAACTTGAACTCATGCCAGCCTATATTTGCACTCCACTTGCACTAAGAAATGTTGACTCTTATGCTTTTCGCTCATAACCATTTGCTGCTTCTTTTTTTCTCTTGTGCTTCCAAGGTAAAGAGTCTTTTGTTCACTCTGCTCCCTCTTCCTGGAACTTGCTACAAGAAACTCTGAGACTGACTGAATTCATCTCATTTAGTCATTCTGCATCCAAACTAATGACATGTACCGGTTTTTATAGCTTGACATTTTCTTTTAACGGTGTCATTTTTTGAGTTGCATTTGTTGCTGCCTCTTGGCCGGGACTCCCTTGAAAAAAAGGTTTCTAATATCAATGGTAAAATAAAAGCAATAGGGGGTATGAATAAGTTTGGAGGCCACTGCTGTTGTTAACCTCAGCTCCTTATTGGTTTCCTTTTAGCTGTATTTTCTGATGCAGCGACCTCCTCATTTGGTTGAAGACATTCACACGGAACTAAGTTTACAAAGTCAAATCTTCAGAATGTCTTCCTACAGATTCTTCCACCAGGTGTGTTAATGAGTCACATCCCTAGTAGAGTCCTCTCTGTGTGTGGATGTTCTTCCGCTCACCATTAGGGACTCTCCGGCTGGCCGTGTGGCTCGTCACATGGCTCCTTCCTGCTGCAGCCCTGCTAATTAGCAGTGGCTTAACGGACATTAAGCTGTGATAGGGGTTTAATGTTTCTGAGCTAATCCCTCTCCTTTTGGCCGGGAAATTGGAGCCTCATATGTCATGAGGTAGACTTACACCCAGAGATTAAGTCTGGCAGTCAGAGGGTATTTACCGGAGTGCAGGATGTCTGCCGAAAGCTGTTGCCTTTGCTGCCACTTATGTCCGCTTGGAACACGGTCCAGGCTTTTCCTGCTAAGCGAAGGCTGTGCATTCAACATGTTCGGGTTTAACACTGAAGGTGGCTTATCCAGTCAGACATGTGGCAGAGAGACAATGACAGGAGGGTTTCTGCCGGGCTTTGGGGATAAAGGCTTCTGGTTCAGTGAGATCAGACTGAAAAGATGAAATATTTTCACCCAGACGCTGCATGTTGATGGGCTGTCCTGTCTTCATAAAATGAGAGCACCTAAACAAATTCAGTTTTTTAAATTAAAGTCTGAACAAAGAAAGTGTTTGATACATTTTGGGGTTGATCAGCAGGTTGTCAACATAATAAGCTGATAACGCACTTTGGAGTGGAATTGGTGACTGAATGACAAACACTGAATGTACAAAAACAGAGCAAACATGTTGAGACTAGGGCTGAACGATATAGCTGAAAAAATGTGCCAGGATATACATAAGCTTTTCTTATTTGTTGATTTTGATCATTCTTGATTAGTTTTTTGTTTTAAAAATGTGAAATTTCTCTCATGTTTCTCCACACCATTACTTCTTATTTTTCAGCAGTTAGGAGGCATAGCGAAAAACCTGAAATTCAACAAGTGGTTGCTAAGTAACGAAAGAGTGAGTGAATGAGTTGATGCCACCAAGCTTGCTTGACTGGTCTTGAGAGGGTGAGGGGCTAAAGTCTTTCCTCTACCTACATCCCCCAGAATGCAGTACGGTTCTGAATCAGAGTTCAATGAATAGTCCATATATTGAACATTATCTTTTGATAGTGTTATATATCAATATTGTGATATATGTTATGATTTATTGTCCTGCTGTAGCTGAGATATGGCTGAGTTTGGTTCAGGCTGCATGAGAGCAAGACTTCAAATATTTTGTTGTTCTTACATTGTCTTGATTTTTAAAGAAAAATTTCAATCAGCTAAAATTGGAATAGCCAAAGAAAACTATATCTATCATGTAGAATTACAGCATCTATAATTCTACATGGCAATGCTCCATCTTTCCAGAAACAATGAAATGTTAAGACTTTTTCTAACAGAAGCTTCCCTTGCTCCATCAACATCTGTCTCTCCCCATATAATGATTATAATTAAAAGACGATAGGCTGTATAAATCATTAATGACGACCATGAGGCACACAGGCTTTTCTTAACATCACAGTCTTGCTGCTTCAGTTTGATTCGTGTGTGACGGTGTCATCAGGAGGTCTGAAAGGCCTGGAATGGAAATCTGATTTCAGATCGCTGTCCGCCTTTTGCTCTGTCATCAGAACAGTTCCATGTTTTTGCTTCTGGCATCAATCTCATTCATGTTTCAAGCAGTGGGTTGTTTTCCAGTTGTTATTCAGTATGAAAAGGTCAGATAAAATATTCCCATTTTGACCTACACCCAGGGTCAACAATGCACCGATCCACTCATGTCTTACTTTTGCCTGCTGTCTCTCTCCTTCCTACTTCCTGTCTCTCTTTATTTCTTTCTGTCTGCCTCTGATCCTTCACAGTATTTCCATAAAGTCAATTCCCTCTTCTGAGTCCCCTACACCTGTCTGCGCCTCACCTTCCCGCTGTCTCCCTCCATATGGTACGATAAAGGCAGCCCAGTGTGTCGTCTGGCTGGTAGAGGGCTGTCAGAGCGGGGGAGACGCTCTCAGTCTCTCTGAGTCGCTCTCAGTCTCTCTGCAGCCGTGCTGGCTGACAGAACGGAGCGTGTGAAGTCTGCGAAGTCGGCACAAGCCGTCCTTCATTGTTCTTTGTTACCCTACACCTGAACCCGGTGCGCTCCTGAATGCCAAATCAGCTCTCGTCCCGGCAGAGCACTTAGAGGGCTGTTACCTGCTGGAAAACCTCGGAGCTTTTTGATCTGTGCGCCGGTGGTATTTAGCTAAGTGCTGTGGGCTAAAGGTTTATATGAGCCCAGCAAGGTAGTTAGAGATTATTAAAGCCACATAATGATAAAACTCAACTAACAGACAAGTCACGGACCAGAAAAAAACTTTCACTAAACACGATCTTGTTCCCGCACAAAAGAAACTAATTAGGTAATTAGGTCCTGAAATATAATGGAATAAACAAATAATAAGTAAAGATGTAAGTCTTAATAGCTGCATTTCCATAAGAAATGAGCGCAAATCTGTGTGTCTATTCGGCTAATGTAAGAAACACCACCACAATTTTGTAACTGCGGTGTTTCCATTAAAAAAACAGACGAAATTCAAATCACATGTGAATAAGCTTGTTCACATAAATCATTAAAAATTATGGCAGCGACTGATGTAAACAGTTGCATGAGATATAATTCATAATTCAGCCAAGGCGCTAGCGTTCATCATCTATCAGCCAATCAGAGGAGACGTCAGCGTCTCATTCCGGCGTTGGAGCGACAAGCCTCATATACTTGGGAGAGGGTAACTATGCACATCTTTTTAAAATGGTAGTCAGTGATTTTACAGAAGAGCTGTGGATTCAACACGTTGGAATGACACACAACTTTTTATGAAATCTTGGGTGAAATCTTGGGAGCGGTAAAAACATACAACTTGAATGTATTTTAAAAACTAATTTTGAGCATTTGGAGTCGATTCAAAATTCCCAGCACTAAATAGATCCCAGGAATTTTTCTAGAGAAACATTATTTTTCCTGCACCTCTGATAATACGAACAGCTATTTAAACAGAACTGACACATTACAATTTGTTTTGAAAGAGATCAAATAATAGAACGTTTTCAGTTTGTCACCATTATTTAGATTCTGCCTGGACAAGAAATACATTCACAATTGTGAACCCGAATTATCAAAACTTCTTTAACGGTTATTTCACGTCAAACAAACAAACAAAAAAAGAGTCTTCTCAGACCAAAAATGTTTGACATTTGTGACCATTAAAAACATCTACATTACACCAGCTATTGCTACAAATGTATTAAGCAGAAGAGTAGAAAATAATTCACCATTTCCATTACCTGCATCTTCTGGATCTTCATCATAGTCTTCATCATCACCAGATGACAGAGAATCTGAAAAATCAGAAACACGGGAGCTTCAGAATGACATGGATTACATAAACCTTTAACTCAACAATTCCTACGTGCTTTGGACCGTTACCTAAACACACAAACAATTCACCGATCACGTCTACACCCCAGAAATGTGTGTGAATTGGAGATTAAATGGTGTGTGGCCATAAACACGTACGATGGTGCAAATGTTCCTAAATCCAGATCCAGAGATGCATGAATGCACGCTGCAGCTGGCTGCTCATTGAGAAAGTTCTGAATGAGGCTACAGTTCTGCTGATATTACAACCTAAACATTTCCGTAGACGATAGGAATCCGGGGGTCGTTAGTGCTGCAGTCCAACGCTCCTACGAGTGGATCCACACACACACTTCTCTAGCCATGGTTGCAACATACACTTTCTGCTACAAACTCTCCCTGTCAGACTAATTATTTTGCAGCCATAGATCCTGTTTAGATTTGCTGTGCCTTTTTTTTTTAAAACTTTATTATTTTTTGCCAACAGCGTGGTTACTATTTTCCATGTGACCTTGGATTTTTCCAGTTCAGATCCTCAGATCTGGTTAATGAGAGCCAGCTGTTACCTCAATGGCCCCGGTGAGCTAAAACTGCTCCTCAAACTCCTGACTAGCAGGTTTTTGTTTCTATTATTTGACACCTGAGCCCAACGACTCCGCACTGCTGCGGTTCGACTCAGCAGATAGAAGGCGTCCTAAAAATACTCACCGAGGAGTAGCAGCAAAAAGATGGGGATTATAGCTGAAAACAAGTTAATCATATTCCAAATGGCATAATGTATGTGAGCAGACATGAAAAGGTTTAGTAAACGAAACATGGCGAATAATCTGTGGGATGTGTGTGTGCTTGATAGACGTAGCAAGCATTGGGTATGTTAAGGGAAAAAACAACCTCCTCCCCCCCCCCAAAAAAACTAGCATACTCATCCGAAAAACCTTTTAATCGGCAGTTTTCAGACTTCCGTCTAAGAAACGTGTAACATGGTCAAATATATATATATATATTTTTAACTGCTTCAATGTGTCTGGTGGCAAATTTGATCAATCAAAAAATTGTAAACATCACTTTCCACAAAAAAGTCAGGTTAAGGCAAGTTTTTGACGTCTTTTTTTTTCTTCCAACTTTCTTTATTGAATTTTACAGCTTGACATACATCAAATGTTTGTACAATGAAAACACGGTAGTTATAGATAGAGAGAAGAGGAAGTTCAAGCTGATTTCTCCCAGAACCCAACCCACCCCGTCCAGGTCTAAGCACAAGACAAACAGCCAGCAGAGATCCAGTCCCTGCAACAGCTTCTAGCAACACGACACACACACACACACACACACACACACACACACACACACACACACACACACACACACACACACACACATCCATCCGTACACTTTCCAAAGGAGGCAGAAAAAGAAATAAAGAAAAAATAATACTAAGTAAATAAATGAATATATATTTATACGTTCGTACTAGTAAATTACACAAATATACAAATAAAGAGAAAAATAAAATAAAAATAAATAAATAAATTATAAGACAAAGAATACCTATCGGTTAAAAACAAAAGAATTGGATATCGATGAGAAGGCCTACAGATAATTTAATTTCCTTCTGAATCAGGTAGTAAAGTCATGGTACCCCCTACAGACAGGAAAGGTCTCCGAGTCTCCATAAATTTACTGGTGGAACCCTTAAGTGAAAATCTGAGTTTTTCCAGTTTCAGGTTGTAAAGAACTTCTCTGACCCAGTGGTCATGAGACGGGGGGACGTTTAGTTTCCATCTAAGTAGAATAAGTCTTCGAGCCAGAAGGGTGGTGAAGGCTAGGGCCTGTTTCGAAGAACGTGAAAGGCCCAGGTCTGGAGGGATGCCAAATATAGCCGATAATGGATTGGGGAAAATTGTCTGATGATATGCTTGACTTAGTGTTTTAAAAATGTTTTTGACGTCTTTTGTCGAAGACACACCAGCCGAGGTAGTCACACACATCCTCAGTGAATAATGGGAAAGACTTAAGGTTGACAGATGGAGTCAGTGACCAATCTCAGGATATAACAAGGTATTAATAAGTTGCAAAAGCCTAAAATTGCTAAGATTTTCTGTCATGTCGTTCCAATAGTTTGAAGTCCTTTGAACGCGATGCCAAAGAAAGTTCTGTAGTGACAGAAGTTTAGTAGACCTCTTGCCGAACAAAACTGCTAGTCAGTGTTAGTGCTAATCAGCTAGTCACCGTCTGAGGAAAACATGTTAAGTAAAAGTGTGAAAACTAACTATCTCTATAATCACTGATAATTAGAGATTTTTGAATGCATATTCTGTTTTTACTAATTTCCTTACCTGTATTGGAAAATAACGTAATATCACTATTAGCTTGAACAACTGCTCAAGCTAATGTTAGCATACATTTCAGAGCTTAATATTGATGCTAAACAAAGAACTATGTCTAGTTTTTTTTAAAGAGTTTGAACTAAAATTTAAAATAACATGACTTGTTAAACATATACTGGTTTATTCCTAACCGAATTGAAGATCGTTACACAACTGCTCGTGACTTTTAAGACCAAAAGATGCTGATTTCTAGCATGTTTTTATACCTGATAGTTCAGTAGAATTGGTTCCACTGGGAACCGAAATTGAATATTTTGTTACATTTTCCCTTTCACACTGCACTGTGTTAAACCAAACAAATCTTTAAAAAACCTGTTCCCCTCCTTGCACCAGAAACCACTGAGATCAACACGAAAACCCCCGAAGAAGATACCAAGCTCAACTTCTACCTTCATGAAATGGCAGCAGAAATGGAGTGGCATCAGATTTTAGAGGTTGAAGGATTTCTCTTTTGTCTTTGGTAAATAGCCACGTGCCCTTTCTCCCACTAGCAAACTTTTGTTTTGGTCGTACTTACCCAGAATGTCCTGTGCTATAGTCTGCTTCCTACTCTTGGAGCCATCTACTGTGGAACCACAACAGAGTTCACTTCAATCAAAGCGAGAACTAGGTTTTTAGATGGACCAGAGTTCACTTTTTTGGTCCACTTCAGAGTTTGATTGAACATTCACACCTCCACAAACACACCGGACTTCCTGGGCAAAAGAACTAGAGTTCGATTGAAGCGGATTTAAACAGGGCTGGTGTGAATGCGCTCAGTTTTCTCAAAAAGTCTGCTAACGTCTGATCTTATTTCTATGAACCCAACACTGTTTATCTTTTCTCATCGGCAGAAGGTAGCAGTGCACTCCTAGCTCTTAGCTATCTGCACCTAACTCAAATATTTGAGGACCAACACAATAGTACAATGTGTGTTTTCAGATAAACCAAAGGCGCAGTGTTTACAGTAGAGGGAGGAGAACCACCTGCACTGCAGGGGAAAACAGGATATTGTCGCCTCATGCTGTTCAATGTCAAACTTCTAAGGTGGTTTGTGCAGGCACAGGAGCATTAAAATTATTCACTTCATTAAAGAATGCAACAAAATTGCATCAACTATGATCTTAATCCCTGAAGCATGCTGAGCAGAGCTGGAAGCAAATGTGCTTATTTTATTTTACTTGAGAAATTTAGTTAAGGAAAAAAATATTATGCCAGACACTCTAGCTCAGACATCAGTGATGAGGACAGTGGTGCATATTCAGTCTGGAACAGATACTTTGGACATAAAGGAGAAGTTATCCACCTCTGATTAGCGCTGGAGTTGATCGCATCCTCTCCAGTTTGTAACCAAACACACTTGTGTGTGTGTGTGTGTGTGTGAGTGCTTGTGAGAAGGTAGGAGGGAGAAGTGAGAGAGGAAACTCACGCATTTATTGCCACCCCATCTGTTTTCAATGCTGAAATGTTTCAAGCTAATTGCTTTCTAATTAGTTGTCAATAACGGACTCAGCTGGTGTCCCGGGTTATACGGTGAAACGCCTCCTGACTTTTAAGCTGCTGCTCGCTAGCCTCCTGACCCCCACCGCCGCCGCCCACGGCCCCACCCTCACTTCCTCTTGGTCTTGCGCTCTTATTAGCGCTCTGCTTTCACCACAGAGCCATGATAATGAAATTCACCTTTGACTGTGTGGCTGAGAGTCTGTGTGAGGCGTGTGCACAGAACATGCTTTAGTGTATCTGCGTAGAGGTCTAAACCTCGGCTGCTAGCATGGAGCATTACTGGATGTTTGGTAGGAAGTTACTACAGTTTGCTGGACAAACAAACAGAAAAGCAGAATAGATGTGAGTTTTCAGAACACCCTCCTACATCTCACCTGTCACCCTGATGGTGTAGTTGTTGAGCAGGGTGTTGGTATGGGCAAGTCGGCACGTGTAGACACCCGAGTCTTCGTACGACACGTTGATGATGCGTAACATCCCTTGGCCGACTCGCGTCCGGTTGCCTGACAAGAGTCCAATGCCGTCTTTGAACCAGACGACGGGCTCTAAGGAGTCCTTCCGGTTGCATGACATGTCCAGGGTGTCCCCCATGCCCAAGATAAAGTCCTCCAGGAAAGCAGTTTCACTGGACACAGAGTCTGCAAACAGACATGAACAAAGAAGAGCAGTTTAAATTAAAGCTGCGAGCAGCCTCGTGCGGCCCTTGCAGCCAAGCGCCGCTCTGGCCTATTGGCCACCGCGGGGGTTCCAGCCACCGCAGAAGCTCTCGCACAGTTTCCAGAGCCGCAGCCTGCTTGCCACTGCAGAAGCTATCAACCGTTCACAGTAAAATATGACACTTCCTGTTCTCAGGGGGCGTGGCCTAAGTGATGTCATCATTTGACCATAGGGTATTGTAGGACACCCAATGACGATCAATCACTGAATGTTTAGTGCCTCTGTGTGTTTCTATGTAGGATATGTAACAGTTTCGTGTTTCATGGCGAGTAGGTGAACTTTGACCCCTAGTAATCCCCGTTCAGCATGCTCAAACACTCACCGTTTTGATAACTTTGAATCAGACATGCCTTATGATTAGACTGACCGAGTTTGAAGCTGATCAATCGAAATCCCTAGGAGGAGTTCGATCAAATGCAAAGGCTGTAAAAGTCAAAATCGAGGTCAAAATCAGAACTTCAATCCAAAATGGCCGACTTCCTGTTGGGTTTAGAGCATGGTTCTAAGAGACTTTTTTGTACCTCCTGGCAAGTTACACAAGTGTACCAAGTTTCGTAATTCTAGGTTAAAGCATGGCTTGGGGCTGATCATTTAAAATATTCTAGGGGGCGCTGTAGAGAAATTCGGCAATACCCGTCAACGGCTGTAATGGATTCCTGTTCGGGGATGGATAAGGATGCATCCTAGTGAGTTTGGAGCAGCTCGGCACGAAACTGTGGAATTCAGAGCCAAATGTATTTCAATGGTGTTCGCAACGCCGCCACGCCCACCTGCTCCATCGAAGCTGGTCGGAGTTGGAATCCACAACACACCAACATGTCTTCTGTCTCTGGACAAAGTTTCATGTCGATTAGGTCAAAGGGGTAAGATAGCGACGGTTCACAGTAAAACATTACACTTCCTGCTCTCAGGGGGCGTGGCCTAAGTAATGTAATTTTTTCACCACAGGGTATTTTAGGACACCCAATGACGATCAATCACTGAATGTTTGGTACCTCTATGTGTTTTTGTATAGGAAATATAAGAGTTTCGTGTTTCATGGCGAGTAGGTGAACTTTAACATGCTCAAAGATAACCCCCCTTCAACATGCTCAAAAACTCACCGTTTTAATAATTTTTAATTGGCCATGCCTTATGATCAGACTGACCAAGTTTGAAGCCGATCAATCAAAATCCCTAGGAGGAGTTTGATCAAATACAAAGGCTGTAAACGGCAAAAATAGGGTAAAAATCGGACCTTCAATCCAAAATGGCCGACTTCCTGTGATACTTGCACTATGACATTAATTGTAAATTCTGAGCGTCTTAGTGAGCTCTACAACTGTACCGAATTTCAAGTCAAGTCTCTATGATAAAGTAAGTGAATAGCAAAGGGTCTTTTGAAAATTGCTAGGTGGCGCCGTTGAGCCATTTTTTAGCGATTTTTGCGACGACCTTAAAATATGTAAATTTGAAACTCGCTGTATGCATCCGCCAAGTTTGGTGAGTTTTTGAATATGATAAAGCCTCCAAAAAGGCGCCTCTTTGGGGTGGCAGAAAAAGAAGAAACAGTACAGATACAATAGGCCTTCGCAGCGCTTTGCTGCTCGGGCCTAATTACAAAGTCAGTTAATCTGGATTAGCTAACCCTAACCCTAACCCATTTGCTGAATAAGTTCCGATGTACTGAACTTCCTATATACTGGTGGCTCTATGCCTTACCAGAGGCACAAAACTCTGAAAATATCAAACCTTCAGCGTGGGGGTGTACTCTCCAAGGTGTGGTCTATGCTAGTTTCCAAACTTTACTTCCTGTTCATGTCAGGATTCAGGTTGGAGTGAGGGTTCTTTTCAGAGACGAGCTACGCGGAGGAGTTTGACAGCCTGACGCACCTGCAGCGGATTCCGGTAACCGGCGGCAGGCTTCTTAAGAAGCGGTGGAACCACCAGTCATCGCTCGACGGTTACCACTTGTTGGTCAGACTCAGCCTTAAGATCTCTCATAGTCAATGTCAAGTATTGTCAAGTCATTTTGTCCTTTTCTCTCTGTTACCTCACAGACCTTGATCACGTTTCCCAGAGCCAAGCCTGGATCTTCGCTGGTCGAGCGTGTCTCGCTGGTTGGTCCTACCAAGCCGTTCCGATCCGCTGCTGTCCCAGACCCCCCGAACCTACCTGGACCCTTGTTCCCCTTCTGACGTCCTCTCTTCTCGATTCCTGAACAATCGTTAAATTGATTAAAGACAAACCCTCCTAACAGTAAAGTCTGTTCTTCTGTGCGCACCTGCATGTGGGCAAGGAAACTAAAATCCAACATGACAGTTCAGTAACGTCAACATCTGGTGACATTATGCTTTGCATAATGTCATTTCGTCAAGATGGCGCCGGCGCAGCTGGCTGCCTGCAGACGCAGCTCCCGTCGTGTGTGTTTGTCTGTGTATATTTGCTGTAACCGATTAATGATCCGTGCTTGAAGAACCCATGGATCATCAGTTGGGCTTTCCACAATGGCTGGATGTGGTTCTGTCGATGTTCTCTGCGTTCTTCTGCTACTTTTTATACTCGTGGTTGCGGAGAACCTCGCCGAGCGGAGTAGCGGCATTGTTTGCTCGCATGAACGGCTGATTGCGCCGTGTGGGCCTCTGCTGCTGCCCGGAGACGGGCCTGTGGTTCCGGAGGAGTTACGGAGGAGACGACGGGGCTGCGGGTCTGGAGTTAAACGGAGGGAGAAGAAGAGACGGCGCAGGCTAGTGGTGAGGTCTTTGGGAAATAGGACAGAGGAACTAACGGCGCTGGTTAGGACCCAGAAGGAGTACTGGGAGTGCAGTCTCTTCTGCTTCACGGAAACCTGGCTACACTCGCTTATTCCGGACTACAGCGTGGAGGTTCCTGGATTTTCCTTGGTGCGGGGGACAGGGACTTTTCCAAGAGTCGGAAGAAGAGGGGCGGTGGGATTGCACTTTATGTGAGTGAGAGGTGGTGTAATCCCGGCCATGTTAACGTGAAGGAACAGATTGTAGCCCGGACATTGTACTTCTGGCTGTGGGAATGCGGCCGTGTTATTTACCGAGGGAGTTTATGTCCGCCATTTTGACCGCTGTTTACATTCCCCCATCAGCTGATGAAGCAGTGGCCTGTGACGTCATCAGCTCTAACGCAGCCAAACTCCAGACTAAACACCCGGACGTTGTTATTGTGTCTTGTCTCTTGTCTTGTCTTGTCTCTATGCTGTAACTGCGAAGTAATTTCCTTGCCGGGATGAATAAAGTACTTCTATTCTATTCTATTCTATTGTATTTGTGCAACCCAGTTGATTCACTCCAAACCAGTAGATAAAAGCACGCCTAATTTGAATTGTGATTTTTTTCTTCTTTCTTGCAATATTTCAAAAGTATACTTTAAATTTGATTGACGATTGCATGGGAAAATAGCTCGTATTTCGCAATTTAAAGTCCATCTAATGAAATGCCACCGTCAGTTTCTCTTAGCTACAATAATATTAATTACACTTTCACAGCAGTATTTAATTAAATTTTTGAATTAAAAAAAATTAAATCACCTTAAACATTCAGCTTCTATGCACCGCAAATCTAGAATAAACTTCCAGAAAATTGCAAAACAACCAAAACACTGAGTTCCTTTAAATCAAGACTAAAAACCTGTTCAGATTTGCTTCTGAACAGAACATTGACCAACATATTTGATGTGTATTGATGATTTTAATAATGACATTTGACAAAATGTAATATCTGTTATTGGTTTTCACAAGTGTCGACTATCTGATATATATATATATATTTTTTTTTAATGTTTTCACAATGTAAAGCACGTCGAACTGCCATGTTGCTGAAATGTGCTACACAAATAAACTTGATTGATTTTTGTAAAAGACGAAAACATTTTTTTGGTGTTGAATCTTAAATATGGCTTTCAGACAGAAGGCATATTCAAATGCAAAGTACCTGATTAACTCAAATCCTGTGACCTCTTGCTGAACTTCCATGTGTGATTATGTCAGCCACACCCACAGTTTGCTTCACCAATGCAGCCTCAGTTGGGTTTTCCACTTGTTAACAATCATAGTTTATTTTCTGGAGCACAGCTAGTAGAACTGCATTACAGGCCTGGCAAATTCTTCTGTTGATCTAATAAATCTGGGGTTTCCCTCCGACAAAGTGTATTTCACCCCATATAATGATGTTTCACGCTCTGTGTCTGTGGATGTGACCTTGTAGAAAGGCCTAAAAGAAATATGGAGAGCACTGTGCCTACGTCTTCTGTTCCCCGGCTCTCAAACAGAAATGTGCCAGAGTCTGGACTGGAAAGTAGCAGCTTTAGAAAACCCTGAAATCATCCACAGCAGTCTGACAGCCTGACATCTCCAGGTGATTTCAACAGACACAAACACAATACAAACGTAAACCACACGCATCTATTTAGCATAAGTTTCAGACATTGCCAAATGCTCACTCCTAAATTATTCGCATCGGTATGAAGAACGGAACTATCCTGACTCCCACATTCCTGTTATTATTTTTTTTAATATACTAATTTGTGTAAATCCCTCACTTTCCTTTTTATCCAAACCCTGTTTAAGAAAGAAACGTAGTCATGGTGCTTGGCTACAAACAGGAAAAGCTGCTGTCAGCCCATCAGGCAGAGAGCACAGACAGATGTGAACTGTGAGGAAAGCCTCATTTATTTCTGCTTGGAAAAACCAACATGTTTACCGACTTCGCTGAGGATGCCGACTAGAGGAAACGGAGCCGCTTGGATGCGACACTGAGGCGTTTTGTTCATTCATCAGAGGTGTGTCCTCTTATTCATATTTCAAATACACAATACGGCGACCATAAATAATCAACGTGGCTTAATGGCAACAATTGAGCTGAATGTTCCGTCGTACACAAAGGCCACTTGTAAGGCAGCTAATGCATGCATACTTCCACATGTCTTCGACAGCTTCTGTAACAAATTACTCAACATGCACCTGTTTGCACACAAAACACTGAACCCATCGAGCCCCCCAAACCCCCAACGCCTCATCACCCCCTACCAGTACTGAATATGTTAAATGTGTGATTTATGTTGGCAAAGACACCCACTCCCAAAAATGGGAGAAAGGACAAAAACATCCTTGAGCAGCCACTACCAAAAGACAGTAAGTGTTAGGCAAGCATAAAGTATTGCACAGTTGCAAAGTGGAAGAAAATAAATGTAAAATCTTTTCAGTTATTTTTACAAATACACAGTGTTCCAAATTATTATGCAAGTGATATTTTCTCAGATTTTCTTAAATGGTCAATGCAAATGATGGTCAGTATAATTTTCAAGTCATGAACTATTACAGTATAAATCAAATTTTACTGAACAAAGCTCCCAATGAGAACAGTATTTTTTTCAAAAATAAAAAACTCAAAATGCAAAATGTTCCAAATTATTATGCACAGCAGATTTTCTAAACATTTTATGGATTATAAAGAACTGCAAACGGTCATTCTTTGAATGTGTGGCATTAAGTGGTCACATGTACTAAAATCAAAAGCTATTTCAATCAAAACATGCAGGATGTCAGAAAACCTTCCCAGAGCTGCTGTTCTGATATGAACTGCTTTCCACCCTCAGATCTTCTGCTTGAGGAAACTCCAAAGGTTCTCAATAGGGTTGAGGTCAGAGGTCAGAGGAGGATGGTGACCACACCATGAGTTTTTCCCCTTTTATGCCTATAGCAGCCAATGACACAGTGGTATTCCTTGCAGCATTCATTGTCATGCATGAAGATAATTTTGCTACTGAAAGTACGGCTCTTCTTTTTGAACATGAAAGAAAGCGATCAGTCAGAAAGTCCATATACTTTGCTGAGATCATTTTCACACCTTCAGGGACTCTGAAGGGTTTGACCAATGATTCTCTCCTCATGATTTCGGCCCACAGCATGACTCCACCACCTCCTTGCTGATGTCACAGCTGTGTTGTGATGTGGTGGCCATCCACCACCAATCCACTACTGCGTCCATCTGGACCATCCAGGGTTGCACAGCGGTCATCAGTGAACAAGTCTGTTTGAAAATTAATCTTCATGTACAGCTGGGTCCACTGCCACCGTTTCTACTTGTGAGCTCTGGTTAGGGGCCCAATAGTAGGTTCATGTGCCGCAAGCCTCTGGAGGATCCTCCACTTTGAGGTTCTAGAGGCTCCAGCAGCTTCAAATAACTGTTTGCTGTTTTGTAAGGACATTTTAACAGCTGCTCTCTTAATCCGATGAATTTGTCTAACAGAAACCTTCTTGATTTTGCCTTTATCTGTACAAACCCATCTTTGTTCTGAATCAGCCACTAATCTCTTCACAGAACGATAACACTTCAGTTTTTGTTAAATATCTAATGTTGTCATACGGCACTACACTATCTGATGATCGCTATCGTTTGTGGGTGTTAAAGATTTTCAGGCGTACCAGAAACACAATACAGAGGTTCTGGCTTCGAACTTTTACATGTAAAAAAACTCCCAAAAAGCAATTAATTGTATTAAAATTTAATGGGCAAAAACAGATGGAATTAATTCATCAAAATTAGAATGGTAAAGTCCTGGCTCTACTTAATATGCATTAATACGCACAGTTGAACACCTACGGTCTTCCTTATTTCCACTCTTGGGAGTACAGAAATAAATGCCACTCATGGATCAGAAAACAAATCTGTAATTGTGAATTTTTCACTAACAACTTGGAGTTACATTCTACAGAAAAATCAGAAAGTCTGTGAATAATGAACTGCAAACAGGCGAGGTTACACTGGAGAGGAATGCTGTTCAGCAATGAAGTAAATGGTGGAGGTACATAAGTACACAATACTTTTATAAAAAGTTTAATTCCTTTCCACTTTATAATTACAGGTCAGTTTGAAATGGACTATCATGTAAAGTCCCAATAAATCCCAAGTAGGAGGTTGCTTGGAAATAGATAAAATGTGAAAACGTTCAAGAGGCACGAATACTTTGGCGTTGTACACAATAAGTCATAGAGGAATTAACTCAGTTAATATTTACCCAATCTCAAAATGTTTCTTCAAAGCGCTTAAAGGATTAAAAAAAACTTATTTTTCTTTAGCCATGCTAGAGATGCTAGGTCAATAATAAACCAATGGGGCTGTTCAGTGGCCTCCGGCTTCGACAAGCAGATTTACAACACGTCTTTTTGTTAAAACAAAAAGCTCCATTCAGGAGGAGAAAAACAGTGAGGCAACAGCGCACAGCACATAAATTCAAGCCCAGCATGAATGACTCTCTACCTTTGTGCACGTCTGAGAAAGAAACCTGAGAAAAAAGGGCTGCAGAGTATTTTCAGGTCTTAAACTTGGAGAAGTGGGCTCTGTGAGGTAGATATAAAATTCTCCAGAGAGTCAGCGCTGGTAGTGGACTTACCGGAGTGAAACCCCTCTGAGTAGACAGCAGCATTCTTTGTATTCATCATGCGTTTTCTTTATAAAACGCATTTTCCTGGAAAAGACTTTCCAATCGTGACAGCGTTAGGAGCAGAATATATCCAATTAGCATTTGTTAGCAGCGAGGCGGGACGCTGAAATGCATCTGTGCATCTTTTGCTTTGATCTTGGGGAAAACATATAAGAAGAATATTCATTCACAACTTTGATGTTTACACGCTGCCAGAAGCTGAACAAATGCAGCAAAACAAAGCTACACCCAACACGTTCTAAAGAATCCCAACTTCTCAGGTGTAGCACAGAAATGCATCTTTGCTGAAATGTCCGTCGTCCAAATTTGGAAATGCAGGTTACTAAAGCTGCTGTGCATTAAACGTGTTTTTGGTTTTGACGGGCCCACACATTTTGCGAGCGCTCGACTGCTCCGTGGCAGATCTACAACTCGCGGAGCGTTGGGCCAGATGGCCTCATGGTGAAAATCCGGTAGCGTGAGGCCGCAGGGTTGAAACCCAGCCGCTGCTCTTTGAGAAACAATGCAATGCGCTGCTCTGTCCGGGGAAAATATGCATAAAGGAATTCCTAATTAGCATCTGGGCACTTTCAGTCCCTGTAGGAACGAGAAAAAAAAACAACAAAAAAAACCTAACTGCAGCTGTGTGGCCAGCTGGGCCCATCTGTGTTTGTACTGAGGAGATCCAAGGTGGGAATACATTAGAATCGGATGCTCTTGTGTGGCTAAATGCAATACAATACACTTTAAAAGTTTAAAATCAAACTGTACATCTAAAATTGATGGCTCAGATTTTCTGATGTAAGGTCTTTTTCAGGGATGAACCCAGCCACTGTTTTCACTTCCGATACCAAAACAGATATCTGAGGTTTAGGACATTTATGTACTTAATTACAAATTTATTTGCTAACTCTGCACCAGTACAACCCACTGAAATACACCAACAGCTTCAGTAGCTTGGTCATACTTGGAAAACAACTTTAATTTGTTCAGTCAGTGTAATTATTAGTAGAACAGCAGATGGAAACTAAACGAAAGAAACTGAAGCTGGCAAAAATAAACTGCAACAAACGTTCTTTAAAAGGATTCAGAAAATGCAATTAGGAATTGTCAATATAATGTAAGATAATATAATAAAGCATAACGTTCAGAGGACAAAGCATAAAATTACACTGAATAGATCTGCCCTTCCGGATCATGCATATTGTCACCATACCCAATCTAGAATTTGTTTTTTTTTTCAATATCAGGACTGATACAGATATTAATATCGGGTCGATGAATCTCCAGTCTTATATGTTTAGGTTGTTGGTTCATTCTTTTCTCTTTAATTTTCTACAAACTCACCAGAAAATGATGAAATTAGAAACCTCACTTCAAAAAAAATAAATAAATAAAATCGGAACTATCCCTTTTAAGTCTCTCTGAGCCCAAAGTCCCCCGACAAACACTGGATCTGCTACTTATGCCTGTGCTGAAAACGCAGCTTCAGCCCATTAGCAGTGTTTAGACTGTAAATGGCCAAAGATGTCTGATAGAGAAACAAAGGTGAACAAAGCCTAAGCAAAGCTTCCCGTTCTGCCTTTGTGGTGACATCCAGCTTCATATCGACATCTCCACATTCCCGCTGCTCTGCCGTCCGGCGCAGCATGTGTAAGCTGTTTGAGCAGAGCGGCTGCGGCACTATCGCCGGAACCCGACGCCAGCTGGAAGCAATGTGTGAGATCTGACTTTTCAGTGTGTGTGTGTGCTGTCGTGGATGTAGGTTCAGATAAGTGTGTGTACGTACGATTGTAAACGAGGTACTTCTGTGTTTTGTATGCGCGGCTCCACGGCCCCGGCCGGACAGTCACTCCATAAATCAAGGGGGCCTATGCCCTTCTGGCCCCTCTGGCCCTTTCAGAGCAATATCATAACAAACAGCCCTTCAGAATAGTACAGCGTCTGTCTCTGAGATACTGGGGTGTGTTTGTCTGTTAAAGTGCAGCTCAGAGCCTCCGTCTTTTCTGTGTGTCTGAAGAGGTTTATTTATCCTCTACAAACTTCTCCAGGGGCCAGTGGGCAGGCCACAGCCCTAGGGATAAATAGCCCTCTTTATGTGGGAAGTCTTTCCAAACTTATCCCTCTTATGCATACACACCCTCTTACACACGCACTGAAGGATTGTGTAAAAAAAAGTTTCTGGAGGAACAGGAAGAAGCATAGACTCCGTCATGTCAGGTCAAGTTAACAACTTATGGTTGTTAGCATATTTAATTGAGCCGATACATTATCACATTAATTTCAATTAATTAATGACAGATTTAAACATGTTAAAATTGTTGACCCAATTAATCACTTTTTTTTCTATTTTAAAGTTCAAGCTGGAACTTTTGCATTGTGCTTCTTTAGGGCGGTTGATAAAGACGCTCCTCGTAGCCCACTGGGGGTTAATTTCCACTTCAAAAACTGATCTGATTGGACACCAGAAAACACTGTTGTTGTGCTTAAATTGTGCTAAAAGGAGTTAGCCTGTCAGCGAAGCTATTCAAGCCTAAAATAATGTGTAACTTGACAAACTGTAAAGTTTACTGGTTGACTGTATGGTTATTATGATTTAATATTTTTGTGTTTTTATGATGTAAAGCACCTTGAACTGCCTTGTTGCTGAATTGTGCTATACAAATAAACATGTAGCAGCCAATACAAACGTCCCAATGTCAGCATCTCCAGTCCACATTTCTAAAGAAGTTCCAGGAATGATCAGGAATGAAACACTGGAAAGCTGAATGGGTAAAATAACACTTTGCACCAATGGTTAAATAACCTAATTAGACATTTAAAACAGCAAGTATTTTCCTTGTTGAGCTCATGTCTATTTATTCAATAATTTAGCAACAAAAAGAGATTCTGAAATGAAAATTGTTGTTTATTTCCACTTATTTTTAATTAGATTTACTATATGAAACATTGTAGGATGTACAGTGCTCTGCACATGCTTCCACAGCAGCTACCAACACATTCACCACGCAGGCAGAGCCTTCAACACAAACGTAGCCCAGAGGCCCATGCCAACTCTGCCTACAAATGTGTTCCTTATGGAAAAGTGGTAAGAAGAAAGCTGTTGTTAAAAGACATCAATAAGCACTAATTATTGTTTTTGAAGAACACTGATGCAGCGTCACGATGGGAAGATGGATGGAGCTGGTAGAGACCCTTGTAATGTGACATAATGTCTCGTGAGATAGCTCTATAAACTATTGATTAAGGTTGGCAGAGGAGTCAATACAAACGCAGAGTATACTTTTCAGATTTTTATTTGTAATAAATTTAGAAAATTATGCCTAATTTTCATTTCCTGTTGATCTATCAAATGAAATCCCAATAGGATACATTGAAGTTCGAGGTTTTACCTTGACAGAGCATGACACTTTAAATCATTTTGCTAGCTTTGATGTTTATTAATGACATCTGTGTTAGGTTAAAAACTCTCTTTGTAACTGTTTAAGATTTAGACATGTGTATGAGGGGTACTGATGTGCTTCTTCCTCTCCTTTCCTAACAGGTACTTTGAGTGAGCCGGGGAGAAAAGCAGGAGCACATGCCTTATTTAAAGCCATATCAGGGATTAAGCTGCTTTGAAAGTGATGGATTCCAGATGCTCTGGAGAGACATTTATCTTTATCAGGCTACCCCCCCTCTTTTTTCCCCTCCTCCTCACTACATTTAACTAATCATACGACAAGGCCGTGTTTCCCACATGTGCGGAGCAGGCTGCTCCCAAAGCAGCGGCAGACAATTCACCAACAAATGGCCAGTTGCAGGTAATTAGTTTGCTTCCACTACTGTAAAAGGTTGGATTCCCTGTATCTCAGCCATCACTCGTGGCTCCGGGTGCGTGCGGCGCTGGCACTGGGGATGATATGCTCAGTGCAGATGAATCTGATTTGTGTGTATTGAGCCATTAATCCTTGCCAAGCTTCAAATATTTCACCTCTTATGAAACAGACATGGGATGTTCTGCAAATATTCGAATTGAAGCTGATCGACTAGCGCTGTTTGGCATAGAGAGGTTCCCAATAGGCCTGTCATAATTCCTTTACATTAAGTTTCATATAACCTAGATGGATGAAATGACTTCAATCAAAGCATAATTATTCGTTTGAATCTCCTGATCAAAGTCCAGATCTGAATGCAATTAAGAATCTGTGGCAGGAGGTGAGAATTGATCTTCAAAGAAGTGCTAAATTCAATCTGATAACAGCTTGAGGTTTTTTTTTTTTTGCTGATAAGAATGGGCAAAACTGTTAGTTCCTGGATCAGGGGTCTCTGACTCTATACTCTCTACGCCAGGGGTGTCCAAACGTTTTTGTCATGCTGTGGGCCAAAAGTGTTGAGTCAAAAGTCCTCACAGGCTAAGAAAATATTAATAATAAAAAACTCAAATCAAGCAAATACAGTAGTCAGATTTTTTTTGTTTGTAGGTAAGCTGGATCATAGATCCAAAACATAAAAGTGGTTTTGCACGTATGCTGTATTAAAAGAAAAGAATCTAGTTTTCAATTTCTTTTGGTCTCGACTGAATAAATTTATTTTCAGTTATGAGAACCAAATTTGGGTCAAAATACTGGCAATATCTAGCCAAGTTTAACACATTAAATAGAAGCTGATTCTTCTACAGTGAAGTCATCTCTTCGGTAAAGTCTCTGGAAGATGCGGTTCTACTGCATCTTGATGAAAACTGAAGCTTGAAGACAAATACTTTGTGTCCTACTTCCAGTTTTCCATTGATCAGATTTTCATTTTTAAGATAAAATTTCAGATTTATCATTGAAACAAATGTCCAGAAGACTGCAAAACATGTGAGACAAGTTCCTTTAAAAACCCACCTGTTTAGAGTTGCTTTGATTAACAAAACCTAGAATATTATATATATACAGTATATATATATATATACATTTGTATATACCGTATGTGTATATACTGTATGTATATATATATATATATATATATAATCAATATATCTGATTTATATTTGCTAGATGATTTTGATGAAGGCATTTGACAATATGTAATGTTTGACGTTTCACAATGAGTTACTGTATTATGTTTTCATAATGTAAAACACGTTGAACTGTCTTGATGCTGAAAGGTGCTAAACAAATAGACTTAATTTGACTTGACGATGCACTTCTTTGTGACAAAGCAGAAAACTCCAAAATGAGAAAATGTAAATCTGCTTAAGCAGTGTGCATACATTTGCCAGTCTTTGTGTGCATCTTATTTTTGCTTTATATGTCTAAAAGACACCATAATTCACTACAAATATCTTCCAAGGTGCGTCAGCCTCATAGACGGACTGGGACGTCCTCAGCAGCAGCGGCTCGTCTGCTCTCTGCTCCCGCCAACAGATTCTTTAGCCTCTACTTCCTCTGCTGAAAAGCGGCACCGGCTGCCAACCGTTTGGCAAGCTCAGCAACCCGTCAGACTAGCCAGTATCACATGACCTTCAAACAGGATCTGTAGAGCCAACCCTCACCCTCACCCCCACCCTCACCACCCACCAACAACATCATTCTCCTTCCCGCCGTCAATAAAGAGCACGTTTTTCTTCCTCCGTTTCAAAAGCTACTCAAATTGTAAATCTTGCTCGTCTCTGGAAAGTTTCCCAATTCTTTCACTCCTTCCTCTATTCTCCTCTCCTTTCTCAAACGTGCAGTGAAAATCCCTAATCTCTGTTTAATATGGTTTGGCCGGATGTAAATACCTTTGGACAATGCCTTTAATCTGGGCCAGCCCGACAACCTCACACCGACCTAGAGAAGACTGCCAAGACGAGAGGGGCTATTGGTGGAGAGATGAGGGATGGAGATCAAGGAGGAGAGAAGAAGGGTGATGGAAGGAGGAAAGGGGGGAGGGTCTCTCCACCAAGCTGTGGCGCTTCATCAAAAGAACCCCCAAAAATCAAGTTAAAGATAGACATTGCCTCTAAACATCCCGCCCTGGCCTGTGCCAGCATCAACCCCCCCTCAGTCCTGCCTCCACTCCCGCTCAGGCCTGGACTTCTGCTCAGCTGCACTAACGAGCATCGGAAGCGACTGTACGTCCGGAGTTTCTTGGCAGAGGCCGGCCATCTTTGCTCCTTTCAGACCCTCATCGTCGCCCATCGTCTCTCCCCACCCGCCTCGGAACGGGGCGTGGGTCTGTCCCATGGTAATTGTCATTCTGAAGACGAACTGGCCTAGTTTCAATTCAGCAGACAAAGTGGAAGAAGAAGCCCACCCCCCATAAAAGCCAAGATGTCGGTGGAGAGAGTGTGGGGCGGGGGCTGCCGAACAACATAATCACACAACAACACGGAGGATCCAATCTGATTATAAGGTGGCTTTTACTAGACATGACTGCGGAGCCTCTTGTTTAGGCAACGGGATCCCTTCGTGTTCTGGGAGTAGAGGTGGTTTTATGGCATGCCGTCAGTGATTTGCGCAAGCGTCACAAACAAAAGTCAAGACGACCTGGAAATGTCAACGGCAGAGTCGTATGACTTACAGCTTCAGACGATTGAAGGAAAAAATAACCTGATAGCGACTCGCAACCTTGACCGAATCTATGTGACAACTTTTGGAAAACTGTCCAACGGTCATAAAAGTGAGCTCTAAAAAGTTCCCGGCGTAGAATTTGCGCTCTGGGTGATCTGAACTGTTCAGAAAGAAACAAACTTCTCAAAGTTCAAAGCACAATTCAAAGGCCTCTTATCTGGAACTCCAGAGATGAGAAGCATCTGATGGAAACCATGTTCAAACACACTGACACAGCATGAGGAGATGGCTGATTGAAATGTTCAACTCTGACCTCTGGTGACCTCAAGTACAACCCTGCCCTGACCTCCCAGGGTGCCAAGTGTGACCCCCACCCCCTCACAGATGCACAGAGACCTTCTAAAGTACCCATAGATAACGCCAGAGATAGCGGTGTGAGTCTTTGTGGAAGGTGAAAGAGATCACGGGTTTATGAAGTCTGATCATTGGCCAGAAGAGCTCGTACGTAGAACACACACTCACACACAACTAAAATCTGAAAGCTAGAGTGGAGTTGGCACTGTCTACACTCTAACAATGACTCTGTCTTTCAGAGATCTTGGCAACAAGACCGAAGTTAAGCCTCAGCAGCCTTTAGTTAATTAATCTGTCAGGAACAACAGATTTTATTGACCTGTCACCTGCTTTTTATCAATCTGAATAAAAGCTAAAAGCATCTAAAAATACTGCTGGATGTTCTCATTTATATTAAGCCTAGTGTTTCATCTCTGTTGGGGAACAATGTGGTTACCGTTAGAAATCCACAACTTCTCCATATTTAGGTTACATAATCATAAACTGTAAAATAAATATGAAGCACACTTTATTGACAGAACAAATGTAGTAAAAAAAAATTATTTTAGCTTGTTTTGAAAACATGTTTGTGCATGATACTGTATGTCTTTGACAGAAGTCTCTAAGGGCCTTAATATCCTCCAAGTTACTGACCAAAAGAGACAACAAAATCAAAAGGAGCAAAAGAAACCTGGCGAACATCTTGTTGGAAACTCAAAAATCTCATTCTTTTGTCAACCAGGCAATGTGTAATAAGTAAAGGCTATCATGTCACGATCAAAACAATACTGCTGTTGGCAGATGTTTACTGAGTGAAGAAATGTGTAAGGTGCAGAAACAATTTTCTATGAGATGTTGATGTTTGTATTCAGATTGAGCAAAAAATGAAAACGACAGTAGGAAGGCTATGCAACTAAAAAGAAAATTTGTTGTTTCTTCCGTCTAGAAATATTGTCATATTTGAAAATGTTGGCAGTGTGTTGAAACTCTTAAGACTCCCACACACTCGGGCGTAGTGTGCGTAGTCTCTGAGCCACGCAGACTCCGCTTTCACTGTCCGTAGACAGTATAGATTCCATAGTTGAGCCCACTGATTACCTACATTTCTTGTGACAAATCCCTTCATTTCCCACAGTCCAAATAGATACTAGTAAGTTTGACAAGCTAGTTGGGCGCCTAGCCCCACTTCTTCTCCAGCAGGTCAGCCACCGCACACCTTTCACTGAAGCACAAGTACCAGTCAGGATTAGCAGTTGGAACTGGTTGAACCGACTCTCAAGCTTATTGGTTCAGTGTCGCATACAAAATATTCTGATGTTAATACTGTTTCCCACCTAACAGTTTGTGTGACACAAAGTGCACAGATGCAACAATTTATCCTTGTGCCGACGTGTCCAACAGACATCCACTTCGAGTCCAGTCCAGTACGTAAGGACATGCGCAGAGGGAAGTACGTCCAAATAGATCGAAGCCTTAGCTAATAATCTACATTTACAACAGGGTACACACTAACCGCTAATATGATATGCTTAATAAAGTTCAAAACATGAACTCTTATTTGTCTTTGTTTAAAAATAAATACAAACAAATAATAAAATAGAAAGTCTTTCAAATGTTTCCAGACCTAAATCCAATTTGGATTATGTGGAAGAGCTAGAAATATAATTCATGCAGCCTCACTAAACTTGAGCTATTATGCTAAGAGGAATAATGGTGACCACCATTGCTTCCGTAAAACAGAGCGCTGCTGTGTGACGTCAACATTCTGCACGGTGTCGCTTTGGGGTTGTGAACCGTTCACACAGAAATCGGTTAATTGGTAGTATGTGTGACAATGCAAATAAAAATAAAATTGGATTTTGAGCATCAAGACCTGCAGTGTGAACGTAGCATTAGCGCTCTATGGTTTCATGGTTCTTGTCAGTTGCAGCCCACTTTATCAGCAGAGTGCCAGACTACCAAACCAGCTCTATCACAGATGTTTAAGTTGCTCCTTCCAGATAAACACCAGCATTGGCCTTTATCTTAAGAGCCCTGAGTGCTTCTCCAATCTGAAGCAAGCTTCGTGAATTAGAAAAATTCACGAAGCTCATTCTGATTTTGTTTTTCAGCGATACACACCAAACAGAACGCTGCATGGGGAGAAATTTGTCACATTAGGAAAAAATGTAGCCCATTACCAAATGCTGCATTCAACAATAACAGTTCTCAAATATATATATATATATATATATATATATATATATATATATGTATATAAAAAAACAAGAAAAAAAAAGGAAGAAAAAAATCCTGTCAGCTCTACTGTCACTGTGCCGCTGTCAGCCAGCACAACTCCACGTCTCTCTCTTCTTTCCAGGGTGAAGAAGGCTTCCATTACACTCTGCAGACGGTACAAGGGTTTATTATTTTAGCTCTCCTGGCAAAATAACATAAGGGAATACTGAGGGGGGAGGCCGAGGGAGGGAATTTGGTTTCAATATTAGATGTGTCAGCTGTTGCTGGATGTGGGGGAGCGTTAAACAGAAGCACACATGAGGGTGAGAGCACAGGCCTCTGGATCGTTTCAGCTGTGAACAAAGATAGATGGATGAAGCGCCGCAAAAAGAAAAGGGGGCTGGGGGCAGAGAAAGGAAATAAAGATGGAGAGAGAAGTAGGTGACCTAATTAGACTGTATTAAGGGGAAGGGTGAAGGCACAGGGAGCAGATGTGTGAGAGTGGAAAGAGGAGATAAAGAGAAGGATGGGAAAGAGGAAGTAAGAAGAAGCAGAGTTGAGAGAGGATGAATATGAAAGAGAGCGGCCACACATCCATGCTAGGGAGAAGATGAACATCGCTGCCTTGCTGCAATAAGTAAGTAGAAATCATGGCAGTGACAGATGTAAAAATTAACATGAGACATATTCATAATTCAGGAATGGTGCTAGCGTTCATCACCTATCAGCCAATCAGACTTTGCGTCTCATTCAGGCATTGGAATGACATGCTCCGCCCATTTGGGAGTGGCTACATATGCATCGTTTTGGGGAAATTGTAGTTGGCGATTTTACAGAAGAGCTATGGATTAACACACAGCCACACATTGTCCAAAAGAAGACAAACTTTTCAGACAAACACAAAAAAGTTGAAAATATTCAACTTTTGTAGTTGACTTCAACCTCGTCTTGTGTGTTCAGTTCACCTGGAATGGAGGGAAACTGCGGGGGAATTGCTGCAGTTGGCATATTTCAATAAGCTGGAATTCGGCAATTAGTGCAATAAATCTGAGGTTGTCCAACAATTTAAGTCAAGCCAAGTGCCAGTAAGTGGGTTTGTGTCATCAAATAAAAATCATGGTTTAGTTGGAATAAAACAATAACAAAACAACTTAAAAATGCTCATTGTTTTATATAAAACGCTGCAGACATTTGAGAATTTAAACTAATTTGGAGGGAGCTTCCTTTATTTTACAATCAAAAGTATAAAATATTTAAACTAAATTTAAGAGCACAGGTGTTGGAGAATCCCATCTGGTCAGAGGAAGTCCTCACAACAGCACGAGTCGGTTACAGTATCTCCTATGCTGTGCAGCGTTTTGGACTGATAAAACGCCCCACAGAGCTGGATTTGTCTCCAGTGACGTTTACGTTCTGATCGACCACGTTTCAGGTGAGTAATTCAACTCAGTGCAGAGGGAGCTGCATACCGCATTGCTGCTGAAAGATGCGTACACTGACATAAATGGTTTTGGTTTCGTGCAACATTCTTCCTCTCATGTAACTGCATGACAACCTAATGTTCTCAAACGGCAGAGTTTTGTGAGAGCTGCAAGTCCTCTTTGTTTCGGAATGACCTTTTAAAGTTGAGGTACAGAACGTTGCATTGTACGGAGCCCTTTTGGCAACATGAGAGAAATTACTTAATGACTCATGGGAACGACTCGTTCAATTTGTGGGAACGACTTAATAATGCGCAATAATAACTCTTATTTTGTGGGAACAACTTAATTATAACAATTCTTGGTCATTAAACAAGCTGTGGCCAAGAGTTATCAAGTCGTGGGCACAGTTGTTTTTTTTTCTTCCCTTTTTGTTCCATGTCACCGGCGGACTTTGTAGTATTGAGTATTTAGTCCCACTCATAATGATTTTGCATGAGCTAAACTAAAAAACAATGCCATGATTATTTGGTAAATGTGCACACTGAACCAACAGCAACGTACAAATATTAGCACCATTACATTTCTACCAATAAAACGTTGAGCCTGTTGGATAGAGTCCCACTGCACCAGATGCAGTGGGACTTATTGTAGTTTATCATTCATTGTGATAAATTCGTTATAAGAATTTTGAGTTATGGTTGTCAACATGAATTCCAATTAATGGTGTTTAAATCCCCTAAAACTGTCTGTATTGTCGGGATTGATCATTTTTCTTCACTGTTTGTTCAATGAAGACAAATCAATGAAAAACAAATATTTCAAAAATACTCTATGCGGTTTATTTATACAAATCACATTTCTTTAAGAAGCGGATTACAAATAGCAACGTTTTTCAGGAGCACTATTTGTGTTTGTGGGGCAATAATTGCTGTGACACACAGTCACAGTCATACAGTTACCTCAAAATGAAAAATAAAATAGTTCTTATGGTCATTGTTACCGTTAGCACAATAGTATATAGCAAAATATCGTTTTAAAACTAAGTCCATATCGCCCACCTTTCATGGAAGACAGAACTGCCACTGACAGTGTTAACGAGAAAAACGAGTGAGAGGAAAATGTAGATTTTACCCAAAATTTACTAAAATTGTGCAACCCAAATGGACAACACATATTAATACAGCAAAGGGAACTGGTAAGGGGGTTGACACAACAACGTGACACGCTATGAATCTGAAAATGAAACACTTTTCTACTGAATGTAGGAGGAAGCATGGAAACGTTTGGTGTGCAGCAGGTTTGAACACGCATAAGGTATACTAGCTGCATTTTGCAACTGCAAATCCATTCCGCAGTCTATTGAAGAACATGCAGCTCAATAAACGGTGGCAGTAAATCTAGATGACAGAGGGACAGATGAAAATAAAGATAAAAAGAGGGTGAGAAGATGGATAACTTAATAGGAGGCAAAGCTGAAAGAGCCACATTTACTTAGTTTCAGCTGCTAAATAAAAGTGCAGATTTTCAAATAGCAGTCCAATACGACACAACGAGGCCTTCTGTTCCCCCGTGTTGTCTGCTTGATCTGTTAAGTATCTCAACAATTGCCTTAAGGGGGAGCTTTGTAATTAAAAACCCGCCGTATGTCAACACTGCTGTCAGCCTGTGGGCCGAGAACTGCCCTGAACCGCAGCCAGGGGTAGAACAGAGGGCATGTACAGGTGTGTATGAAACAGAGAAGAGTGTGTATATGCCTCAGAGACATCATTACGATGTAACACGGTACATGCAGCTAGGAGAGGGCCTTGAAAGCTGATGGAAACTTCAAAACATCTCAAAAAAAAAGAGAGAAAAAGAAAAGAGGCAGTAAGCAGATTCCTGCAAAGATCTAGGGCTTACAATGCGAGTCTTACTTAATATCCCTGCATATATGTGCTGAGAACGTAGAGAGAAACACACCGCAACATGAAGATGGCGGGGGCCAGACACACAGACCTGTCTTTTCATCCATAATTCATGCAATTCTTCTCACAGAGGATTTCAAAGGGCATTAATGAGGTATAATAATAATAGTCAGACAGGTGACAGCAGCGACGGGGTCGGTGTGAGTCCTGCTGGGTGACAGTGACCTGCTGATCTGCAGCTGACAGCTCCCTTTTCAGAAAGTTTTGCCTAAGTGGACATCTAAAAGCAGGTGATTTAGACTTTACAAAACTAAAGGTGTTTTCACACCTGATAGTCAGGTAGAGTCTGATCAACTGGGGACCAAAACTGCAACATTTGTTCCATTTTCAGCTGGTGTTGTTCTCTTTCACACTGCACTGAGTGAAAAATAAACCAAACCATTTCAAAACCTGTTCCCCTCCTCGCCTGTGTTGGCGCTGCAGCAGAATTCACTGAAGGAAACAACATGAATACCTCAAAATCGGTTTATCACCCAGCGCTACTAGAAAGCTGCATTTTGTATTTGCTCAGGAGATTTTTCTGTCATATTTCAAGTTATCTGATGGATGTAAAACTAAACTGTATTTGCACCCTTATTTGTAAGGGTGCAAATATTTTTCAAAAAATCTTAAAAAAAGATTTACTCCATAACTATATGCCATCACAAGAACTTCTGTGCTGCTGTACTAAACAGAAGCAGTGTTCAGCCTTTAATTCCTTTACAGAAAAAAGAAAAAAAGAGTCTTGGGTGTCTACTGGATTATTTGCATCACAGAGTCGACACAAAGCAGCCATTGTTGCAGAAATCAGCGCACTCTCTAAAGCTTGTTTGACCTGTATGCTTCCCACGCTTGCCAAAAGATTTCCTGATAACGTTGCCAGGGAAATGTGCATCATCGTGTCTCTGCTGAAGAGGAGGAACCGCTTGCAGCGCCATCAAGCCCGGGTTGTGATGAACGGCCCGGTTCCTCATGGCTCTTGTTGAGCCCACACATGGGCTCAACATATAATGGGACGATTACAGGTCAGTGAGGTCGGGCGCTCCACCGTACGGACACGTGCGATGATATTCTGGAAAATAACCCGACACATGCAAACTGGAAGGGAGAGAGGAGTCCCTCTACCCCCTCCCCCCCACCCCCAAAAATGAACAGATATTCCTTGTCATCTTTTCATTTTTGTTTCATTGAAGAGGGCTGAACAGCTGCACACTGCTGGTCAGCTGGCTTAAAAAAGACCAAACAAACAAAAAAAGATTTGTTGGTTTTGTTTCTGGTCAAACTTGCTATACCTAATTTACTCATGACGAGTTTTGATGTGAAAACTAAAGGAGTGGAATATTGAAGCTGTGGTTTATAGCTTTTAATTATGTTTTATTGTTAAAACATAAGTAAAAAAAAAAAATTCTTTTATGTATTTGTTAAAACTGTCAATATGTATTGACAGTTTGTTATGAGACTGATAATCTATGAAAATCAAAGGCTCCTCTGCCTTTTCCCAGTGCTATTATTGTCGTCTGAAGAAATCTGGTCAGACACAACCAATCAGAGCCAGGAGGAGGGTCTTATCGCTGTTAGTCACCTCATGTACGCACTGCTCACCCCCCTCGCTACGCTACAGCGTCTCTCCACAGCGGAGCCTGTCATGAATGCTAAAGCTAGTTAGCATGGCCATCAATGTCGGCAGATAGACAGTTTTCCTGTAAAGGCTCTGGTTGGTTGTTTTTGACTGGGAGCGGTGCATTTATTCATATTGCTAAAGTATTTCAGAAAGGAGCTTGACTTATTTCACATCGACAGTGATGATTTTAAGAAATATGTCAAAAAAAACCATTTAAAAAAAAAATAATAATGCAGCTTTCAGTCTATGTAAATGCCATAATGCTGAGGTGTTTCTCCTCAGGTTTACTCGGTATGTCTCAGAACAAGATGATGGGAAAATACATCAAATCTTTCTTATTATGAGCTAAAGGGCAGAATCATGTCTTCACTGAAGTTCTTCAGAAAAACTGCTTTCTGCATAAGCTGTCGGCTATTCTGAGACGCACACACACAATCATACTTACAAAAACAAGCATGCACACACACGGTGCCTTCAAGAAAACACTGTGATCATCAAAGACTTTGCGAGCGCAGGAGAAGCTTTCAACCGGTAAGATCGTGCATGTGCTGGACAGAGGAGAATAAGATATGCAGCCAAAATGAAATTTGACAGAGAAGAAGAAGAAAAAAGGGGAATGACTGTGTGTGTGTGGGGGTGTGCATGTGAGGGTGTGTGAAAACAAATTTCTCGTTGACCCAAGCAGCCCCTGCTGACACGGACTGTGTTTAGAGGAGTCACGGATCTCACACACGTCTCTGTCTGGGCCAGGAATTCAGCTTCCTTCACTTTAATACCAGCAGATTGTTCAGGTTCAAACCAGGGTGGAGTACTAACACAAAAAATACCAGGGACAAGAACTCGAATATGTAAATAAACAACAACAAAAAAACAAAAGAAGAAGAAAAGAGAAGTTAGATGGTGGGAAGGAGTAAAAATATCCATCATTTGGAGATGCTTCAAGGTAAATGTATATATTTGATTATTGATTATATTTATAGTTATTAATTTATTTTAATTGTATGCTCCAGTGTACGTGATTTCAGGGACTGTAGGCTATAGATACATTGCTTGTGATACTATTGGACCTTGTTATCTGGTGTTTGTAGTGTTACATCGCGTTTTCTTTTATATATCACACATACATTTAATATTCACCGCATTATTTTGACAACTTGACAGCTAGAACTAACGGTAGTCGTTGTCAGTGAACAGCTTTTTGCCCTCCAGCAGGGAGATGGAGGGCGTTACGTCACGATGCTAGACAAAAGAAATGTGTTTTCAGTTACTGTGCAGTACATAAGTATAAACTTGCTAACTTTCCTGTATCAGTACTTGAACTCAGCAAGTACATAAACTGAAACACTCGCACTTGTACTCTGAAAATTTGAAAAAGTATTTAAGCTAGCGTGAAGTGGTTTTTTTTAGCTTTTCCAAGAAATATTTAATGCGATAAAAGGGGAGATGGAAACACATTTGCAGAATAAATTCAGACAAGGCGAACTTTCCCATCCACTGGTGGGTCTGCTCCCCATCAGAGGCAAAAAACTCTGAAAAATTTACAAGCTCTTCTCATTTTTCTGAGCTGTGTGGCTCATGCTAGCTTACAGCCACTTCCTGTTTACTACAGCCACATGTAGCACCAACGTCTGTCCAAATCACGTCTTGTGTATCCTGGTCCAGTAGACGGAAAGACGTCTAACTCGCATTTTCCCCTTTCCCATTCTTTTTGTCTCTATTTTGCAACATTTCAAAAGTTCGCAATGCATTTGCGTGATAATTGGATGGAAACAAAGCCAGAGAAAACATGGTAGTGGCACCATGATGCCGGGGGGGATGATTTTATTCAGAACACCTGAGAATATCTGGGAAAGACAAGAGACTCAGTGGAGACTCTTCTACAAAGAAGAAGGAAGATGTTTTACACACAAAATGCAAATGGAATACATCATGGTTTGCGATCTTAATGTGACAAAATCTCACATGACAAACCACAAAAGGCCACCAGCAGGAGGTGTGTGTGTGCATGTGTGTGTGGTCAGTGACTAAAGGTGGGATAATGACCCACACAGACATTCACCCCCTGCTCTTCATCATTAATCTCCAGCATCAATTCACGCGGCTTTCCAAAACGCTACTTTCTCCTTCTTTTCCAACATTTGGGAATGCCACCAGCCTTTGGAGAAATAAACAACGGCACAGACTTAATGGAAACAAGGGGACTGCACGTCACACTCACTCGCAGACAGACCACAGAACCGCCTCGCTTTACTAATGCACACATAAAAAGCAGGGAATAGGTCTGGAAATGACTCTAGAAGCCTTTTTAAAGCTCGTTTCATGATTATTTTTTAATGGGTAGTTCTGTTCTTTGGGTGAGTTTTTTCTCTCTTTTTTTATAAATGAAATTACATGCTTTCAGGGCCTTCAGTGGAATAAACCCTCCATTGAAATAATTACAGGTTTTATATTTAAAATCTTCCATAAGTGAAAGGCGACCATTAGGGGTTTTTTTTTTAAGTAGAAATAGCAGGGAGAGATTTGTTTTCCAGTCAAAAACATTCATCACCCACAGTCAGTGGTCAAATGCATAAACAACACAAAACGTGGGCAAATTCATAAGACAGCATTAATACAGCTGCAGTGCAGGTAGCTAGCAGCCTCACACCTTTAGGTTAATTATTATAACCTGTAAGCTTTCAACAACATTTCAGCACCTTCTGATTACTATTCAATATACACACACACACCCTGATATCCATCTACCATTCACCTCCTCACACACACACAGTCACAGACTGTTAGCATAAAGCTAAAGGAACTTCCCAGCTCAAGGCTGTAGTGGTTGAGGGGAAGTCATGCCATCTGCCAGTAAATGACAGTCGTTTTGCCCCCACTGCTGGTCCATCTGTGGACTCGGGGAACTCTGTGGGAGGACAAAAGGCCGACAGGGAGACGGGCCGCAGGCCGGACATGCCTACTGGGCAGGGAAGGGGAACCCCAGCCTCTCCATGACACGCAGAAAGGTGTAGCAATGTTGCAGCTGGATGATTCACTTGGGGTTCACTTCCAATTATCATTCAAATAGCCACAAAGTGTAGTTTTAAAGTAAAGGGAATCAAGGCTGAAACAATTTATTGAATTAAACATAATTGTGATTAATCAGGATTAATTGTGATTTATCGCGACTAATCGATTACTGAAATTGTTTTGTTATCTATTGCAAAGTGTGTTTTCCAGCTTCTACTTATTTGGACTTTAAATTCAAGTCAATTCAAAGAAGGGATATTTTCTATCATTTGTAATTTCTTTCTAAGAAAAGGGAATCGGACATTTCTCTTAGTGTGAAAGAAATCAGAGATTTTATTTTTAACCCATGTCGCCCTACTGGAGGCCTCCTCTAAAAACACTTAGCTGCCTATTTTAACAGCGCACACACAATATACCTTAATACTAGGGATGCAAGTTATTGATTAATGAGTTAATCTAAAGTTGACTGATCTTATTAATTGGCTTACGATTAATTGATAAGCTGCAATTTTCTCAAAAACCTGAGTTTTGTCTTGTATCACGAGGGACAGCTGTCTTTTTATAACCCGACAGGCAACATTTTTCATAATCCTGAAAAAAAAAACATTTTATTGTTTTGTGTAAGCTGTATTAAATACTGACTGAATAAACAATAACTTGTGTTTTTTCCCCACATTATTAAACTTAAGACAAAACAGGAACTTCTTAGGTTACTGAATAGAAAAAGAAAGAATAACTTGTTGAGTGTTTATGTTTTAAAACAGAACACAAAGCGTACTTAGCATCCCAAACGGGACTTTGTTTGGGCTGTTACTTTCCTGTTCTGGTATGGCACCGCCATCTTTATTTCTGTATCAACCGGTTCTGCTTGAGGATGACCAACGACGACCTCTTCTGGATGGCTGCAAAACAATGTTAAAATAACGTCTAAACAGATGTTATTAGTTAATCAGTTGGAACTAATTATAAACAAATAAGCCTTTAATAAACATTAAATCGTAAGTCAATTAACTGTTTGCCTCTTTCTTAATACACATTACTACACTCAGTGGAAATTGTCTTGGCAATTCAGCAAAAGCTAACATCCTCAGTCTTCCTTGTCTCTGCTCCTGGAGGCACGGCCAATCAGTGGCGAGGAAAATGAATGGCGCTCCTGGATTGGCTCCTTTACAAACGGCAGCCTGTGGTGTATTAAGGTGTGATGGCTTTAGGTTTCTCAGCTTCTCAAGCTTTCTTTCAAATATTTAACATATGCTCTATGAAGAAATTCACAGAATGTTTTAATGAATAGATTTGGAGTCACAAAAAAGGCTAAGTATTATTGCAAAAGTTGCTTATTTCTGTACTTTCATCTCTAAGCTGAAACTTTATTGCCACACTGCAATATCTCTAAAAGGGCCCCTTTATGTTCCATTGCTTGTGTACAGTTGTCTGCCTGGTTTACAGTATCCGTGAGATAACATCTTCGATGCAGGCCGTGTCTTTCATTTCAACCAAATTGAAAGTAACCAACAATAGAGACACTGATAGTGAGATAAAGTCCCATCATTTCATCAGAAAACACACTTTCATCCATATCAGGTCAACCGAACCATCACACATCATGTGTCGAACCAGCAGCGACGTGAAACTACTTCCCAGAGTCTCTGCTGCATTTCTGCAAAAATATGAAGCAGTTAAAAAAAGAAAAAGCAGAAACAAGACCACGCCCAACGTGATTTACCAGCAGATGCACAGAATCACAGCAGCTCTGTCGCATCATTGGGGCTGATCATGAGGTCAGAGGCCCCAAGCAGCTTTTTACTCGTTTCATTTGTAGTGATGGAATTCCTCAGATGACATCATATTTCTAAAGCTCGCTCTGTCAGGATTTTCACTCCGCAATCACACACACACACACACATTATGAAAGCATATTAGATGCAACCCACGTCCCCTCCTGTGAGCCGCGTTATCTGGAAGATAGCCCCGACGTGTTCCTACACACACGTGAACAAAGTGGGAAAGACAAATCTGGATCCTCTCCAGAAAACACACAAGCCCTCATCTTTCTAAATGCAACTGCAGCATGTGAAGAGTGACAAAAGATTGCTTCAAATGGCTTTTGACTTAAAGAGAAGAAAATAAAGAGAAGAGAGAGTGAGCGAGAAGGGGTAAGGGGTGCGGGAAGGAGGGAAAAAATAACTCTTGGCTAGTGCCTCAGGAAAAAAAAAAAACAGATTACAGCGCTCTGTTTGGGGCTTTTTTGCGCAATATGGAGAGATTAAAGAAAACACAGTTGACGTTTACTTTGGATTGATCTCTGGGCAATGTCTGCGCCTCGAGAACAAAGAGGAAAAAAAAAAAAAAGAAGAAGAGAGAAATCACACTGAGCTCAGCAAACCAAAAACAGTCCAATTAAATCCCGCTGGGGGAATCAAAAAGAAGAACACATTTACATAAACAATAAATGTCTTCTGAAACATTTTTGTTTATTTGAAGTTGGCGGAGCGCTGAGATGTGACGGGGATGAAGAAGCTGCTCAGTGTGAAGTGTCCAAAAACTTAACATTCAGAATGGCTGCAAAGTATTCACACCTCTGTGAGTGTCCCCCTTTTGTCACATTAAACAATCAAAAAACGTGTTACAAGAATGCACTAATGACTGCAACTAACCATTATTTATTTCATTAACATAATCAATAGAATATTAGATTTTTATCATGATTAATCGATTAATCAGGTTAAAAAAAAATCACATCATGCATATTTTTTCATTTAACCATTTAAACTTTTTTATGAAATGTTAGAAATACATTGAAAGATGTGAATAAACAAATAACTATTCATTTTTTAAAAATAAGAAAATAAATATTTAATTGCCTAAAATGTTTGTACAGTTTTGGCTTGTTTGCTGCTCAGAGTGTGTTGTTCTTTAAGTAAATTGACTTTCTTTGAGCCCGTATACTCCAGTTAACGATAAATCGACTTCTAAACTAGGTGATGATTATTTCAATAACCAATTTATCATGATTAATCTGATTAATCGTTTCAAGCCCTGGAAACCTCTTAAGTTTTAGCCCAATTTGTCAAATTAAATCTGTAGAATTTAAAATCTCCTTAACAGTTTACAAAGCACTTTGTAATAAAAACCCAGACAACATTTCTGATCTTCTTCAACCCTGTATACCACTCAGACCTCTAAGATCATCAGAATTAAACCTACTAACTATTCCGAGAGTCAGAACTAAACATGGTGAAGCAGTTTTTAGTTTTTATGCTCCAGCGCTCTGGAATAAACTTCCTGCTCATTGTAAGACTGCCCCTACCTTGAGTTTATGTAAAACAAGCTTAAAAACCTTCTTATTTGAAGTTGCCTGTTCTTAAATTTTTAAATTCTATTCATTGACTATATTTAAAAATGTTTATGTTTACTTTGTCCACTTTTAATCTGCTTGATTTTTTTTATTACTATCTTCTTGTATGTTGTTTTTAACTTTCTTGTACAAGCACTTCGAATTGGCTTGGGCTGAAAGGTGCTGTATAAATAAAGTTGCCTTGCCTTGTATTACGGATGGAGCGGGTTTCACTTGTCACAGATTCTTAATTAGTTTTACATCTGGACCTTGACAGGCTGTGAAGAAAGTGAAGAATTGTTCTCATAGGGCTTCATACTCACAACATGATGCCGCCACCACCATGTTTCACCATGGGGACAAATAAACTGCACTGAAATTTGTGGTTGTGACGTGACAAAAAGTCAACAACTATATGTTTTACCCAGTGTATTATAAGCCTGGCAGGTCACCAGGCTTTACAAGCCCCACCAGGCTAAGCACTTGTTTATTTGAAATGTTTTTTCAAATTTTATTTACATACCAGTAACCAGTAACAAGAATAAAAGCCTCAGCGCTTGCTTGGCTCGCTCAACGCAAACTTGTAAAAGTGCAACTTATAGAGGTTTGCCCTGAGAGCACAGTGAGACTGATGAGAGAGCATATACTGCATGTTTCCAGCCAACGTTTAATATTAACACAACAACATGGTGGGTGGGCCATTGGTGACCAGACTTAGCAGGTTTTCTGGGGGAAACCCTGACCTCCAATGTTAGCAATTCAGACAAGCCACTCATTTTAGCAAAAGCAGCAACTAAAATGTAGATTTGTGTTTTTCTGCTTGTTTTCTTAAACAGCTCCATCAGTGGTACCAGAGATAACAGAGGGCGGGGCCCCGTATCCTACCTGTGGGCTGAGCGGTTGGCAGCCTGGCCGGTGAGACGCAGAGCGGCAGCAGGAGGGAGAGCCAGAGTGAGCACCACACAGCCGTCATTCCTCTGGACGGAGGGGCCCGACGCAGAGCAGCACGGACCGACTCCAACTCAGGGCCCATCCTCCACCATCCGCATGCTGTCTCGCTGAACGCCGGCCGCAGACGAAAGAAGGTCCGACCACTTCCCGCCTCCGACCTTTAAAAAAAAAGAGAGAAAAAAGAAAACGACAAACATGGAGTCAGAAAATCAAGCCGTTCAGATGTCTGGGTGTTCGTTGCGAGAGAATCAACATCACGTCGAACCAAAAGCTGGAGAAACGCCGCGGGCTCTGTACGCGCCATCCAATATTTTGACATAACATTCTGTACAGATTTTCAAGATTAGAGTGGAAATCCCTCCTCGCTGTTTTGCTCTTGCGGCACTTCTGACTGCTGAGGTGGGTTAGCAAAAATTCGACTCAGACAAAAAAGACACCCCCCAAAAAACCTCCAAAACTAGTTTATTAAGTCATCTTCAAAACTGCGCTAATAGAGCGGATTTGTGTATTTTTGAAACTAAATAACCATTCGCAGGACTCCGCTCCTGCTTGGGGGAAATTCCTCTCTGTTGTCTGGCAGCTGATTGATGAGAATCTGCGGCTCGTCCAGCATTAATACCCAAGTTTAGAATCAGTGTGAGTTAAGTGTGATAAGCAGGAGGGAGGCAGAGACACGGCAGGTACAGAGCGGGATGATGAAGAGCTCTGCCCTCTGTTTGTCTAAGCGGGGAGAGGTTGGAATGTACCGAACGCTCTGAGTGAAGTGCCCAAAAAAAGCAAAGTACAAACCGCCCAGTCCGAGCAGTCTTACTACCACCGGTAGCTTTAACCTTAGCTGGTCTCCCTCCATGCTTAGAATGCTCTAGACTACTGGTTCTCACATGTTTTATGACAAGACTGCAAGTACAGAACAGAGAGGTGCAACAGAGATGTTTTAGTCTGTTGTGTTAAAAATTAGAAAACTTTTATTTTCTGTGTGATTTAAATATGTGTTGCATTTTCATTCAAGACGGTTTCCAAGTTAACAGCTAAATATTTCGCTAGGCTAGGCTGTTTTCTCACCTCACACTCCGGTAGACTCTGTTTGACTGGGGGCCATTTTTCACACTGTACTGTGTCAAACAAACCAAACCTTTTAAAAAACCTGTTCCCCTCCTCGCCTGTGGTGGTGCTGCAGCAAGAACAACTGGAGGAAACAACATGAATACCTCAGAAACAGACATGAGCGCAACTTCCTTCTTCGCAAAATGTTAATGAAAATAAAGTGGCGTCTGATTAGAGCAATTTTAGGTTTTCTCTTATGACTTTGGTAAAAAAACAATAGACATTCCTCCCGCTAGCGCTAAACTTGCGCGTTTGTTTTCGTTGTATTGACCAAACCGAAGCCCCCTGACCAATCCCTTCTGCTCCTCCTACAATACAAACAGCAACAAGATATTAATAAATATGGGTTATTAATATCAGTCCAGTTTTACTTATCAAACTGATACCAATGTATTAAAAAAATCCCCAAAAAAGAAATCAGCCAATACCAATACTAATATTATGCATTCCTAATTTTGTTTTATATTTATCAGCTCTACATCACTGTTTAAGTGTTTTTGCAAACATATTCATTTAAGGTTTTCCACATCATGAAGAATAGCAAAAAGAAAACTGCTTTTAAAGGAAAGAATGAAGGAGTACTATTTAAAGGTCTCTTTAAATAGGAAATGAAATCGTTCCCTTTAAACAGGAAACTTTTTAAAGCAGAAAGTTTCCTTTTTGCTATGTAGAAGAACAAGCAGACGCATGAAAGAAAGTGGTCTGCTCAGACTGAATCCAAATGTTACTCTTTGGCTTATGGAAATGCTGTGTTTGAGCGCACTGTGAAACATGGTGGCGGCAACATAATGCTGTGGGGATGCTGGGCTTCCACCACAAAAGCTGAATGGAGGAAAACCTACAAAAAACTGAGACCAGGAGGAAGTTCACCTTCCAGCCAGAGTTAAACTGGACTTAATGTTTTGGATTGAAACATGTGAACAGTTCAGAATGGCTCAGTCAAAGCCCTGAGCTAAATTGCAATTGAGAATTGAGCAAGACTTGGTAATTGATGTTAACAGACACAGAAGAAAACCCTGAATTGTTTTCCTCCCACTTCACAATTATGAGCTACAGTGGAGAAGGTCCAGAGGTGTGAATACGTTTTACAAGGTGCTGGAATTGCTTTTGTATTTCCCTTGTTAAAAACGGACACCAACCTTTCTACTGAGCATCACTTGAATCAGCAAAGAAAAGCCACAAAGTTTCATAAAGACACACCAACACTTTGGTGCGCACACACAGGTGTGTTTTGTACACACACACACACAGTCCAGAGAAAAGCTTGTGTTGTCTTTCCTCCTAAGCGTGCTGTTTTTCTTTCCCTGCAGAGGAACACGTTCCTTATTCAGCACAAACTGTGAGACTTTGGTTGCACTTTATCAGTTTTCTGCACAGAAAACACCAACTTAGACCACTTAACAAGACACACACCGAACACCCACACACACACACCGTCCTAATCTAAGCACTACACCTTTCATGCTTGCACATCCCGCAGCCTTTCATATTCTCCACACCTCTCCTTCTCCCCTCAAAGCCCATCGTTGGTTTGTGATAAGACCCCGCGTGAGCCACTAACTAAACGCCGCTGCTTTTGTTCGCTTTGGCAAGCACAGAAATATCCACGCTGCAATAATAAAAATTGAATAATCTTAGCTTTTCTTTACATATACATTCGGCGTGACTTCAGAGATCTGTTTGGACAAGTTGCGTGGCAGCCTCTCAGCCACGTGAGGCAGTAACAGCTCTGATTGACTAACGGAGGTAGTTTAGATGAAGACGTGGAGGAGAAAGCAAGTGTTGCGCGTGACAGATGGCGTTAAGTTGAGACAAATCCTCGTTCCCTGGAAGAGGAGCGACTGCTTTAAGTCTTCTTTTGACTACAGAGGAACTTCTCACCAACCGTTACGAGACAAACGGAGACGCAACAACCGGACATGGAGCTGACTTTTTCTTTCTCAGCTCTGAACGTTGACCGGCAGGTCAAATGTAAAAAAAAAAAAAAGTCGTTTTCTTTCCCCTATTTAATAAATCAATCCTCTTTTTAAAGAAAGTGCAGCATGTGAAACATAGTAGAAAACCCCCCAAACTTTGAAACAATAAAAAAATTTAAAAATCGGAAATCCATACCGGCCTGATTGGTGCATCTTTACTGATAAACTCATCAACTTCTATTGAAACTAGATCTCAGCGAGGAGTTCAAAAGCAGTTGTTACGCTAATATTGTCTTAAAGCGTGGAAAGACAAACAGAACCAGAGCGGTGACTATTTTCACTGTTAAAGCTCAGGGGCAGAAAAGGGGCTTTGAGAACTGTTCAGAACTCCGTCACTACTACCCACCACCGCCTCCTCCGCCTCTTTAATGCGGATCAATTCAACAGAGTCACACTTCTCCAGAGCAGGAGGAAAACCCAATAGTTGGGCAGCAGTCATCAACTGAAGAGGCGCTTGGAGTGAAAATGAAGCTTCAAGGTTCCAAAAAGACCAGAATCAGCCTCACATCAGAACTGCTTTGTGTCATGAACACTCGCCTTCCTGACCTGTCGCTTCTCCAACCACTCAGACAGCTCCATATCAGAGTGCCAGGCTTCAGCGACAAGAGATATTGATCAGCTGAGAGGCAGGGGGAGTGTGTGCGTGTGTGTGTGCTTTCTGCTTCAGGCTGCACAGAGACCTCCGACTGAGGAGATTCAGGCTCACCTCAGGCTGACACACGCCTACATGTTCACACACACACACGCCCATACACACACACACACAACGAAGAATGAACAGGACGTCAACTAACTAAATCACAGCGGCTCAATAAACACTCCTACAAACTATGCTGCCTCACACACACACACACCCCACGCCGGCACACACACACACACACACACCCCGTCATGTTGTCACCTTCCTAAAATAATGTTCCAAGCCGTTTTTTTTTTTTTGCCAAAAGTTTTTTTTTGTTTTTGCATAACTCACCTTTTAGCAACAAATGACTCAGCCCATTACTTTAGTAAAGTGACCATATTTATATTTTTCATGAATATGAATTTAGTTGCAAAAGTCAAATGATAGAAAACGCACCCTGAAACTATACTGAGAAATGGTAGTGGCAGTACCATGCTGTGGGGCTAATTTGTTTCAGCTGATCAGAAGAAGACCAGAGCTGAACACTGACCAATCCCAGGAGATTTAACCAGACATGTTTACAATGGCCTAATCAAAGTCCGAACCTAACACCTATCGACAACCTGTGACAAGAATTAGAAACTGATGCTTACAGAAGCTATTCATGAACTTGAGCTACTTTGCAAAGGCTGCACAAGAATGCAAATGCACTACACACTTTTCAGATTTTCTTTTTTTTTTTTTTTTTGGATTTTATTTTCCTTCTATTTCACAGCTATTTACCGCTTTGCGATGCTCTGCCACGTAGAATCCAGATGAAAAATACATTGAATTTGTAGCTGTAATATATATAAAATAAAATGCATGCATATATATTATAAGGTGCCAGTTCAACAAAATTGCTAAAATTCTGTCACAGCTCTTGGTTTTAGTGTGCAAAAACGACAGATACCAGCCGTTTTCCTTATAATAAGAAACATTGAAGCCATCTAATTCATAAATAGAAAACAAGAAACGATGAAGCGCCATTACCACGAGCTAAATGAGTGACTGAAAGCAATCCCGGCAACATCCATCCATCCATTTTCCGTTCACCCTTGTCCCTAATGGGGTCGGGAGGGTTGCTGGTGCCCATCTCCAGCTACATTCCGGGCGAGAGGCGGGGTACACCCCGGACAGGTCGCCAGTCTGTCGCAGAATCCCGGCAACAAAAAGAGGCAATTAGTTTCACATTTGGAAGCGAAATGTGCCTGAGTAAACCGGTGGGCGGCATTCCTCGGGTCGATACGTGAAATTCATTTACACAATCAGTTAATCAGTCATTATCTGTTCCAGCTGCAGCATCCAGGTCTCTTATGGAGTCCAGTCATTTTCTGGGCTTTGCCAGGACCGTGAGCCAGACCGAGTGGTCAGAACCATCCAGTCCAGAAGCCTGCACTATAAAAACTGATTTTTTGAAGCCACTGAATTTTACTTTGTAAATATAACGTTCAGTAGGGGCTGAGGTTTATTTTGACAAGAAATCCTGATCAGGATTTCAGTCGAATTCAGTCAAGTTCAGTCCGCTCACGTTGGGTTGCAAGTATTAACTTTGGAAAAGTTGGTTTACGATTGAGAAGGTTTTGTGCTGAAGCACGAATCTCAGCTTGCATCCAGCTTTTTAAGTCAAACTCTTAAGTCAAACTGAACCGCTGCCAATAAACGACACAGTTTAGCTGCGACTGACACAGATTTAATACGTTCACCACTGTTTCAGTAACATTTGATTCCCTAATGACCAACACATTCTTCTTAAACATGCCATTAAAAGCCAGACGGGAAGAGCGATCAAAAACGGTCAGAATTTAACTCATCTGCACGGGAAGGAAGCTTTTTAGAAATTGGTTGTACCCTCGTTTAAGCACTTCTTCTTTTTTTTTTTGCTGTTAAACTTACAAACTCTACCCAGAAATGTTGACTAAAACGTATTTAAATGCAAACTGCAGCACAACTAATACTGTTTTAGTTACATTTTAGACCTCCTATCGAAACCAGTGCCCATTTCTTATCTCTTTTTTAAAATTTTTAAAACATTTTTAACATGAGGAGCTCAGGTTCTTGTTGGTCCTTATTGAGGATCCAGCAGGAGTCAGTGTGAAACCAGGGATTCTGAGCATCCAGATAACTTTGCTGTGCGCAGTCATTTCTGCAGCGGTGAAACTTGTTGATTGATCCGAGCTGTAATGTCTGAGAAACACGTCGAGGAAGATGATTGTGTACATAAAAAAAAGAGTTAAATATAGGCTGTCAAACTGTTGATTCAGCAGGTTTTCTGCTTCCAGTTGAATATTAAAACATAACGTGACAAAGACTGTTTACTGTTCTTTTTTCCACCTTCTCACACACGTTTAAGCCTGTAAAGAAGAAACAATTAGAACTTTGGAGAAATAAATTAATTCAGTTGATTAAATTTTCTTTTTTAAATAGCCAGAATTTAACTCTTCTATCTGAACGTTTTGAAAACTAGAGCAATTTTAAATGCAATTTAGCTGCTAAGCTAAAAAAAAAAAACAACCTATGCCTAAAATCTACCAGAATTAAATAAGAGCAAACAGTTACAGCAGAGTTATTGGTGAATTTCTAACAAATAGTTTTATTAGTGTTTGTGTTGCTGTCGGGGGGGGGGAGAAGAAACCTTACATGTAAGAGATGGAAAAACGGGGGGAAAATTGCAGCTTTCTGGAGAAACTTGGATCAAGGAGAATCGGAGAATATGAAAGAGGAATGGAGGGGCCACAGAGAGGAGGGGGGCCCGGGAAGACGTCACCGCTGCAGAGAGGAGACAGCTTCACCCACCCAGTGGAGGATGCCATGGCGCTGTACACTTTCTGAAAACAATCACCTATAATTTTCTATTTCACAAATGCATGATTTATTTATCACGAATAGAAGCTGAACCAATCCTTTAACGCACACATAAAGATAATTAAAGACGTCTCCTAATTGGAGTCTATACCTGCATAATTAAACTTCAGCCACATTCCCCATATATTCGCGGTTCGTGCGTTTTCCACGTTTTTTTCTCCCTCCCTGGAACCAAAAGTGGGACTTTAACTACTAAAAGAAACGTTTTAGCTCAAACCGATCAACATAAACGAGACAATGCACTCGAATGTGTGTTATTTTCGAAACCCCGGGTCAGTTTTTCCTGAAAACATAAACCACCATCAGAAGGGTGTCCGAATCTCGTCCACCGAACCAAGCGGACATGAGAATATAATGACGCACAAAATGCGCACGGACTGCGATAAGATTGAGCCGCAGCCTCTGCGCCGTTTGTGCAGCTTTGATCCCACAAATTCAAGTTGGAATCGGAATAGCGCAGAGTGAGACACTAAGAGCTCCAACCTGTCACAAACCCAACACAAAGAGGCGAAGCAGTGTTCAGCTAGTCTACCTGTAAATAATAACAGCACACTCCTACTAATAATGACAACCGTAACAAATCTTACCTAAAGAGTCAGTTTTGACAGAAACTCAGCCTTCAGGTTCCAGATGTCCCGCAGCTATCATGAGAAGAAAACCAACCTCTACTGACCAGGAAACTTTAGGAAAATCCACCCAACTGTTGTCAGTTTCTGTCGTTTTCTAAATACACACAAAACCCGCCACGGAGCCGTCCGAAACACTCCTCGCGACTTGACTGAAAGCGCAGCTCGCGCTGCGCCGCTGCCACAGCCAGCAGCTTGTCCTCCACTACATCCAGCTCAGCTCCACGCGCTGCTGCTTCTCACACCGTCCAAAATACGCTCATCTCCTCCCGCGCGTGCAACAGACTGGAAGACCGGGAAAGCGCGCTCGAGGAGAGTTGAACGCGACTCCTCCGCTTCTCTTCAGACTGAATGACCCTCGCGCGCTCCGTCGCCACTGAACACTCAACTCCCGACTGGCGAGTCTCCGCCGACTGCTCCTCTGTCAAGTAGTGGGGAGTTTGCAAGGTGTTGCTGTAAAGCCGGCTCGGTTCAGACACGTGCGGCACTTCCGTTGGGTACTTTCAAAATAAATTAGTTTCGCTAAATATCTTGGCTCGATTTTTTCCCCCCGACTGAAGTGTTAAACGAAATTCAGAGTCCAGGTAAAACAAACAAACAAAAAAAAAGGTTTCGGCTGCTTCTAGAAAATCGTCCGCCCAAAGGACAATGTTTTATCGCGTATTTCCGGTTTTCAGGGAGATTTTTCTCCATTGGACACAGTGAAATTATACTTATCCATTCATATATGTTGCCCCACTTATTTCGCGGTTTCTTTTAGATAGCTTTATTTTATTTTATGGAGCAAAATGCCAGAAAAAAACATGGAAGAAAACCTGTTAAAGGCGATAAGTAAACTAAACACAGGGCCAGACCAACGGTGGTTTACAACAGAGTCTATTCAGGTGCTTGAATAGATCGGAACGTGCGTATCGTTATATTTCCATATTGTTCCATAATAGCTGTACCTTATACATTAACACTGAAAACATTTTGTTGTACTCTTTAAATAATTACATTTTTAATGTTAACTATGCAATATTTTTGTTGCTCTACCTAGTGCGATATGTTTCTGATTGAAAGAATTTCGGTATATAAAAAAATGTGAAACTATTCTTAAGACAAATAAATAAATGAATAAATAAATAATGAAGTCATCTATAGAATCCCTTTTCAGGGTGTCAAGATGGGCAATTATTTATTCCCTTTAACTTTGAAAGGGGAACAGGTCGATGTCAGCGTGTGCTTGCGGGTTTTTGACGATTCTCGCGCTCGCGACGCCTCTCGCTTTCAGCGGGACGCACGTGCATACGCTGGAGGGCAGGACCGTTAAAAAGAGTTGGGTTGTCCGCCTCGGACCCCCTCGCGGCTCCGCTGAGGGCATGAAGTGATGAAGAGGTCTGAGGGATGAAGCGCCTCCCACGCTCTTCTTCTGTCACTCAAGAAACTTTCCCTCCAAGCCTCAGAGCCCCGAGTTGTTATCTGCCGCATATCATGCCTGGCTCTGGCTGGGGGGCTGCTGGTTGTTTTGGGTTTGATCCAACAAAACAACCCGTTTATCTGCTTAGAAATATTTCTAAAGGTTAAAAAAAAGGAGCAAATTAAATTTGTGAAAGCTGAAAAATACTTTACAGAATAATGGCTGAAGACCATTACATATGTTTCATTTTACTGTTGTAATAATGACAATATCTAAGGATATTTAACTCATGATGAAATAAAACAACAAAAAAATCATTTTTTTCTTTTTTTTCTTTATTTCTTTTCCTTTTAAAACCACAAAATTGATTGTAATTTTTCGTGATGTTACATCACTGACAACACATTGAGAACAATAAATCTCAAAACCTGTGACATCTATTTGTACTCATCTCCATTTTCTCTGACACCCTTTAATAAAATCCAGCACCTTCAAGACTAGCCTAAAAGTAAATACATCTTATTTAAAGCTGCAGTGTAAAACTTTTATATATAAATATATATAAAAAGTTCTTTGTTTTCATATTTGTTAAAACTGTCGCTATATAGTGACAGTGTAATATGAGACTTTGTTCAAGTGTTGTTGATGGAAGCATCATAAAGTGGGCCAGTCAGTCTGGTCCCAGCTGATATGAGAGTGAATGGTCCTAATTAAAGTCCAATCCTCATAGAAAACCTCTTAGAGGCCTGTGACTGTAGCAGAGGTTCAACCTGATCATAAATGTCCAACATGTTTACGTACTAGAACTGGCCTAGTGAAAGTCCAAACCTAAATTCAGCTGGGAATTTGTGGCAAGACGTTTTCTCTGGATCATCCAATCTGGTCAAATTTCACCACACCAACAGGAAGCAGTTCAAGCTCCACGTCACCGATTCAGTGCACCAAGGGGAAATTAGTCGGTTTTATTTACCGACTGCCCTCAGCTGGTCCCTTCACACACCAACAGCGTCTCCAGTCTGTTTGTTTTTGCTGCCATCCTTACAACTCTCCACTTCTTTAAGCAATTACGCAGAATTGCCGTTAAAACCCATTTAATCTGCAGCGTAGTGCAGCCGCCGGGCTAATCGCTGCCATCAGGGCCGACGTGACAGCACCCAACAAACCTTTAGGCAGCACACTAATTACTGTCGTCTCATAAAACATCACAGCGTACTCAAAGTGTTTTGAGTACTCTGCTTTATGGCGCCATAAAGCGAAGCAGCCCACTACTAAGTGACCATCAGGAGGCTGAGGAGTGTGCCGCTGTCGCCCAGGTTGTGGCGCTGCCTCCTGTCAGGCGATTTATGGCAACCTCTGTCGACGCATCATGAATTAGGCAGAAGAAGATTGGCATCTGCATCACTATGTCAATGTTGACTCATTAATGCCTACTTGAGAATAGCGAGTTTCTCCTCTGTGCCTAAACTGATGTTGAGTCAAAAACATCCACATGAAGTTTGGAATCGATCAAATTAAAAAATAGCATCAACACTTCCTGCTAACTGGGCACCGGTGGTGCTTCTCTAAATAAGTCATTTTTTTGATTAAAAGAATAGCAAATGTCAATAAAGAAAGTAAAATTCTAAAGCATCGTAGCTGCAGTCCAATTGGGGGCATCGTGTTAATTTTGATGTGGTGCAAACGAGGCAGTTCTGGTATCAGGAAGAGCTCCGAATTCTGTTGAAGTACTGTGAAAAGCTGACTTCTAATCTCTGTCTTTGTTTAGTATAAATCCAGATCAGATTGAACCCAGAGACACGGACATGTCCATCCAACTAACCCGACAGGTAAGCAAGGAGAGGGTTGAGCTTTTTTTGCCATCATATAAAATGTTATGTGTGATGAAAAGCTAACATTCCACATCACCCTGAACGCATCATCAGGTCAGCCATATCGTGGTGGATGGAAGCCGTGCATTTCTCCAGGTCGGCTCAAGTACTTGCACAGGGAGATCTTTGACCTATTTTCTGCTTAATGCCTGAAAAGTTATCAACTTCGGCCTTAAAGGGGCAGTGTTATGTAAAGATTTTTGAGCTTTACATCATGTTATAATGTTATTTTCCTCATCAAAAACATACCTGGAAGTGTTGAATTTGATTGGTTCATGCATGTTTGAGGAACACTTGAATCTCCTGTGGCAACCTTTCATTGGTGGCCTAAACGCCTGATAAAAGCCCCGCCTATTTCCCCAAAGTTCCTCCTCCAATCTGAACTTCCACTCCAGTCCTTCCCCCCCAACTCAGATCCTCCAGACTAGCGGCAGCATCAGTTAGCAAACACCTGATGGAATCACGCATCTGCTGAGCTGCTCAAAGGAACTACTTCGATTGCAAACGGCATGATGGAGGAGCATTGTTGTGATGGCTTCCTGAAGGCGGAGCATCAGAAGGAGCAGGACCTTATTAAAGAGACAGAGGCTAATTTTAAGGCATCAGATTGTAAAGTCTAATTTTTTAAAGTCATGTTTTATATATATTTATAATTTTTAAAAATAAAAACTAAAGTTAACATTGTTACTAGATTTCGCTAAAAATGGTGCCTGGAAATTACATGATACCGCCCCTTTAAATAGCCACTCAATGTAAACGCTCCAGAATTGCATTTATATGAACTTCGAACAATTAAAAAGACTTAATACTGAACTCTAAGCTTTATCTCAAATTACCTCTTGAAATGAGCTGGATTTATCTGTGGGGACTCATTCTGGTGCCCCATGCCTACTAAGTCCAGGAATACTGCATCAGTGCTCAGCATCATGGGAAAGTGTTAGGGAGGAAAAACAAAAAAAACAAGCTGTACAAAGAGGAGAGCGGGGCAATGACGACCGGGCTCGGCGACCCTTTGGACAACGTGAGAGATGTTAGTGGGAGGGGAGCCGAGGCCGGGAACAAAAGCCGGCCGGTCAGGAGGAGAGGTCATACAGATGGTGAGAATGCTCACTCAGACAGCTCGAGTACTGATGGGCAAACTGACCAAATGACCCCTACACACACACAAACACACACACACACACACACAACTGCTCATGTTAATAGGAAAAACAAAACTCTTCCCAACACCCCCTGCAACACCCTAACTTCTAATGAATTCTCACAGCACAGCACAGCACAGCACAGACAAACACACACACACACACACACACCCACACACACACACACACACACACACACCACTCCTCTCACCCTTCTCTTGCATTCCTCCTCCCGCCCCCTCAAGCCCCCCAGGGAAGTGATCAGCAGGAGATGAAAGGTGAAGCTTTTTCATTTAAAATGGAGTTAAAAATTAAACACGAAGAAGAAAGGCGCAGAGTTAAGTTTGATTATCTGGGCCTGAGATGTCCAGAGAAAAAGAAACCGCGAGAAAATGTGTGAGAACCTCAGTAAGGCCGTTGGTGCTGGGGCAGGTTGCGTGGCGGCGGACACCACGGTCCACGTTAAGCCCACAGAGCCGCCGGCGTGGAGCGTTGTCCCCCTCCAGCTATCCTGTGTGGTGTGGGCAGCTGCCCACCGACTGCGGAGCGGGGAGGACAAGAAAAGCACAGGAGCTAATCATTAACACCAGGCAAAGATGCAGCACAAAGAAGAGAGAGATGATGGCTGAGGGAACTTTGCACCCGGCCGCATGTGGCTCTCTCCTCTAGCAGAGGCTAACGTCCACTCGTCAGCAGACCAGCATGATGCAGGAGTTCATCTCAAATACATCCAAGTCATTCTAAAAACCCTCACATGTACCGCATGAAACATTTAAAAACATTTCTTATAGCAAGTCGTAGAGGTGTTCTGTTCTGTTGACCATACATTTGCACAATTAGACATGTAGAAAATAATTTTGTTTAATGGAAACATTTTCCATTAAACATTTCATTTCCTTATTTTTTGCTAAACTGTTTTGTTGCTAGGATGGGGTGAGGGTTTTGGCCATATTGAAATCGCTTTATTTTGCAAAACTGTAATGTACTTTTTTTGCATCACACCAGTCACGTGATCAACAACTGGATGTTGCCGCTGGAAAAAAAGCTGAAGAAGACGACGACAGGAAGTAGTTGGAGGATGATGAGGCATCCTGTTTTTTTTAATAACACATTAACAAACTTATTCACATGTGATTTTAATTGCCTTTTTTATTTAATGGAAACACTGAAATTGCAAAATTGCAATTGTTTTGACATTAGTGGAATATTGTTTGTTCTCATTTGTACTGCAAATTCAGCAACTGTTATCATGCTCTAGTGTTTTACTTTTACTTTCATCTATGTCTACAGTCGCATTTCTATTACAAATGTGTGCAAATCTTTGTTAATATTCTACTGATGTCAAAAAATAAATAAATTCAGAAATTGCAGTGTTCCCATAAAATACAAAACGAAATTAAAATCACATGTGAATAAGCTAGTTCACATGATAAGTCATTAAAAATCATGGGAGCGACAGATGACAATAGTTACATGAGATTTATTCATAATTCAGTCATGGAGCTAGCGCTCATCAATCTATCAGCCAATCACAGGAAATGTCTGCGTCTCATTCATGAGACAAGCTTGTGAGCGGCTATGTATGCAGCTTTTTGGGGAAAAGATGGAAAAATATTGTTTCCATTTCAATTTAGTGAAATACATCTGTTTCAATATGGTCAATAAGACCTCCTCATTCTAGTGCAAATAACGTTTTTATCAAAAAAATGTTTTGTGTTTTCAAAATTGTTTTGTTTCCATTAAGCAAATTTATTTGCGTAATTTCAATTTGTGTAGCTTTACGGTTAACGGAAACACATTTGAGACCTTCCCGTCACATGCCCAGCCTACTGGAACAAACGGCAACAATATTAAAAATAAATATGGGTTCTGTATAAAAGAATCTACTTTAATATATCATAACAGTCCTCAAATGTAAAAAAAAAAAAAAAAAAAAAAAAGATCAACATCGGCCGCCTCAGATGTTGGTGCCGATATATCGTGCATGGTCGCCATCAATGCTGTTCCAAAAGAAAGAAAACCCGTTGTCAACTTTATCAGTTTCAGCAAGATCATTGTGTTGTTGGAATCGTTCTGTTGTGAAATGCGTTATTACAACTCCCATCAAAACAGTCCCACATCATGATGCCACCAACACTGTGCTCAACAGCTGATACAGTGTTTGGTTCCAGCTAGGGATGCACGATATTGGATTTTTTTTCGATATGCCGATATACTAAAACTCATTTGGCCGATAACCGATACCAATGCCGGTATTTTTTTTCCTATACCCACTGACTGAAATTGTATGGCTTTCTCTACTGTTGAATTAAAATGCTGCATTATCTTCTTCAATTTAGCCTGCTGCCAAATGCAAATGCTAAAAAGGAGGCTGAAAATGATGCTTCACTTTCAACTTGTATTTATTCATAACGTCTGCTTTTTCTAAGTCAGTGACAACATTCAGACGGTGCAAATTTGACATTGAGCTGCAGGCATCATTTTCACTGGTTTATCACATATTTATATCGGTGAGTTATTTTGACGGAATGGCCGATGTCCAATAATAAGTTTTGCTGGTAATATCGGCCGATACCGACACCATGCAGATAATATCACGCATTCCTAGTTTGAACACTTTATTTTGTCGTGTTTTGTCTCATCAGTTCGTACCAACGGGGATGGAGGGCGCTGGGGGTGGGGGTTCTTTCTGCTCTTTTTCCAGGTAATGGCAGGCTTGACTAATTTCCTTTTATCCGAGGACAACAGAGTGGGTCATGTGGTTAATGTTTGGACAAGACTGGGAGTCATGTTGCTATGAGAACCTGTTCACAACCCACAACTTAATTTTGATCTTAACTGCCATACACATAAAAGAATAATATGATAAAAATCAGGCCGTTTTAACATGATAAAATGGCGTTAGATGCTTAGGTGTAGCATCCAGCACATCAAATGCAGTGGAGCTGGTGATTTCTATCTTTTTTCGTCAAACTTTCACTCGTGTTCCTCCCTGGTTCTCCACAGAATGACGTACAGTTGACTTCTTTTTGTGAAAAACTGCACCGAGCAAGCCGGACGGCGCTGAGGTTGTGGAAGGTTCCGGCCCACGTAGAGAGAGCTCAGGGACCCAGGCGGTGGGAAGGTGTCTGCAGACAAGTCAGCCAGTTCACCTGCACAGTCACTTTCATTTTACCTCTTCTGAAAAATCAGTGAACCGCAAGACATTTTCGCTTCGCAGCTGCGAGTGGGCACAAGTAGTCGGCGATGTGACAAAACACTTTAATAACTTGACTCTGAGATCGGCGCCGTTTGACGAGATGGGAGAAAGAAAGCCGAGGCAGGAAATGGCAAGGAGACGCAGTGTGTCACTCTGCCTTCAAAAGTAACAGGAACGTATTATAGTTGACTCAAACTAACAAAAACTGAAATAGAGGAAACAAATAAACTAACTAACAGCTACATGGAAGTATATTGTGTGTTTATAAAACTAAAACATTCTGGGATTATATAATATCCTTCATTTTTGTGTTTTTGAATCTATATATTAACCTTTCAAACTGATGTGAAATATTTATGTTTCTTTTTGGACAAAACACCAGAGTCAGTTGGTCGTTCAATAATAACTGAATACACTTTTTGAAAAATATTATCTTCTGTTGAGTCTTGTGTTCATTACCCAATCAGTGAATACATAATCACAATAAAATAATTTGACCTGTTTGAATTCTGCACCGGAAAATGAACCAAAGTACATAAAAAAAACTAAAACTACTACTATAACTAATAAAAACTAAACTAAAACTATACCTTCAACTAATAATAACTAATAGAAACCAGCAAACACACTCTAAAAACTAACTAAAGCTAACTGAATGAGACAAACAAAAAGTCACAAAATAAAACTAAACTATAATGAAAAAATCTAAACTATTAGAAACAATCAGGACACTGTGACCCGAGGAGGGAGGAACTGTACAGGAAAGATAATTTTTATTTTTTCTATTGGATGATAAGATGACAGGAAGAAGAGGGAACAGGAAGTTATGTAGCAAATGGCCCATGACGGGTAACTAAACCCAGGAGAGCTGAATGGACGACTGTAGCCTCTGCACACGTTGCACCTGCTCTACCCACTGAGCTGCCCGGCACCTACCATAAATCATTCTAGAAACAAGAACTGGGTCTACGGATTGGACGACATGGTGGATTTAGGTGAGAGGTGGTATACGCCACAGACAAGCTGGTGAGATGCTCCACAAATCTTCACAAATCTTCATAAAAATGATTTGTGTGTCTGCGGAATCATTTTCCTTGCAACGTCAAAGCGGTTCATTTCAGATGAACCTGAAGACTTTGAAAGCACGACTCTCTTATCATTCAATCCACTTTGTGGAGTGGCAGTGAAACAGACAGTCAGACTATTGAATCAGAACCGAAAAACTCTCAGAGTTTTTCTCCTGAAGGAACTCTGCTTGTCCATATGGGCAGGAAGAGTTATGATTCTTAAGGAAGGCACTCCCTCTCATTTCTCGGTGTGTAACTTTTATAGAATATTTTACATATCGCAACATTGTGTTATGAGACAGATAATGTGTAAAAAGATGCAACTCCTCCCTGAGCTAGGATTGCCGCCTGAAGAAGAGTAAAAACAACCAATTAGAGCCAGGAGGAGGGGCTTAGAGCTGTCAATTAATCTTGTGTACTCACTGCTAAATGTGCCAATAGTGGAGAAACAACATACTGTTACCGGAAAACTGTTTATCTGCTGTCATTGGTGGCCATGCTAATTAGCCTTAGCATTAATTACAGGCTATGCTAACCTGTAAGCGTAGTTCCATCTTTTCACAGACTAGAGCAAAGGGGGGAGGAGTGTGACAAGCTCATAAAGAAAGATGACTGGCAGCATTAAGGCCCTCCTCCTGGCTCTGATTGGTTGTTTCTGACAGTGGTGTTTTCTTTAGCTACCACTGGGAGCACTCAATTTTTTCCCCACAAATTATCTGTGTCATACTGTACTTTCAGGACATAGTGACAGTTTTAAATATGCAAAAAACATTTCTTTTGATAAAAGTTACATACCACAGCTTTCAATATCGCCCCAAAAGGTTTTGGACAGCTACAAAAAGTGAGTCTGGGGACATTTCTCCAAACGTTAGCTCCGTTTCCAGTTCGATTTATATACGCTGCACCAATTCACAAAGCAATTAAATAAACTGGTTACATAAAAACAACGTCTGTTTAAACCTGCATGTGTATCTCACAGCCTGTTAAAGAAAACAGTTAATACATTCAAGCCATCTTCTTTAACCGATTCACAGAGGTTAGTTGAAGTTGCGTAAAGATTTCACAATGAAATAGCAGCGATTCAAATGCATCATTGAACCTAGAACTCATGCGCAAAGGTGTGTATGAACATCTGTAGTCTCTACAGGATATTGGCTCCATGTGTGAATCTGCAGCAGATTTACAGACAGGATGAGGATGATCCAGGTGCCGTTCAGAAACAGGCTGGAAGAACCCATCCAAGCTGTTTGGCAGAGAAGCAGACGGACCTCAGATCTTCTCTCCTTTGTGCCCCCACACAGTGGCTGGTTGTTCCATGTCTCGGCCTTGGCACTGTGTGCGTGTGTGAACGTGTATGTCTTTTCTAACTTTGCCTTTACCTCCCATCTGCTCTGATTACAAGCTGAGGAAAGAAAGCAGGGAGTAAACACAGGGAACCCCCCCGCCCCCCCCCCCCACACACACACAAAAGAAAACCCCAGCTGCATTTGCGTTGGAACTTGATCAAAAATATAACTAAGACAATTCTGCTAATCAATAAAGAGTTTCATTAAGCTCCCCTTAATTCTGTCAGGAATAATTGGTGCTTAAAAGGAAATTAAAAGAAGCAGCAGCAGAACTGATGCCGCGTGTTCAGATGACACGTGGCAGCGTCTTCGATATTTCAAACCGTTTGATTATAAAATCCGATCAAAAGAAATTAGAAATTATGTAAAAATGTAACGTGTTCAAAGAGTCTGCAGCCATTCATCAGGTCAGAGTGGTCAGTCTGCCGGCTGCCTTCAGAATCACGCATAGGAAGCACTAACTTTGTTATTATGCAAATTAACACTTTTGTTTCATTATTTACAGTTACTGTAATTTATACATTTAGCTGATTAAATGAAAACAATTCTCAAAAGCACTGATGAAGAAAAAAAAAGAAAAAGCAGAACCAGGCCAGGAGAAGCAGCATTCAGCGTCTATGCACCACAAATCTGGAACAAACTTCCAGAAAACAGCAACACAGCCAAAAACTCTGAGTTCCTTCAAATCTAGACTAATAGCATATTGATGATTTTGGTGCTGATGTTCATCAAAATGTAACGTCACTCACTTGTTTCTCAATTGTTGTATGATGTGAAGCCCTTTGAATTGCCTTGTTGCTGAAATGTTTTATACAAATAAACTTTACTTTATTATATTAGTTCCACTAACAGGTTTTTCAAGTATAACATGAGAACAATGATTTGTTTTAAGTGAAACAGGTCTGCCAATGAAACAAGCGGAACACGATCTGCTTCACTTGGGTCCCGTTGAGGTTCTCAGGCATCGTTTGGGTTCTGTGTGGTCGACTTTGTGCCAAAGAAAGAAGAAAGGAAAAGTGCGAGCCACGCCACAAAGACAGATGAACGGCTATTTTCTGCCTCCGTCTCATCCCACGTCTATTTTTAGCCTGATATTTTATTCATAACCCCTCCCTCAGTGGCTGACATCAAAAACCTGCTGCTGCAGCCAAGCGTTTTGGAGACCAATAAATTTATGAGTTACAGAGGATGTGCTTTTAGGTGTGTGGGGGTGCGGGCGCGTGTGTGCGGACACTAACCCAGCTGCGCTGCAGCTCACAGGTGAGCAAACGGGAGGGTGGGGGAGCTGGGTGGGCGCAGGTCAGTGTGTTTCACTTCATATATGTGTGTAGAGACATAGGAGAGGTTAATGAGGATGAGTTCGGTTCCACAGAGCTGCACCTTTGTCCCATAATGCAGTGGGGCGCCCCTTTTAACTACTGCCAGTTCTTATCGCAGCAACACATCAGAGGGTATGCTGCCTTCCTCTGACAAGAGTGAGATATTTTTTCCTCTCTCTCTCTCTCTGCCTGCATGAGGCGCTTTTAATGACTGTGTGGGAGGGCAGAGAGGCACCACTCTCAACTTTTTCTTTTTTTTTTTTAACAGAGAACCACGGGGTTTGGCCGGCAGACTGCAGCAGCGTAGGTGGAGGGGAAACTCACGCTGCCGGTCAGACCTGTTGGTAAAGCCCAGGTCAAAGCAGTGCATGGAGCGCGGCGGTGACAAACTACGTGATTTACTGTCTCATGTGCAGCGAAGGTGTGTTTGAGTCACTTTGATTCCTTGAACGTACGACCCAACTTTACCGAACTGTTCGCTCCGGTGAAAAGCAGTTCTATATGTTTTGTTTTGTTGTTTTCAATCACTCTTTTCGAAGTTCTGAATATTTAGAGGGTATATTTAGGGAAGCTTCAAGAAAGTTTATAAAGGTGTCCATATTGGAAGCGACTAATAATCTTTGAGTGACACTCCAAAGCAGAATGTTAGGGGCTTATTGGATATGTTGCTCTGGCAGAACTGATAAATGATCAATTATTTGTTGCTTTGAAGTGCGAGAGTCGTACTAGGTGAATTAGAAAAACTGTTCTGATGAGGTGTACACATTTTCAAAAGTACTTTTAAAATATTTTTCAACATTTATACATTAAAAATGTTCTCATTACTGGTCTAATTCTAGTTAAAAAAATGCCATGTCTTCCTAATTTTGAGCAGAAAATAATCATAGTTAACATAAATAAAGGCTTAAAAATAGTCTGTGGCTAGTTAATCTATATACTGTACTTAATATTGTAAGCTGAGTTACTGAATTAAATGACCTTTTCAGTAAGTGAATGGGTTAGTGAAAACTCCTTTCATACTCAATGAGGCCTAGCATCTCTAATTGTGAAATAGTCTGTTGTTATTATTTTACCATTATATTATCGTCATTGTTTGGCAGCAAACAATGACGATTAAATCCAAATTGAGAATCCGTGGTAAGATTTGAAAACTGACGTTCAAAAAGTGTCTCCATGCTTCTGTCTGGGCTTTCATAATATTTCATAAACATGATTTCCAGAATGTGTATGAATTTCTGTCTGTAGATAATCAAAGCTGTTAGAAACATACCTCAGGCTAGCAGTAGGTGTAGCTGCAATAAATGGTGCTTCCAAAAAAGTGTTGACTCCGGGGTTGAGAATTCAAATACATGAGTTGATTTTCAGACTTTTACTGCTAAAATATCTAAAAAAAACATCAAAGTTTACGGTTGTGATTTGACAAAATAAGAAAACAAGTCTTTCCTTGTTAATAGACGTGAAAAGGTAGAAAGGACATACAAACTCTTCTTGACCAATGTGCGAGGAAAAGATACATCAACAAAATGGCTGCTGTTGGGATCGACCCGTATGATGAGACTGACAAGGAAAATATGTCAGACAAGCTGCCTCCGATCTCCTATCTCAATATAGTTAACTGCCAAGTGAACACTTAGAGTGTGTACTGTACACCATGGAGGAGCTTTGCAACCTGAGATCCATAGACGGATACAATCAACGTTCAAAACAACCTGCAGTGGTCTCAGCGTGATCTCATGAGTGTTAGTCCACAGTACGATACGCAATCAGTTCAAAGTTTCATAAGAGCATCCCAGATAGCGTCGGGTCACACTCGACGACGTCTGATTGACTTTGTCAATGTATTGTTTGCCGTTCAAACAAACCCGGTACGCTGCAAATCTCGTTGCTGACGCAGACGTGTAAACAACGGTACAGGTAAAGATCCAAGCGCCCTTTCTGTCCCGACAACCTCTGAACGGATAAACTCTGGTGTTTGCATGAGGGACGACAGGCAGTAGATGGTTTGAGCCGCCTGCTGTTAGCGTACGGGCCTGTGAAGAGAGAGGAGTTGGCAGACTGCAGGTATGTCACAGCACTCTTCAGTCATCGCTGCTCCTCAGACAGAGCAGCGATGACTCCCATCCGCCATAAAAACAGAGAGAGAAATTCCTGTTGTGGAATTTCAGCCAGTCGAGTCGACGCTTTCGTGTTTGACAAGCTGCGCTTACGAAATAGTGAGCTCTACCTAGAGTAAGCGTTTTGAGAAATCAGACAGGTTATTTGTTTTTTGTTTGTTTTTTGTTCAGGTGGTGATGTATGCTGAGCCATAAAAGTGAGGAAAGCTGGGTTTGACTGACGATGTTGAGTTGCAACAATGTTTCTAAGCAAAATATCTCATTTCTAAAACCTGCTTGGAATGTACTGAGCAGTAGAGCTGACTTTGAGGGTTTTGCCAAATTCTCTCTCTCAATACCAGACAGCTTTTGGTGGAGGTAGTGTTATGGTGTGGGGGAGGTTGGCACATTATTACCTCTAAGCTGCTTCTGGCCAGTCAAAAACCGAAAGCAGAGACAGGACGGCCGCAAGTCCTGAGAAATGAGTCGCTTGGTGAGTCAGGGGTTGACTTCAACCCCCTGAAGAGATGGACACAACTCGCCTAGATCCCTCCTTACGGTGCACTGCATTTGAAGTCAAAACTTGGAAATTCCGATTTTTCAGTCAGAAAAATCAACTGGAGAGCCCCCCGAAGTTGGACTTCCCATCACCTATTCTATTACCCCCTGTTACGATTTGTAAAGTCAGCTTTGCATTTCAACATGGCCGCTACTCGTATTAACAGGGCTGAACTGTAGTGGAAACATATTATTTTACAAGACAATATTGTAAGAATGCTGTGTTTCCATTGACCGTATAATTGCGCAATTTGACATTTTGAAAATAAATTTGCTTCATGGAAACAGGCTAATAAAAAACAAACAAAACTAGTTTTTTAATAGAAAGTTTTGTCGTTGGGATGAAGTGTTTTTTTGTCGGTACTGAAATTGGTTTATTTCGCAAAACTGCAATGGAAACACTTTTTTTTTTGCATCACACATGTCACATGATCAACAACAGGATGTTGCCACTGGCAGAAACCACAAAGAAGACGATGACAGGAAGTAGTTGGAGGATGATGGTGCGGCATATTTTATAATGACTTATCTTATTTAATGGAAACACTAAAATTGGGAAATTGTGTTTTTTCAACATTAACAGAATACAGACAAGGTTTTGAGCAAATCTGTAACAGAAACACAGCTGGTGATACATGCGACTATAAGCTGACCAAAATAAAAGTGGTGGTTGTTTATGCCTAATTACATTTTGACCTGCAACCAATGTCTAACTAGGCGTCGCCATGTTGAAATAACACATTATGTTGTACAATAAGAAGTCATCGCAATAATCAATAACGTTGAGACAATTTTCAAGTAATAAAATACTAACACAGGAACCGAAGAGATTTTAAATATCCAAAATAAATAAGCAAAACAACCCAAACAACAAATAAAATGAATTAAATGAAGTAAATTCTTCAGAAAGGGGCTGGTTGAGACCAAAGCACCACACTGAAGTGTTTGGTGGGAAGAGAGAGAAAGAGAGAAAAGAGAAAAACAATTGAGCTTGTTTTAATTTATTGCTTATTGTGGCAGGCCGATTTCACAAGACAAATCAAGATTCACATTAACCTACGCAAACAATGCACCAAGATACTGAAATTCAGCTGACAGAATAAAAAAAGCCCATCACACAACTCTCTATCTGTGGGGTCAAACACAGCGCGAAGGTTTAACTAAACAGAGACAATAGGAATCTATATGGGAGTTTTCAAAGTTTGCAGAGCAGGAAAAGTAATGAGTGAAACACCAGGGTGTTTATTGATTGCTTAGAGACTCGCCATCTTTCTTTATCGCTACACGGCCACAAATGATAAACAACTCTTATCTGCCTCGCGGGTGAGCGACAAAATCACATTCTGCACATCTGCCTGCCTGCACTCACACTCACACACACACACACACACGCACCCCCCCCCCCCCCCCCCCCCACAGGCTCAGCAGCTCACTCTGTCACTTAGTGACATAGAGAAGTCATGCTGATTATGATCTCGACTCTCTGACGGGGGATTGCTTCCCTGAGGCCGCCGAGCCAAAAGCTCAGGCTCTTGCAAAAGTATTTGCAAGAATCTTATTAGGATTTGACGTAACTGACTAGTAACAAGAGGTGCTAAAGGAAAACGATGCAGACTGCGGATTTTAAATTTCTTTACAAATAAAATTGGGGAACTTTGCTCCAGTTTCAAGTCTGCTGACAAATCTTCCAGGGTTAGAATTAAGCTCTGAAGATGTTCCTGGTTGACCTGTTTGAAATTTTTAAATTGAGTCCCACCACTAATTATTTTAAGCCATAATTGCAATTACTCATGAACTTATTCTTCTTGAATAATTGTATCTGGTTTGCCCCCTAAAACATGTCAGGAGGTATTTTACTTGTTTAAGGTTGTGTTTCTACGGCTCTGAAAGAAGCAAACAAAGCTGTGAAGTGATGGGTTTGTTTCATTCTGACCAGCCTGCTGCTGGGTTGCCTTCACGCTGGCCACTGAGGAGCACGTTTGATTCAGCTGCTCCTTAAATCTGTGAATGGACTGGGAGAAGTTGGGAACTGAAGCTCTTAGCTCACTCCTCTTTCTACCTGTCACACTTTGGTGACTTTATTTGGACCCGACTGAACCCCCGCCGCCCACAGCCTGGAGGTATCTGCTCCATCTTAAGCTAAATGACTCCAGTGCATGTCGCAGCCCCTCCTCCCCCCTTCGACCTCTCGGCACCGTGGCGTGCCTGAGGAGCAGAGGTCTGGTTCTGGGCGAGGTGAGGCGGAGCGGAGCGGCCTCGGGAAGAACCGGAGACCGGCTCAAATAGGCTCGGTCATGCAGAAAACTGTGGGAGGCGAGGTGACGACGAATACACATACACACACCCCTCCGTTCACTGATATAAAGATGTGTTTTGTTCACACGTTTTTCTTTACTTTAAAGGGGCAGTATTATGTATTTTGCAGGCACATAACGCTGCACATTTAACGCCTTGAAATTGGCCATCTGTCTCTTTAAGAAGCTCTTGCTCTTTCTGAAACTCTGCTTCCAGGAAGTGATCACAACATGGCTCCTCTATTAACCCTTTAACAACGTTTTTACCAGCAGTGCACTGAGAAGAAGCTCCGATAATGAGCTCAGCAGATTTCATCAGGTGGTTGCTAATTGCTGCTGGCTAGTCTGAAGGAGCCGAGTGGGGGAGGGCTGCGCTGTGAGGCGGAAGTTCAGAGGTTTGTAAACTGCAGTACAGAGGAGGAGCTGCGCCGTTGAAGGCGGGGCTAGCTCCATCCTGGCGTTTTTCAAAACGGAGTGGTTACCATGAAGATGAAAGCATTTCTCAAACATCCATGAAAGAGTCAAAGCAACACTCCAGGTTTGTTTTTGAGGAAACAAACTATAACATTTTTACATAATACTGCCCTTTTCACAATGTTTCCATCTCAGATGCTTTTTTTATTTAACATCTTTCACTTTCCCTGTTACACACACACACACACGCCCACGCACGCACACACACAGTAGCAGCTGCAACAAGGCTCGCTGCTGGATAATCCAGCCTTTGTTGGCAAAATACAAATTACAAGTCTTTTAGTGCTGGCTCCTCCTTCCCCCGTCTGTGTGATGTGGCTGAGAAAAAGAAAAATGTGTGTGTATCTATATCTGGGAGTGTGTGTGCGTCTCTCTTCGATATGAGGTGAAACATGCAGAGGGCTGAATGTGGGTGTTTGTGTGCTTGTCATGCCATGCGCAGGCAAGCGAAGCAGAATGTGTGTATGTGAATGCGAGTTCACGATGAAGTGTGTGTGTGGAGTCCCGGTTACAGAGAAAGCAGGCGGAACGGGGAGGAGCATGTCCAACCCAACCCTGCTGAGGGCCGGGGAGGGGCCAAACGTCAATTAGAGACGTCTCTCTTTAAACCGCGTCTCTGCTGAGGCGGCACTTTGTCTCTTTCATTAGAGTTCGGAGTCTTTACGGTCTTTGGATGGCAACTCATGCAGCTTGCACTCTGCTCTGAGACTGAATGGCTGAAAGCTACTTCTCTGCGGTTAGAGTTGGTTCCAGTCTGAACCAAAAGCAGCATCCGACCCATCAGTGATGTCACGTTTGATTGGTGCTCAGGTCGAGGCCACTGGTCTGTCTATCAGTCCAGACTTCACTGGTTTGCTGCAGGTTCAGGTTTTACCTGATTTTACTTTGGAGGCTTAAGGATGCAGAACCAAAGTGTTGTTGCGCACTTAAATATTAATTGCGATAATAAAGTTGTTCAATAAACTATGAGTTCCAAAGAAGCTCATTTGTCAGATTGAAAGTATCTTTTGAAAACCAATCATCTTAAAAGATGCAGCATGTAACTTTTATATAAAAAAGGTTTTTCACATTTTATTAAAGTTATCATCATGTTGTGAAAGAAAATAAGACAGATAAAATGTGAAAAACTACGTCTCCCAGTGTTAACTGAAGAAATAAACAGTCAGAAGCGACCAATCAGAGAGCAGAGGAGGGTCTTAACGCTGTCAATCACTCTCAGCTCTTCCTGTTTGCTACACTACAGCTGACTCACCACAACACAGCCTGCCAAGAATGCTAAGGCTAGTTAGTATAGTCACCAGTGACGATGGCTAATCTATTTTCCTGTAACAGTAAGTTGTTTTCCCCATTAGCACGTTTAGCAGTACATGAGTTTGACTGACAGTGCTAAGACCCGCCTCCTGGCTCTGATTGGTTGCTTTTGACAGGATGAGGTGTATGTTTGCAAAAGCCTCACTGAGAAGAGGCAGAGGAGCTCCATTCTTTTCATATATAATCTGTCTCTTCTCATACTGTCACGACATTGTGACACTTCTAATAAATATGGAATAAAAACATATTTTTGTAAAACTTACGTACTGCAGCTTTAAACGTTAGACATTCTTTTCATGAAGAATGTTTTCTGTACATTTCTGTATTAAAACAGTTTTCTATGGATCTGATGTAAATTTAAATCTCAAGTGTGAAATCATGATAGTTAAATTAAATAAGGGCTTTCAAACACCCACCAGGGTGTAATTCTCCCCCACTCTGCCTTACATTAATAACTATTTAAAAGCAAAGTCAAAACGTCTCGATTATTATTACTTTTTTTTTCTTGATTTTATCTTCATCTTGCCTGTGTGTTGTTTTAAGTTTCTACTTGTGTAATCCATCTAAACAATGTGTTTCACTTAGTGATAATGTTCCTGAAAGAAATGGATTTTTTTCAATAATAATCTGACTTCATGAAGCCTAAAAATATATGCTTCAAATAAATGTTTTTAGAGCGGACAGCTTCCTAGATGCTCTAAATTGAGCCTGTTGCAGGAGGTCTGCTGCAGAGTGAGCAATCTGCATGCAGAGTTTCTATGAGATAGACGTTTATCGTGGTTATTAAGGGCATTTTTCTGCCTGGGTTCCCTGAACAATGTAGCTCCTTATCTTGAAGCTGACATCTCTAAAACGACTGCCAGCATTTTCAAATCCGTCAAGTTGCGCGGCCGACAGACGGAAAGCCCGAAAGGGTAAACCACGGCAACTTTGTTGTTGTCTGCTCGGCGTTACGCTTATCTGCTCAAAGTTTGCTTTCCCTCATTGCCTTAAAAGCGAAGTGAAATGCAGACATGTCTCCACGTACAGCCATATTTAATAAATTAGAAAACGAGGCTCATTTTGTCAGATACCAAGGATTTTCAAAGCAGAGCTCCACATTTATTCAGAAATGCCCATTTGGTGGTTAGGTGTGCTTCTGGTAGGTAAACATCTGTGAGATGTTAGCGGCTTCTATCAGTTTAGCAATAAGGTCAGCCATGCCAATATTTTCCCGGATCTGCCCAGCGTTGTCTCCTTTATTTACCTTCCAGCTCCCTTTTTTTTTTTTTTTGGAATAACCTTTCACTGAGATCCGGATCACTTAAGCCGCTGACCATGTGTCATAACAGTGGACAGGATTAGGCACATTCTCAGCTTTATGGGTTACGTTGTGGGAAAGTGTGCTTAGCAAAAGAACGACCGGACGAAGGAGACGAAAATTTGATTCAAACGTTTCTCCAAACACAGCATTAGAAATAAGAGTTGAAAGCAAAAGATGACTTGAGAAAATATCACAAAGTGGGATCAGCGATGTCAGCAAAATCCTGTCTGGTTCTTTATCTTAGCAAATAAACTTCGAAGGACGATTTTCATGCGTCTGCCAGAGTAAACACGCGTCATGCAGTCTCCGGTATTAATAAATGCGCTGATGCGTCTACATAATTATCCTGGTAATTCATTGAGTGAAACTTTTGTGTATTCCTGTTTGGTTTCCATCTTTGTTGCTAAGAGCTAATCCCTGTTTCTGTGCTTTATTAAGACATCAGTCACACAGACCAGGTGCTTTAGCAAAGTCCGACCGTTCTGCTCTTACATAAAGCAAACACTTCTTCTCTAAAGCAACCATTACTTTTTTTTTCCTCTGCAAAGTTTACAAAGAGTGTTTTAATCACGGGCCATAAACGGCCACTTTGACTCTGATAATCGCAGTGTTTGTGATGCCTGTTGGCAAAGAAAAATGGTTTAATGGATTGACTGGAATGAAATAAAAATCAGGGTTATGGAGTGTGAAAGAAAAAACAAACTGTTAAAGCTGCCTTGACCTTGACACTGTTGATGTGCATAATATTACTCGCTGTAGTTGCCTAAAAATAATACTTACGTTGAGATTCCTCTTTCTGGCACTATAAACTGTACAATTAGTCAAAGGGCCAACAAAGAAACACAATGATGAGCCCATGGCTAAGGTTTATTTAAGAATTATTTAGAAATGTGTGGTAAGAAGCTGGAGCATCTGGAGAAAAACTAACATATACACAGAATGAAGATCAAACTACCAACAGAGTTTTAGAGATTTGAACTCCTTTAGTAATATTTTGAGCAGTAGTGATATTCTTAAAAAAAAAAAAGAAAGTTGACATAAAATCTAGAAACAAGGGGAGCAGCGATTAGTTTCCTGGCCTATCACTGATCTTCATACTTTAAAGGGGCAGTATCATGTATTTTCCATTTTAAACAGAATCTAATAACTATGTTATCTTTAATTGTTATAAAAATGCTATATATATATACTATATATATATATGTGTGTGACATAAAAGAATTTTGATTTTGTAATTTAGCACCTTGAAATTGGGCCTCTGTCTCTTTAAGAAGCTCCTGCTCATTCTGAAACTGCCTTCAGGAAGTCTTCACAACATGGCACCTCTATTAACTCTTCAACAACGTTTTTACCAGCGTTGCTCTCAGTAGTAGCTCCTATAATGAGATCAGGAGATGCATAGTTCCACCAGGTGTTTGCTAATTGCTGCTGGTTAGTCTGAAGGAGTGGAGGAGCTGCTCTATGTGGCGGAAGCTCGGAAACATCAGCTCTGAGGAGGAGCTGCATCTCGAAGGCGGGGCTAGGTCCACCCAGGCGTTTTTGCACAGCTGAATGGTTGCCATGGAGATTAAAGAATTTCTCAAACATGCATGAAATAATCAAAGCAACAATCCAGGTATGTTTTTGATGAGGGAATAACGTTACAACCCGACCTTGTGCGGGTTTTGTGCAAATCATGAAACATTAAGAAGTTTTCACACTCCATGGCACAAATGTTTTGAACTGTAAGAAACATTTTGTGTGAAAATGTGACTTCTAATTGATGGGTTCGGGGTTATCATAACATAAAGAACATAGAACATCACGTCAAATAGAACATAAATAAACAAACAAGCCTCCCATGCTGAGCTCTAACATCAGAGGCGTCACACTATAAATTCCAGGACCTTCTGTCAGCCTGAAAAGAGTTAAACCAGATATGTGACAGTCCTTAGATTCTTTCTTTCCCTAGGGAACAAACTGCTGTCTGGAGCCATGTGATCACTCAGAAAGAGAAAAGTTTACAGCTCTGAACATGGAGGAGAATCACTCTCTGGCTAATGTGGTCATTTTTCCTCAGACATTTCTTGCCAGCACACCTGGAAACATTATGTGCTTCTAAAAGCTTTTACCACTCATTGGCAGCGTTTACATAATAATGTATTATTTTGTATAACTGGAATGCTTCAGCAAACAGCCATCTTAAGCTGATAGCACATCTGATTAAACCAAAATCACAGCAACAATAATCACAATCAGCTCCACAGCCTCCCACAGGGGGGATGGTGTGATTAACGCTGGATTTTCCTTAAGTGGAAATCCATATGAAAGATGTATGCTTATATTGCATTGTTTCAGAGCTTTAGTTGGATGGCAGCTCCTGGTTACCTTGGAAACAGAAGGATTGGTCCTTTAAAATAGGCTGGAAATTGGACTTTAATGTGCCTGGAGGCAAAGAAAATACATAAGCATATCAAAAACATATCAAAAAAGGTTAGATCTGTTTTTAAAAGGTAATAAATTACATACACCTCCTAATGGGTGAATAGCTCTTGAGCTCTTGACAGCTTACAATTTGTCACTTTGCAAGGACCAGGGCCGGTCCAAGCCTTTTTGGGACCCTGGGCAGATTTTCATTTGTTGGGCCTCCCCATACCAACAGGCCAGCACCAGATGATTTATCATTCCTAAAATACATAATTTGTAATTAGATTACATCATACCAGTGTTTTTATGGCTGCTAATTTTAAACTTACAGAAATAGGAAGTTAAAAAAATATTTGGATTTTGCAACACAGAGTGGGATTTCAGTGTGCCACATTATTTTAACTGTTTGAAAGTAACACAGCTAATAAACACTGATAACAGCAGGAAGAAATCAACCTATTTTATGTGCAACAACTATAAAAATCATGATAGTTTGGTGCTCTTGGGGTCCCTCTGGTGCTGTGGAGGCATCAGAGGTGTAATCCCACTAGCCATGTTTAGTCCACTTTAATCAGACTCTCATTCATTTGAACAGAAAGTCCAGTTCATTTGGGGAAGTATGAATACATAATCGAACAAAAAAAGCAAACTTTAGTCAGCCTACACGCCTAGGTCTCAGTTCGGTTGAAGCGTACTGTAGCGCAGGGCATTCTGGGTAAATACAACCAAAACGAGCATGTGAGTGGAGTGACAGCAGGAGAAATGACTTGCGGTCTTTTGCCAAAGGCAAAAGAGAAATCCTAAAACCGCTAAAATCTCATGCTACTCCATATTTGTCTACATTTTGTGAAAAAATGAAGTTGCGCTCAGTGTCTTCAAAGACTTTTATGTCATTTCCTTCACTGGTTATTGGTGCAGCACCACCACAGGCCAGGGAGGGAGAACAAGGTTTTAAAAACTAAAAATGCAACAAATGTTGCAGTTTTTGGTCCCCAATCAGTCTGGACTATAGGTTTGAAAACTTATATTCCACTATTATAATATGAACTATTATAATATGGAAGGGTAAAAGTAATTTGGAAACAGTATCACTAGTTCTGTTTGTGTTGACTCAATAGTTCAGAATTAAATTTAGTAAATTCCATTGAGTAGCTGCGGTTTTTTGGGTTTGTTTTTGGCTTATGAACTTTGCTTATGAATTTTAGACTTCTACTAGATGTTTTCTTTTTTTCAGAAACTTTGACTTACCAGAATAAACAGCATGATGATAGTTTGTTCAGTGACCTGTAAGCTTTTCATAAGGGAAGGAATACTTTTTTGTAAAAGTCAACAGCAAAATCCCAGTAGAAAGCAGGCGCAATTTTATTCAACAAGAAGAAATGGAATGCTAAAATGCTTCCAACATTCAGGCTAATTACTTTTTCCCTTGCTGTAATGTGGAAGCTGTTGAATTGTTTTGAATTTCAATCTAGAGATGCAAACTGACGCTTCATTTAAATTTTTTGTGGGTTAATACACATTTTTGCTTGCCCACAGATAGCGCGGCTCTGCTGAGTAGAAGCTGGGACACGGCTAGCATGTTTTCAGCATCACCTAACATCAACTAACAGGCGGGAATCTGCCCTGACAAAGTAACAACACCTCAGTGGACTCTGCCTGATGGAGCACAGACAACAGGATACGGCTTGAAGGGAACTAGTGCCGTGCCAGCTTCCGTTAGCTCCAGTTAGCAGCATCCTTTCGCCGCTGTCTGTTTCTCATTCTGACCGTGTGTCTCCTCTCTGCCTGATTTTTATGTCTCGCTGCCTTTCGGGGGGATTTTTATTTTTTTGCCGCCGATGTCTGCCCGTCTGCCGTTGGACATCTAAAAAGTGATAAACAATGTTCAAAAGCGTTCTTTGAGGGCGAGTTCAAAGTCAAGTCTCCTTTTTCTTCCCCTGCCTCTCCACATGCAGCTTATATATCAATATATTTATCTCCTCGCCGCTTCTCTTTTTATTGTCTCTCCAGAGTTTATGGTAGTCTATTTCATGCTCCTTCCTGCTGTCAGCGGTGGCATACTGTAGCCCCGGCCAGCTGCTCCGGTTAAACACGGCTTCGCTGCGTCTGCTTAGCGGTTTTGTTCAGTGTGACCACCTCTGCTGTCCTCCTGGAGCCAAAACATTTTGTGTTATGACAGCTAAAAGTAAGGGAGCATAATTATGGCAGCATAGTAACCTGAGTGTTTCTGTGTGGGCAATGGCAAACACACACGTGCGCACCCCCCCCATTTAAATAGACTGCATCCAAAATAGAAGACCACAAATAACACACAGCAGTAGAAAGAGCTTTGCGAGCACTTCTGGGCAAACGAAGGATTTGAAAGGATTCTTTGAAGGATTTGAGAAACTGAGCGAAAAGGCTTGATTTGAAAGCCTTTGTTTTTCTTTAGACTGTACAACAATCAGGCTTTTGACAAACACTTTTTAGCTGCTGCAGCCTGTCTGAAGACCCTCTTCGGACAGACTACGACTGTTTGGAAGGAAGAGCAGTGAACAGCTGCATTAAAATATGCCTCCGCACACATCTAACGCTCAAATAAACGAAGCTGGTATTAATATAAACCTGATTTGAAACACCACGGGACACACCATTTTTTATTTATTTATTTTTTTAATACAGACAAATGTTAAAATCAAAGTCCTGTTAAGAAAAGGTATAAAGGCTTTCCATTTGTATCAGTTACATGGTACCTAACCCTTTCTTTGTTCCTACTCCTGTTTACAGCTGTCAGCAAACACCCAAGTAAAAACTGGAGATGCACCGATCTGGTATTAATATCTGAATCGTTACCGATATTGGGAAAAAAACGTCTTGATTGGGTATTGGTGTCGATGTGCACGATCCGTAAGAGCAGATCCATTCATTCAACCTAATTCTATGTTTTGCACTCCAGCAGCATCATGTTTTATTATTAATTTACATTATATTTAGAATTCATAATTGCAATTCCTGAAACATTTGAAAGATTTGTTGCAGTTTATTTTTTTCTAAATAAAACAACAATAGGTTGACCAACGTATAATAAACTGAATAACGTTTCAGTTTATTATTTATTTAACACAACTTGTTTCACTCCTAATTGCACTGACTGAACAAATTAAAGTTATTTTTACGTGTTTGACCAAGCGAATGAAGATGTTGGTGTGTTTCAGTGTGCTGTTCTGGTTTAAACTGCATTACCCATTCCGGGGAGTTTTACTCAATTTGAACTAAATTGATCTTATATCCTCATTTCTCTCTCTTTTAGAGCTGGGCCTTCCATTCTCACGATAGTCTGTTTGGACAGGATTTCCATACTCCACACCTAAACCTCTAAAGGCGCCGGGTCTTACTTTCGATGGTCCGCTAAGCCCCGGACCATAATCTTCTTCAATATCAACTCCCTCATTTTCACTCTCACTCCTATCTATCTCTGCCTCAGTCTCATCCAGACCCCGACTGAAAAAAACCCCCAGAGTGAGATCACTGGCACCCGGGTCTGTGTGTTTTCACAAGTGCGTAGCTGAGCGCTCGGCGCAGCCTCTTCTCTCCGTTCTGTCCGCCACAGCATGTGTAAAACAAAAAGCAACTTTGAAGACGGGGCGTTAAAGTCCGTCGGGCCGACCATCTTCAAAGCCGAAGTGGTATTACGTTTGAATCCTGGGGGATTTAGCGGGTCCTGCTTGACTACTGTTGTTCAAAGACGAACTCCAATCTGCCTCACAAGTGTCTCTCCATTTCGGCCTGCCTCTTCCCATCTTTGCCTTTATTTAGTTATAATTTGCTCAAGCTGGGCGTGCTCTTTCAATAAAACATTTCACTTAAAATGTCTCGACAAAGCATCTGTTTTTGAAACCCCAATTACAGATCAGAGATTCCAGTGTTTTTGTTTTATTCGAGTCCAGACGATTCATCTTGTAGTCTAGAAGAAAAAAACCAACTATTTAATACAGTGCCTTGCAGAAGTATTCACACAAATTGATTTTTTTCCTACATTTTGTCTTGATTATACAATAAACTGCAACGTATTTGTAATTATTGTTGTCCCGGGCCGATATTGATACCAGAAATCGGACTGATATCAGCCAGAAAACAAGTATCGGATTATAACGACCTCATCTAAAACAATATCGCAGCTTCAGCTACATTCAGACATTTTAGCAAGCTGTTCATACAATCTCCAACACCTCATATTTTCTTGCTTTATTTGACTTTGTATGACAACACATTCTTGCCACCATCTCTTTACTGTTAGCTCATACTATCATTTTCATTTTTTTGATGGACTGCAGTGTGTTCAGCCACGATTATGCACCATAAACACAAAACAGACAAAACCTGCGTTCATGTCAGTTGATAATCTTGTCACAACTCATCCTACAACTGAAAGCCACAGAACGAGGAAGTTGTTCCTCCTCTGACGATAAGCCCTGAAAGCATACTGAAGCTGTGCTGCCACAAGCCTTTCACACAATACTGCCAGTAATTTAATTGGTTGATGAGACATATCCTACTGCATAATGTGAACCTCACAGAAACGTGTAAAATAATGCATGCTCTGGTCAGATGAGACCAGAATTAAACTTCCTAGTTTGTGTGGAGGCAAATTAGCAAGGCACACAACCCTGAACACACGATGTCCACCGTTAAACATGGTCCTCCTGTGGGGAGTACAATAATGAGGCTGATAAAGTTCAACACAAAGTTTAACTTTATCTAAGACGCCGCAAAGGCCTTGAATCTTGGGAAGATGTTCACCTTCTAGCGTAACACCATCTGTGTTTCCATTGATCATGTAATTGTGCAATTTGACATTTATTGAATTATTTTGGCCGAATCAAAGTTGGATTATTTCGCCAATCTGCAATGGAAACACTGCTACCCGTTCAGCTAGTGATAGATAGAAGCAGTCAGTTGTAAGGGCCGGAAAACTCTTGTTTACTTCGCCAATTAGCAGCAAACGCTTTTTATAAGGTAAGAAGATTAATGTTCATAAGCAAGCAGAATTTGTAAAATGCAATCAAATGTTGCTTAGTGGAGAAGGTACGCATCTAATCATCAGCAACCATTGAGAAAACATCAGGTAGCCTACCATGTATGAAAAAAACTGGTCAGTATCTAGACATCTGTACATTATTAAAAATAATAGTGGATAAATGCAGCAGGTATTGAAAACCACAAATGAAAAAATTCAATCATACGCAAATCTATTGTTAATCTCCTCATGTTAAAAAAATATATTACTTATTATTTAAATATTTAGTCGTTATTTCAGTTTGAGCCATGCAGAACTGATCTGATCGTTTCCATAGCAACGATCAGAAGCTATGGATCGTTGAATATTTTGATAAGAGCGTCAGAAGAGGATGTACTGACACCAGCAGGTGCTGTACCTCCGCAGAAGTACAGGGAGCTCACTGATGAGCACAATAGATCAAAGAAGTTCTGATGCCTGAATGCCTGAATCTCAGTGCATCAGTAAGGATCCAGGCGGTTCTTGGAGAGTCAGCGTTGTGTATCTTAAGGATGTTCAGTATTTTGAAGGCGCTCGTCCCCTTTTTTCTCCCGCTTGGTTTCGGCCTTGGACACGCGGTGACCACAGGTTTGAAGAAAGTATGTGACCGCTACTTTCCTGGGAAGGATTCTGATGAAGGTGGCTGTCAGGATGATGAGAGCAATTTGTTTTGGAAAGGATTTTCATCTGAAACTAAAGAACAAACCGACCAGCTGGGGAGGTTTGTTCTGAAAAGGCAACCGACGTCTGTGGGACCACAGACTCTGACCTGACTAACACTATACGAGACAGTACCGAGGACCACTGTCTCGTATGTAGGTTTGATCTAAACAAGTGTCGGATGTCTGTGGGACCACAGACTTTGTCGTGACTGAGAATTCACAAGTCGGTACTAAGAATCAAACTGTCTGTGAACAAACTGACCCGGCTGGGGAGGTTTGTTCTGTAAGTCAGACTGTCCACAGTCAAAGCAATATTAGTGGCTGTACAAAGACGAAGGTACAACCCAATCTCAAGTATGAGAGTTCAGCCAAAGAAAAATATAACCTGGTTGGGGAAGATTTATCTGTGGCTGACCTCACAGCTAAAGCTTTTGCTGAACTAACAGCACAATCTTTGGCTCCATCGATTCCATCTCTGGCTGTCCAGAGAAGAGTTCTCTGAAAAGCACATTTTCAATTACCAGAAGGAAACGGAGTCGACAGAGACGACAGCCTCAATTTGAATGAATAACTAGAACAGGTCCATTAAGTAACGGTGTGAGGTTGACCAGTACTTGCTTTAGAGTAGTCTTTCTCAATCTGTCCACAGGCTCCTCTTAATGGTCCCCCGAGTTACTTCATGTAAACAATTGTTTATCTGCTGTGACGTGAGCTCAAAGTGCGACGCTACAGTTAGCTTACCAAAGGACTGTGTTTAAGTTTGTTCCGGTGTAAAGGGAAACGTTATTTATCAAATAGTAGCACGAGTCTGTGCCTGCCGTAAATTCAGGTGAAGTCTGAGACTGGATCAGATCAACAAACACGGCAGGAGGGTTTCTAAGCTAGCCGTTTCCAATTTTTATAAATGCTACCGTGTTTGAGCCCGAACTAGGCGTGATGCTTCCAAACATAAATAAGCTGGACTTGTAGAAGTAGAAGCCATGGCTATGCTGGCAAAAACAACTTGGGGAAAACAATCACAGTCAATACTCCAGTCCCTAACTTCTGACGTCCGTCACGTCCGTCACGTCACGTCGCCTCGCGTGGCTAAGGGTCAGTGCCGTATCTAATAATAATTTCTATTCTGGTGTTCTGCTCCAAAACAGCTGCAAATAAAACAAAAATGATTAATAGTTTTGGATTCCTTCTACAGGATATTTAAGAGTATGGTCACCGACTGCATAATGTGTGAAAACCTCGCCTCATGATCCGAACATTAAGTACCGACTTGTCTCATGTATCCCTACATGTGTTGTTACACTCCTGCTAAGTGGTGTAGTTGAAGCTTGTGTAATGCTGTTACCTGGTTTCACTCAACCTTAAACACTCATCAAACTGAATTCCTTCCCAGCATTTAAGGTGTGCCAAAACAACTTATTGCAACACACGTGGGAGAGCGGAGCAGCAGTTCTTTCTGCGGCCACACCTTGGGCTAAAGGGAGACAAGAAATGACGGATATTAATTGCTGATCAGTTCAGCTGCAGACTGCGGGATTCGTGCCCACGTTCGCCCCCGTCAGGTGTGAAATACCAGAGGAGAGAAATAATTAACACAACGGCAGAGCGTCGTAGGACCGAGGGGCTTTCTGCAGAACGGGAGTGGTGTTTTCAGGGCGCTCCGCTCACCGGTTCCACAGGTTAGTTTGGTTCAGTTTGGTGGCTCTAAAGTAAACAGCCGCTGAGCTCCGGTCTAATGTGACATGCTCCGGCAAGCTTTTGGATTGCTTAAATCTTGGCAAGCCAAATAATTGGTGATTAACCACCTTTCAGAATAAAAACTTAAGCACAGAAGCTGACACTGTTTTGTTTACATGGCTTGACACACGGTTACCCGTTATCCCTTACATGAGCTACTGGAGTGCAGCAAAAACCATTTCCAGGCCTTTCCACTGATTTAGAGCAAACATTCTTCACCGGCTGCGTTTCTGTTTACCATATAATTGCACAATTTGACATTTTGAAAATAAATTTGCTTAATGGAAACACGGCAATTTTGAGAAAAAAAAAAGATCTTGTTTTTCAAAATAAATGTTTTGAACCTAAGATGAGGCTGGTTACTTTTGGCCGTATTGAAATTAGTGCATTTCACAAAACGTCAATAGAAACACTTATTTCGCATCACACGAGTCACATGATCAACAACCAGATGTTGCCACTGGGCAAACCATGAAGAAAAAGACGACAACAGGAAGTAGTCGGAGGACCACGGCACGTTTTTAACGCCTTCCCGTGTGAACAAACTCATGTATGTGTTATTCTAGTTATGTTTCAAATTTAATGGAAATACTGCATTTGCGAAATTGTGTTTCTTCAACGTCAGCAGAATATCGACAAAGTTTTGTTCACATGTGTAATGGAAACAGCATTCCTGTGTCCAAGTCAAGTGAAAGGATTCTGGTGCTACACACAGCAGATGGAACCAAAGCATTGTTCGTTTTGTTTTTACACATTGGTGGAGCTATACTTTTTTTTTTTTTTAAATTAGTGGTTCTTTCAAGGTTTGCGCATACTTTTGACATCATTTATCTTTCCACCAAAGCAAACGTGTCTTGATGTGAAGTGTTGATGATGGACAGAAGATGAATAAATTAACTTAACTTAAAAAACGCAAGAGAAAACAGGAACCGGGTGCATCAAGATAGCAGGGCATGACAGGAGAAACCAGCAAGAAGTGAGTGAGTGGGACACAGGTGGTTAAATGCTAGTTGGTTGATCACTGGAACAATGTAGAGGTGTTAATTAGGAAACAAGGTGCAGCTGAGAGGGGAGAGCAGAAGGCAAGCTGAGGGAGAGGGAGACAAAGAGGCACAGGGGAGCAGAGATTGGCAAAATGTAATTCTAATGGACTAAAGAATAACTAAACACAAGGAATAAACATGAACAACAATGAATAAGCACAGAGTGAAGTGCAGTAAAACAGAAACAACCATCAAAACAACTAACCCGAGATCCTGGTAAAACGTGGCTCTAAAAAGTAACATTTTGGTCTCATCTGACAAGTTTTCTCAAGCCTTTTCTCAACGAGGCCTCTGAGGTCTTCACAGTAATTACACTCAGCTGGGCTTGATTTACTCATTATAGGACTTTGTATTTTGCGGTGTTAGGGGAGAGGGGTCTGAACACAAGTGCCAGGAATTTAAAAATGTTTTAACCTTTAGAGGCCCGGAGTCTCTTGGAACAAATTATCTTGGGATGATTGTTGTGTTTTTTACATTTCGGAAAGATGCACGATTTTGCGTCTGTCGCATAAAATGCCAATAAAATCCGCTGAAATCTGGAGTCGCAATGTGACAAAATGTGACCAAAAAAAAAAAGAGTAAGGAAGTGTTATTAAAAAGAGGTTAAATAAAAACACATTCGCACTTTAAAATATTTGATGTTCTAATTGTCTTTCAATAAATACTTTTTTCTTTCTTCACAGAACAAAACTAAATGATAGAACTGAAGAATCATGACACATGCACTTTTTTTTTCTTATGATATACACACCCTAATGGTGAGATACACACCCAAACAACTCCCAACAACCCACACCGAACCACAAGTCCTGGCTGCGGATACTAGATTTCTAGCCACTAATTTCTTGTTGGGAAGCCAGATTTCTTCCCTGCACATGCTTGCGTGAAGGGAGCCGCGAAAGCCCTCCAAATGTTGGGCTCCATGGGGAAAAAAAATCAGAGGACCCTCAGATAATGTGAGGTCACCGGCAGCCCGACAAACCGGTCCTGTTTCAGTTGTCGCCAGGCGGATTTCTGTGAGCTCCTCTCATTCCGCTGTCAGATGAGTTATTCCAGATAATTAGTCCTCGTTTTAATCGACAAGAGAAGTTTACACAACAAAACAATAGGGTGGGAGGAGGGGAAAAATATTTAATTCATGGCATTTATGCGGCTGTTGACTCGAAGACAAACGATCGAGCAATTATTGCTCTGGAGGAGCCGTCGCTTCCTGCTGTTCGGCTGCATCAGATCTTCACGGCTGACGCCGGCCTGGAGGTGCAGCTTGCGTGCTTCCAACATCCAATAATTGCTGCGCACGCTCGACGCCGTCCTAAAAATCAGAGGAACCGACGTCGGCGCACGACTCCAGCAGATGAAGATTGCCGTTGCAGCTCCTGGCAAAAAAAGAGATTATTGCTTCAAACCGCAAAGTTAATAACGCGGGACGGTGCCAGCGGCCCGATTTCAAGGGCCTGACTTGAACCGATGACCCGGCGTTCAAAAGGAAAGCCGGGGAGTCAGGGCAGTGGTGAAATAAAAACACGGGTCCTTTATTGGGACGTCAGGAGAATTGTTGGGCGATCTTTGAGGTGTCACCAGAAGCCTGGCAGCGCAGTCGTAAATGCTGTGAAGCTGCTGTAACTACTTTAGGTGAGGGGAAAAAAGCAAACAATTCCCACAACAATTCCAGTGTTTTTAATGAACACATTTTGAGCTAACAGATTTTACAATGTTCTGCCAAAGTATTCCTACCTTTAGTCCTTTTCAATATTTTGACATTTTCTCATTACGACCACAAACTCTGCTCTTATTCTGCCGCTTTTGTGTGTGTGTGTGTGTGTGTGTGTGTGACAGACCAAAAAAAAGGTTTCACCTATTTCACCCTGATACCACTGAATGCATTTCTGCACTACCAACTGCTTTAACATGTCATCTAATTAGTGAAAAAAACAAAACAGTTAAGGATTGTTTTTATCAGGAGACATTTAACCAAATATCAAATAAAAACTATCTGCCACATTAACGTCACAAAAGTTCACTTTGAATCATTTTATATACAACTGGTGTAACTGTTGTTTCTTTTAAATGGTAATGATTTAAAGGCCGTCTGCAGAGGTGGATGGACTCAACCGTACTCAACTAATGGTAGCACTGCTTTACGCAAGTGTGAGTAAAAAATACTCATCCAAGAAATGACTCAAGAAAGAATAAAAAAGTATTTGATTGAAAAGTTACTAAAAGGGGCAGTAGTATGTATTTTCCAGGCATATAGTGGCATTTTATAGCACAATTAGTCACTGTATTAACTTCAGTTGTTTCTGGGCCTCTGTCGCTTTAAGAAACTCCTGCTCTTTCTGAAGCTCCGCCTTCAGGAAGTCATCACAACATCGCCCTTCTATTAACCCTTTAACGATGTTTTTAACCAGCCTTTCAGGAGCTACTTCTCATTATGAGCTCAGCAGACACGCAGCTCCACCAGGTGTTTGCTAATTGCTGCTGGCTAGTCTGAAGGAGCTGAGTGGGGGAGCAGGGCTGCTCTGTGAGGCAGAAGCTTAGAAAGAGCAACTCATCGCCTTGAATGGTTGCCACGGGAGATTAAAGGATTTGTTTAAACTAAATTTTTTTTGCGGGGCGTGGGGGGGGGAGTTGTTTCTTTAAAAACGACTTGTTTGGAATTAGAAAAAGTCCATTAAGCGTCAAACAAAAATGTGCTTAAATTTTTCTTGAAGGAGCAATGACTCATCTTTGTAATTAAGTTGCAGTGAAGGAACACTGAAGAATGATGCTCCAGGGTTACCCCGATCGCAGCTGAAGGAATCACTATAACTTGTCTGAACATGAAAGGTAGTAAATTAAGGAGGAACAATAATAGCCTGTTAGAATGTCATTTCACAACATACCTCCTTTATATTACCTGTGAGAGACAGACCTCATAGCTAATGATGAGAATTAAGAGTTCTGTGTCATTTGACTCATCTGACTCGTTTGGCTCCTTATTTGCTCTTTAAGTACCGTGTTATTACTATTATTTTTTTTACATGTGAACTTACCGGTACACAATTATGAACTGGAAGGTTTTCATACAGCCCTGTTGGTTCTGTACACACATGTACCCAATGAATACAGTGCTGTGTTCAAACTGAGTCTGCAGAGAAACTTTAAAACCCGACACCAAAACTAAACAGTGTAAACTCCCAGTTATCACTAAGTACAGTAAAGGTTTTCCAGTCAACCACAATAGCCGCATCTCCGTTAAAATTGAAATCGCTACAGTTACTACTGGTGGAAGTGACGGAGAAGACGACAGGAAGTAGTTGGAGGGTGATGGCGCGGCATGTTTTTTTTTAATGACGTATTGTCACATGTGATTTTAACCCAGTTTCTTATTTAATGGAAACACCTCAATTATAAAATTGTATTTTTCTTCCAACTTTCTCCTCTGAGGAGACAGAGGGAATGGTGTTTTTAGAAGCATTCAGGGACAACTCGTACACTGGATTGTCTGTATATGAAAAACAACTCCAAAGTATAAATTATTTTCATGCTCAAATATCAATGCAATCCCATTGAAAGAAATCGTGAATGGTCAGTATTATGTAGATGCAACTTCTTTGTGGCTTTACATCATGTTATAATGTGATTCCCTCATCAAAAACATACCTGGAGTGTTGCCTTGATTCTTTCATGCATGTTTGAGAAATCCTTTAATCGCCATGGCAACCATTCAGCTGTGCAAAATACCTGGTTGGACCTACCCCTGCCTTCAAGCACAAAATTCCTCCTTGGAGTTGCATTTTCCAAGCTTCTGAGCTTAAACTCCTCCAGTCAGCTCCTTCAGACTAGCCAGAAAGAATTAGCAAACACCTGGTGGAAATGTACTTTAGGTGAACTCGTTATAGGAGCCACTTCTCAGAGCAATGCTGGTAAAAATTTTGTTAAAGGGTAACTAGAGGAGATATGTTGTGATTACTTCCTGTAGGTGGAGTCTTTGAAAAAGTAGGAGTTTCTTAAAGAAACAGAGGTCAAATTTCAAGGAGTTTTATTTAAGTCACATTTCATCCACAACATTTTGAAGGTACTTTGTTGATTATGCTATAAAATGTCACTATGGTCCTGGAAAATACATAATAATATTCTCTTTAAAAAACGGAGTATTTTCAGGTGTTTTGTCATTTATCCAGCAATTAGCTGCACCTGATTGTTCTTCATTAATTCAAAAGATTAAACCACATCACCAAATCACTGTGAAGGTACTAAACGTAATAAAATCAAACCTATGGGCAAGTGAAAGTGACCAACTAAACAAATATGCACATTTTTAAACTTTAGCAGGACGTCAGTATCCTGAGATAAAACCTTACAAGCCCAAAAGATGCTAACACAGCACTTTGCTGGGATTTCAGAATAACGTGCAGCCATTGAAGTGAGGCAAGAAATGAAGAGATGTAGAGTATTTCAGTTCAGATGTGAATAATGAACAGAGGCAGTATGAGCTGAAAGAGACAAAGGAGGTAAAAATACAGATATGGAGTATGTATGAATAACCCTCTTTTTTTATTTTACATTCAGTGCAATCTACCAGACACAAGAATTTGGGTCAGAACACTTTGAAAAAGTGTGGCTAACCGAACTCCTGGCTTTCAGGAACATCCAGGCTGAAAATAGTCCAGCTGAAAGACGAAGTAAATCAATAATGTGGGAACTCGCGCCACATGAAACGTATGTCGTCCTGGAAGCAATTCCATCTGCATCCAGAGCCAGCTTCTGGAGATGAAGGAAGGTCGTTACGCTGAGGCCGCTAGCTGTCAATGCTGTGATGCATATGGGCTAATGTATGGAAAGTAGAAGCTGTGTGTAACCGCCTTCATTATCTGAAGTTGAACGGGAAGTTGCCATATGTACGGCAGAGCAGCAAATTGCTGGGGGAAAAGGAGGCGGAAGATAAAAATCCATGCACACAATGATACGTCTCGGGGGAAGCAAAGGCTTTTAGCTCCTTCTCTTTAGCTGTCGTTTAAGTGGAAATGTATTGGCACCAATCCAAACTTTTAACTCCAATTTTACTAACTTGAAGGAAGCCTGGGACGTCAGCACTGTTGTTTTTTCCTGCTTAAACTGGAGCCAGTTTCTAAAAGGGATGACTTGGCAGTTTCAGTAAGCAACCAATTTGTCTGCTGCAGGAGTTGTCGCTGCGCGGGTTCACAGAACGGAGCCGTAATGATTCCGGGTTCCAGACAGCAACATTCGGGGATCTTTGGAGGATTTTAAAAGTCGAGGTTTTACACAGTTAACGGCGGACGGCGAGGACGGGTTTCCTATGGCTGCAAATGCGCCTCATCAGCAGAAAAGACGGGCTGTTTAGCACATCTTGCAAACTCAGCTGGAGAATCGTAGGAATCTCTTATTAGATGACCCAATTCAGCATCCAGTAGTCTTTAAGGGGGCATTCACACCAGCCATGCTGAGTCAAACTCTAGTTTGTTTGTCTAAAAAGTCCGGTTCATTTGGGGAGGTGTGAATGCATTGTCAAACTTTGGTTGGACCAATCTCTGGTCCACCTAAAAACCTAAGTTCTGGTTTGGTTGAAGTGAACTCTGGTGCGGTCGGAATGCATATGCGAATGTAAGTGGACCAGAGTCCGCTCCAAAAGCAGGAAGCGGACAATGGTGCATGGCATTCTGGGTAAGTACACCCAAAACAAACGCATGAGTTTAGCACTAGAGGGAGAAATGACTCGTGGTCTTCAGTCAAAGACAACAGGGAAATTCTACGACCGTTAAAATCGGTCACCACTCCATTTGGGTTTGGTTAGTTTGACACAGAAAACGTAACAAATGTTCCAGTTCTGGTCCCCAATCGAACTGAGTCTACCGGACTAACAGGTGTGAAAACACCTCAAGATTGAGGTTATTTTTGTGAACTAAAAATTTTTAGATTTCTTTGTTTTTGTGGCACTTCACCAGAATTTTGTGAAATTTACCCCACGACACACTACAGGCAAAGTAGTGTGTGGTCATAGTACATAAGTGATATCAAAAATATTCATCACGTTACTTAAAACTTATAAGAAATAAACTTTAATTGCCTCCCCTACACGTTTCCAGAAAGGTGTGCAGCTGAAAGGATCCAGCGGCTGGCAGAGCCACACACAAACACCAGCAGAGAGACAGGCAGTCATTACTCCTACAGCGCCGGTGATCAACACTAATTATCGTCTTTGACCAGGGGAGGACCGTCTTCCAATGTGTCCCTCGCCGATGACAGTTCATTACTCACCAGCAGCTAAGACCAAAGGGGGCCCAGCTGTCAGGAATTAGAGCAGAAATCTGCTCCTGAAACTTTACTACCTGAAAAACGTCAAAAATAAAACCACACACACACACACACACACACACACACAGTGTTACAGAAGTGGCTGCTCCCTCACATCTACAGCATCTTGGCAAGGTAATAAAAACCTGAGGATTTTTTTTCCGTTTTGGACTCATTACACCCACTAACTTCATGTGTCTTACTGGGATTTAACGAGGTAAAGATCAAGACCAGGTAGCACAAAATCTACATGTATTTTGCAAAACTGCAATGAAAACACTTTTTTTCCCCCCCCCGTTTTTTTCCTGCTACTACTGGCGAAGAAGACGAAAGGAAGTGATTGGAGGATGATGGTTTGTTTTAGATGTTTTCAAAGTGCAGCTGGATCCACCAGAGCTCTCACAGCTTCACACAGTTCAGAAAAAGTTGCGTCATTCCAGCATGTTGGATCCACAGCTCTTCTGTAAAATCAACTACAATTTTCACAAAACAGCATAAATAGCCGCTCCCAAGTAGGCGGAGCTTGTCGCTCCAACAACTGAATGAGACGCAGACGACGCCTCTGATTGGCTGATAGATGATGAACGCTAGACTGAATTATAAATATGTCTCATGTAACTGTTTACATCTGTCGCTGCCATGACTTTTAATGACTTATCCCATGAACAAGCTTATTCACAAGTGATTTTAATTCCATTTCATATTTAATGGAAACGTTGCATTTGCAAAATTGTGTTTTTTCGACATTAGCAGAATACTGACAAAGCGTGGTGCACATTTGGTGCACAAAGCTTGGAACATTTTAAAGTGTAGTTTGCTTTTGTTGTGCTCCTTTCTCTTTCTTTTTTTGTCTTTGTTGTTTTGTTTGTAGTTATTCTAATTCATGTAAAACACCCTGAACTGCCTTGTTGCTGAAAATGTGCTATATAAATAAAATTACCGTACCTTACATTTGTCATGGAAACGCAGCTAGTGTCTCTGGGGCGGCTACTCTGTCACTCTATCCACCTGCTGCTCTGCACATGCATACATATTTTTTCCTTTTTTATATTCATATTTTATTCCATAGTTTTGCATCCATACATCAAAACAATTTCCTAGCCTGCTAACTTGTTTACAATGGCGATAAAAATGATTTTGACTCTGAAAGTCTGAAGAATTTGTGTCCAGGATGTGTGGGGTCTGCAGAGATGTTAGCTGTCCTTTTCTTTTCTGACCCTGCATGGTCTGTGACATTTCTCGATGGAGGGAATTTCAAGAAAGAGCAGAGCAGGAAAACACATTGAAATGCTTCTTTTGTAGCTCACAGAAATGACTCCGGTTTGTGATTGGATATGACATAATGTAAAAAGGTCAAAGGGCGTACAAACCTCTAGAGACTGGTTTCCTGAATGTTGGAAGGGGGAAAACAGTGTTTGTAGTAACTCTTATCTACTATACATTCTACAGAGACACTCACTGTTATCGGATAAGAACTAAAAGTCTGCTTTTCAGAATAAAGTCAGAAATTGTACTCAGTTGAGTTTTAGACTAGAATATTTGACATTTGACAACTCCTAATCTGGAGATGCCAAATAATTACATGACTGATTCCTGCAGCTTTTTGGTGAGGATTTGAAGCGAGGCTGTGAAATGAAGAACCGGAGCATTGAGATTACTCAGAGGAAAAAAAAAAGAAAAACAACAAAAAAACTATCATCCCAGGAGTGGATGACGGTTCACCAGCAGGTCAGACGGTGCACAGCCCAGAGATGTTGCAAAACACTTATGATCTACATCGCCGATTCAAGAGGCCTCCGTAACTGAGATGAGTGTTAAAGTTCACGGCAGGACAGTTAGGAAAGGGCTGGAGCGGTTTCCACGACAACAACATGGAAGCACAGCTTAGGAGTTTGATCCGAGTGTGATATTAATACACAGCAGCATATTTGATTGAAAAACTATTTTATGTGCAGAAAAATAGTTTTGCATGTATGTTGAAAAAGTTTTGATTTATCAGAAATAATATTCTACACTAAGCTGAGTTCTGGTTTAATGCTTTCTGTTGCAAACTGGGAGATGTTCTTCTCCACTGTCGCCGCATGCATGCTCAGGAAGAATATTTAGCTTTTTACCAACTGTTACATGATCCACTGACTTTGACAGTTTTGCTCTCTAATTACCTTCATATTTTACTGTTGTTTCTGACCTAAATATGATGACATGGTTGGCTTGTGTTGAAGTGAACTGAATAGAGACTTCTGTCTTCTAAAGTTCATTATAACAACATTTGTTGAAATTTGCACCAATATATGTGAAGAAACTGCATTTTATGTTTTATTGATTAATACAATTTGTTTTTTACTTTATTTAATTTATTTTTTCTGTAACACTTTATTTGAAGGGGTGTGCATAAGACTGACATAACGCTGTTATAAACATGACATGACACCTGTTATGAACATGAAGGAGTATTTATGAATGTTTATGACTGTTGTCATGAAGTGTCATTCGGTAAATAATGAGACTTAAAGCAAAGTTGTAATAAAATCCTGCATTAAAATCTATTAAAATGTCAACTTTGTATCAAAAATGTCATTATTTAGCGAATGACACTTCATGACAACAGTCTTAAACATTCATAAATACTCCTTCATGTTCATAACAGGTGTTATGTCATGTTTATGACAGCGTTATGTCAGTCTTATACAAAGGGGGTGTGTATAATAAGTGTTACCATTATTTCTAAATACATGGATTACTTTTTGTGTCGAAATAAAGACTTTCTATAAGAAATGGTTAGTATTTTTGTGTGTGTGTTTTTCCTTGTTTCTTTATATTGGTGTTGCAAAGAAAAAGCTAAAAATATGACAAGAACGTCGCCTGCTGCAGGTAAGATAGTTACGGTTCAGAATCTCTGAACAGAACCACACTTGATCTTGGAGAAAATGTGCTTTCAAACACGAACAAGAAAAACGTTTTGCCTCTGAAGACATTTCGATTTGAGTGTTTTGTGAAATTTGCAAACACAAAACCAAACCAGAGCTTACCTTTTGTGTGACACTCAGACGTACCTCGTCGGTATCATGAAGGCAGAAAGCAAACGTCAGGAGAGCAGCCGGTGGTTCTTCTTTGTAACCTTGCGGCCGTCTGTCTCTCCAGTTTTATCACCTGAAAGCAGAGGCATTGAGTGAGGACTGAGGTCTCACTTCAGCGCTGGCCTGCCAAGCCGTTGCAGGGGTCTGGCAGCCCAGCGCTGCATAATGACGGTAATTCAATTCCTTCTAACAGCCGAGGTGTAATTGTTTAACTCTATAGTGGTGTCTTGGGTCTTAACTCACTCCGTCAGAGAGAGGGAAATGAAAAATCATGTCGCAGAACTGGAGGTAAATCATTGTAAAAAAAAAACAACAAAAAAAGTAGCATTCAGCAGCTTCTTTTCAGCACTTCTACATCTGAGTAAAAACAGAGGTTTTCTCCTGACAGAGAATAACACACATGAAATGGGACAAATGCAAGAGCTTTTAAAAGAGCCTTGATTCATTATTTTACTACACAAAGCCTCATGACTGTACAATTATTTATTTATAAGCTATGCTGCTGATGTTATTGCAAGTATGTGTAACTGTTTTTGTTTTTTTTAAGATGTGGAAGAGTAGCTACTGTCACGGTAACGGCCGATGGGCATCCCAGAAAAAAAAAAAAGAAATAAACAAACACATTATATATTTTTGTTTGTTTTATTCAGAGAAGACTGATTAAAGTGGAGTTTGAAACTTTAATAAAAATATTGAAACATTTAAGAAAGATTATGCGTATGGACATCTTTTCCTCAACTCGAGTTTCAGCAAGAGCAGGAGCTTCTTAAAGAGACAGAGGCCCAATTTCAAGGTGGTAAATTACAAAGTCAAATTTGACATATCAACCCTTTTTTACAGTAATTGAAGGTAACGTAGTTACTTGATTATGCTATAAAATGATTGTACATGGCTATAAAACACATAATACCGCCCCTTTAATAAAGCAGACATGTTGCCAGGGTGTCGATGGGGCATCAGTGAAGACGTGTCACTAATCTGTTGTAGTTCTTTTACAGTCCTGAACCCTAAACCTCGTCTTCTCTCTGTCCTCCTCCTGAGCTGAACTTTGGGTGACACCAGACCTTTACTCCTCACGGCTTTGAGTTTTCATCTCAGGTTGACGTATATCGGTTTTAGGACCCAAACGGAAAAAAAAAAAAAAAAAAAATCTCAGTGTCAAAGGATCATTGAGTCACCTCTGAAGTGAACAGAATGCTCCCATGATGCAGGACTCTGTGCACCTTACTGCGCACAAAACCTCTTTCAGGCTGTGGATGAGCTGCAGCAGTAAAACTGCCTTCTCCTGTTTCCTGTCCATTCAACTCCACTTCTTTGGCTGACGTTGCGTTTCTTCCCCCCCCCCCCTTCCTTATTGGAATATAAAGGTGTTATTCAGGCATCCCAGAAGCAATATTTGCCACATTAGATGTGAATACGTCCCTTTAATGGATTTTCCTATCCACCTCTCTCATTTTATTATGTCTGCTTGGCACGGCCGACGTCTCCCGAGCCTTCCTCTGCGCTCCCCAGTCGCCACGGCGGCAGCTGATGGGGTGAGCGGGAGCGTTTGGCGAGAGACGGAGGAGGACGATCTGGTGGCGGAGGAGAATACGGGAGTGGGTCAGATTGCGGTGAGGGGGAAAGGCGACGGCGTGAGGGGAAGAGGCAGAGGCGACAAAACGTCAAATAATGAGAAAGAGAGAGATAAGATGGGAAAACGGAAGAACAACCTGAACCTGAGGATGTTGGCAGCGGAAAGAAAAACATGTAGAAAGTGTAGATTTTATTTGATTTACACTGTGGACTCAGACAATCGTTTGAAATGACACAACATGGTTGACCTTCCTGTGACACGCAGCGCTCTCCGTTGCTGAAATCTGTCATGTTTTGTGCAACAGAAAGACAGAGACACTCAGAAAGAGAGGCTGCGACCTCTGATCGCCCTACGACCTCTGATCGCCCTACCAGCAAAGTTCACTGGTGGAAATCAGGAAAGTTATGTTTGGAAAAACTTCGGAAACAAAGCAACATTTAAACAAAAAAAAAGCCCAAAAAACCCAAAACGAGTCAGATCCCTCACCTGTCATGTATAGTTAGGCCTGTCGCAATAAATCAAATAATCAGTTAATCACATGTTAAATTAAAACGAGTTCAATAATTTCTGTTTGCCTGATTTGTAGTTTTTCTCTTTTGTGTTTGATTTGTTGTTTTGTTCTCAACCCGCTCTTTTTTGAATAATCATTTTTGTTTACAGAGACTTCATGGTTCATTTTATTTGTTTTGGATATTTAAAATGTCTTCCAGCTCCAGTGTTAAATGTTCATTAGAATTTAAAGTTTATTGATCTTTGACGATGTGTTCTTGCATCATTATCTCTTTACCCCCATGTGGCTTGAAAAATGGTCTCAAAACAACAATATTATCGTTTATCGCAATAAGTTCTGGGACAATTTATCGGAAAATAAGAAATAACTGAACTAACAGTCGGAATGAACTGGGATGAGAAGACGTGATGAAAACAGGAAGTCAAAAAGGGGAGAAAAGTGAAGCGAAAGTCCAAAACAAGAAGCAATCGCAACATTGATAAAATTAATAGAAATGGAAATTATGTTTAAGGTTTTTTTTTTCAGAAAAAGTGTAAAAACATTAACAAGCTAAAATGTTCAGATTTATTTTCTAAATAGTAGTACTCATAGTAATAATAAAAGTATGTATCATTTTCCTTCCACTTCACAGGAACAGCCTCCTTTTGTCGATGAAAGTTAGCGGTTGCAACATAACAAACGTCCAAGCAGTAAAATTGAGAAGACGGAGGATGGTGATCAAAGAACTCTGTACACAATTCTCAGAAGAAACTGAACGAAAATCAAATATACTTCATAAAATACAAGAACATATGTCACCAAGCTGTTTGAAAAAAGATTTTTCTTTTCTTTTCTTCTCACTCTGAACGTGTCGTGTCCGACAGCGTGACGCGTGAATAGTTGTCTTAGTGCCAAAGTGAAGCTCAACAGATTTACTTTCGCAAGTGGAGCGTTACAGCTTCCGCTACCATGCTCCATAGAGCTTCATTAGAAACCGTAACTTGTGCACTAAAAATTCTTCCAGATCCAGTCTTAGTAAACACCGGCCAATGAGGGCAGCAGGTAAAGAATCAGGAGTTTGAAGCGGTTCAGACTGAATTTGGTCGTGGAATGTTTTGTTGGACCTTCTGACTGCGTGCAAAGCTCCAATTCTTTTCTTGGCCGTCTTTTCCCCAGCAGTTCAGAGCTGAAGCCGGACTTCTCTCCGTCCAACTCTTGTGTTTTCTTGCACCGTGTCTCGCCATGGGGCGGCTGCCTGTTTCTGCTTCAATACGTCGAGATCCTGTTTGTGAGTTTCACGCCTTCCTCGTTTCGTCTTCCTGGACGCGCGTTAAACTCCCGAAACCATGCGGTGGAGTGAGGGGGGGAGAGGGGGGAAGGGGGAAGGCGAGTTTAAGGGGGAACCTCGGCACACCGGAGCGCGCCGGGAAAACAATGAAACGACTGTGATTCAGTTATTCTCGTGAACTGTGATGGACAAATTCCTCTGGTGCCAGAGAGAGGAGGCATTTCTGTAAAAAAAAAAACAACAAAAAAAAAGCTCCTAAATGCCTCTATGTGGAACACAAGCAATAGTGTGGTGTTGATGGAAAAAAACAGTTTTATGTCCCAATAAAAGCTAGTTTACTGACGACTGACTGGGTGTGTGTGTGCATCAATAAAAAAAAAACAGAGGGAGGACTCAGAGACATGCACATGTTTAAAAAGCACGAGAAGGCAGAAGGCCGCGCCAGTGAGTCCAAATGAAGTGGGATCGGTAGACTTGCATCAGCAAATGCGGATTTATATTTGGACTCAAACAATTGATTTGTCCCGTAACAGATTATTATTTATTTATAACACCTAAATGCTTCAAAATCATCAAATAGATGAAAAATCATGCAACGAGAACCCTAGTAACAAATCATTCATCAAACCGGCTATGTTGGAAATTGCAATGGCGTTCTTGTTCAACAATGATCGGCCCAACTTTTCTGGCCTGCAGATTTAACACCGGTTTGTGACATGAAGCAGGGTAGAAGACCTCCAACGCAAATGCATTATGAGTCAATCGAAAGAAATTTGAGAAGAATTGGAGAAAACAGAGTCGCTGACATCTGTCTTATCTGGAAGCGGTTAAAAAAAGTCATTTCTACGGTTTTGGGTCTCCAGTAAAAGCCACACTAAGAGCCATTCCCCCTACAAATGGAGGAGCGGTGAAACCTTCGCAGTAAGTGACTGGGTTGCATAAATTACTCCCAAGACCGCATCCAAGCTGACTCATCCAAGTTCAAAATGGTCTGGGATCACGTCTAAATGGCGGGAGGTGGTGCTTGCCCCAAATAAGGTCAGTGTTGATTCAAAATTTAAAAAAAATAATTCAAACAAAAAAAAAGAAACTACATTTGTGGGAAGTAAACACTGGTAGCACGTCGAACATTGGCCTTCAGAATATCTTGACGGTTGAACAGGTTGAAGGTTCCCAACACTTTGGAGAAAATATCGTGGACTGAAGAAGGTGGAGCTTTTGTTTTTAGACGTGTACATAATCACATCTGTTGTGTAACTAGCATCATTACAAACACAGAATATTTACACACAAACACACACGGTGCCGACGGAGTCATCTGGTGCTACGTCTCTTTTCCGGGACCTGGACAACTTGGCGCTTTAGGCAAAATCATGTTAGCATATCTTTTTATTACCAAGTCAGAGGACTCCAAAGCACTTTATACTGCAGTCTTTATATATATATATATATATATATATATATATATATACACACACATAGCCACAGCCAGTCTTGCCCAATCACACAACGACCGAGAGGGATGGAGTGGGGATTCGTTCGGCAAACCACCAATAACAAGACATACCTGAGGCAGTGTGGCCTAGTCAAAGTCTGGAGTTGAATCTAATTGGAATGCTGTGACATGATTTTAAACAGACAATTTGCAGAGATTATTAGGTTTAGGGGGTAATTGTTTTGTGTCATGGCAACAAGTTGGTTTGTTTTTCCCTTTTTACTGTTTAAAATTATACATTAATTCATATGTAGTGCATCTTGTTATAGTTGATCTTCTTTTACTACGTCATAAAAATGGGTTTGATGAGAAAAAAACTTAAGTAAAATCTAAGGAGGCAAACACATTTTAATAATTCCTGCATGTTTTAGCTTAATAATAATAATAATAATAATATCTAGGGTTCAGTTCAGAACTGAAGCACTAATAATGCAACCCGTTTACCTCAACAGAGCTTAATGGGAGAGCAGGAAACATGTCAAACTTGATTTCTTTCAGATTCCTTCAGACGCTGTAGTGTCGGGCCCAGACGGTACCGGGACAGGGTGTGTTCTGTTCTGCCCAGGGGGGCCCGGAGGGGCTCACTGGGAGACAAACAGCCCTAAACTGGTCTGTACAAACAACCACCCTGTGGTGAAGATGCCCGCGGCGCAGCTGCTGTTCTCCAGAATTGCAGTGCAGAGTCAAAAAAAGCTACGTTGGTTCTTGTGTGAAATTATAGAGTTGTTTTTCAGGAACGCAGAATCTCTGTTTTTTTTTCTTTTCTTATGTGTGGGTGCGTGGGGGTGTTGTGTGTGTGTGTGTGTTTGGGCCAGTATGTTTTTCTGGTTTTTATGAGCTATAACAGGACAGCACTTTTACCGTAAGCTCAGACCAAAACACCGGCTTGAGTTTACTGGATTGACCGTACGGTTCCCAACATCGGGCAGCAGAATTAGAGCAACCACACCGTAGAGGAAAACAGCCTCCTTCAATTGATTTTAACGAACCAGGATATAATAAAATTATTTGGAGTTCAACAGGCACTAAGACTTACTTACCGTCGAAACCAGATATTTACATACACTGAATAAAAAGGACACACGCACGCACGCATCTTTTTCTTCCTTGCTGTCTGAAGTGAAATCAGACCGAACCAGTTAGAATCGCCGAAATGGTTTCCATTCGTTACATGGCAGAAAACGTTCATTTTTTTTTTGTAACTTTCTTTGAATTAAGAATTTTACATACTATGTTTTATAGTTCCCAAAGATGAACAATTTTCTTCCTGATATTTTGGGTTATTTGTTTTGACTTTCCAATAGTGTCAAATAGGAACGCAGTGTGTTTCAGGTGTGGAATTAAAAGACATCCACAGGTGTGACTCCAGCTAACTAACGTGTCAGTTAACCAACCACAGGTTTGTGGAAGGAAGCCCGAAAGGTTTAACTCCAGTCACAGGTTTTCTGGGATTTAGCAAATAGAAATAACGTTGGTAATTCCAAATGACTGAACACAAGAGATGTTTAGTCTAATTTAACATCAGAAAGTGAGGAATAAATGTGTCTTTTCCATGTATCTGCATTCAAATGTAAAGGTCAGTTGTTCCAAAACACACAACATATTACAAACTTTTAAAGTTCATCAAGCAAGGAAGCTGAAGTATAAAAGCCATGTGTTGGTGGCTGGATCCACAAGTGTTTCGAAAAAAGTTCAAATCTCTTGAACGTTTTAATGCTTCTCATATTTTGTCAGCTGAAAACTTCAGTGCATTTTCTGCTGCTCTACTTCCTGCTTTTTCTCTCCTTGCTTTGTACGTACAGATAGTGAAAGTTATGCCTGTTTTTCTTTGCGAAATAGCTCAAACTCATTCAGTAACTTTTATTTGTGACTCGCATTTCCATCGCCCTTATTATACGGCAATTTGACATTTCGAAAGTAATGTGCTCAACAGAAACACACCAATTTCAGAAGAAAACCTTTTTTGCTGAAAGTTTTGGCACTGAAACAAAGTGTTCTTATTTTTTTTTTTTTGGCAGTATCAAATTTGGTTTATTTCGCAAAACTGCGATGGAAACACTTTTTGGCATCAGACGAGTTACATGATCAACAAACGGACGCCGCCATTGGTGCAAATCGCGAAGACAATAGGAAATAGTTGGAGTGTAATGACAAGGCGTGTTTCGAAACAACTTATGTGACCAAACTTATTCACGTGTGATTTTAATCGAGTTTAATGGGAACACTGCAATGGGTGAAATTGTGTTTTCTTTTTTGGACATTAGCTGAATATCGAATACGTATTTGCAAGCGCAGCTGCTGTCTTGTTGAAAAGTAAAACTTCAGTCCCAACAAAATACACTTTATAATTTTTATGGATGTAATGTGACTAAATATGATCAAATTCAAGAGTTACGACTACTGTTGCATGACACTATAAAGAGAAAAACTCTAATAAAACAATTTTACTAAAATATTATAGCTGTCTGATTACTCTATTTAGAGCCAGTCTGGGCACCAAACCCTCCTGTTTAAAGGGTCCGCCTCATATGCTGCCTCCTTTGCTTTGTTCCTCCCAGCTTTGGAGTCGACCGTAAATCCAGGCGGGGAAAATGTCTTATTAAAACTTCTCAAAACAGAAGAGAATTGTCTGCTCCGTTCAGCCCGTAATGTTTCGAATCAAAGAACCCCATCATTAAGTTCTAGTGTGTTGCTCCCATCCCACATGAAGACAGAAAGTAAGATCAAGGATGTTTATTTCAGGCCTGAATGTTCGTCTGTTGCTGATGCGGGGGATAGTAGATTCTGAAATAAGAGAAAACTGAAGTATTTCTGAATTACTTTTCATCAAAACTCTCGACGGTGTGTGAGAGACGGAAGCGATGACAACGTCTCCCCTGTACATGCGAGTGTGTTACGGGTCCCGGAACATTCAGACCACCCTAAAAATGCCGACATCAGCAGGCAGTTTGTCACAGCAGACTGGGAGGCTGGGACCTGTCAGCGGGATGAATGAGGACATTTTCATTAAGGCTGTTTAACTGCACAAACAAGAGATGCAGCAACGCCGCAAAAATGTCAAACGAGGGAAACGGGCAAATCTTTCGTTCTCACCTCGGCTCCGCAAATTCAACAGAGAAGGTGTGAAGGTGTTTATTAACGATTTAAACCAGGAAGTGTGCAACTTTTACAAAGAATATATTTGTTAAAACTGGCACCATGTCGTGACTATGTGTTATGAGACAGAGAATCTGTGAATACATAAATGCACCCACCAATCAGAGCCAAGACGAGGGGCTTAGAGTCGTCAATTAATCTCATGTACTCGCTGATAAATATGCTAGAGGTGGAGAAACAACTTACTGTTACAGGAAAACCATTTATCCGCCGTCATTGGTGGCCAAGATAACTAGCCTTAGCATTCGTGGCAGGCTAGGTTGTGGTGAACAAGCTGTAGAAAAGCAAAGGGGTGGAGGGTGAGCACCGGAATGATTGGCAGCGCTAATGCTGGCTCTGATTGGTTGTTTCTGACTGAGTGGTGGAAACAAGAGGAGCTTGAATTTTTTTCCGAGATTATCAGGTTTAAACTGCAATGACACAGATAATATGTAAAAAACTTTTTTTTAAATAAAAGTTACACTCTGCAGCTTTAAGTTTCAATCATTCCAGAATTGTCCTCCTCACGGCTAGTTTTTTTTTTGTGGTTATTTTGGTTGAGGCCTTACATTTTTAGATATCTTGTTCGGCTCCAAACTTCTCTCTTTTAAGTGGGGGGGGGTGGCTGCTTACAGCGCAGGCAGTCTCCGGTGAGCTACATATTGTAGCTTTCCTCATGATGGAGCTAACATTTTACATACATCACAGTCAAATTGAGTAAAATCAGACCAAATTGAAAACTTCAAATAAGTCCACAGCTATAGCAAGCAATCGTTTCTCTACAGTTGAGGGTCCAGACCCTCTGGACGAACCAAAGCGTAGGATAAGGGGAAGGTTTTTACCAGGCTAGTATTGCTAATGCTGCTAATAGCGGTTAGCCGTGAACAAAACCATTGATTCCAGTGAATTCCACTGGTTTTCGAGTTACACCTGAAACAAAGATCATGGAAATACTATTTACTTTTACATAATTTACAGGAGATTCCTGATTCTTGTAAATCAAAACTAAAACTCACCAGTTAGAGTTGCTTTTGAACCACAGTAAACAGAACATGGATCAACATTTTTGATGTGCGTTGATTTTAGCAATGACACTTGACAAACTGTAATGTCTGTTACTGGTTTTCACAACTGTTGATTATGATGTGTTATGATGTTCTTATGTTTTCACAGTGTAAAGCACTTTGAACTACCGTGTTGCTGAAATGTACTACACAAATAAACTTGATTGATTGGAAAATTGGCATTGCCGGATTTCAAACTTGTGAAATAACTTATTTTTTTTCCCAGCTCAATCTGTCTTAGTCTATGTCTATAGCATGATCAGTCTTACCTCTGGACCGGCATTATACTATTCTCCTGTTTCAGTGTTAGGTCAAGTGACTGAATAAAGAGACTAATGTGTGAAGATGGATAGAAACCAGAGATCCCGTCCTTTTCTCTGTCCCTGTCTCAGCATCCGCCTCCTCCTTTTCTAAGCTAGTCATACAGGCTCCGACATTCCTTTGGCCTGACTGCATCAAACCTTGCTGAATTATAATTAATTAGTGGTTGGAAAAAAAATAGAAACTCTGCTGGGTTTGAGAAAATTATATAGTGAGCTTCCAGAGAGTAAAACATAGAGAGCAAGAAAAACCTCTGCTGCTGAAGAACAGACAAACATGCTAACTTTAGTCTGCTGGAACCTGGAAGCTCTGGTACAGGGACTGAGGTGTTTTGCAACTTCCCCAAAACAGAAGGCCCTGGCACGAGCCAAGAAGGGTTTTAAACAATACATCTTCACATGAAGCAGAACTGGGCTGTTTTCTTTATAAGTCCCTTCAATTTGATGAATAAAAACTTTTATTTTGGCTTTCAGCTCTTTTAAAATACTGAAAGAATTCCCTAGGGAGGCACCGATCCACTTTTTTCACTTCTGATATTGATACAGATATCTGAGGTGTAGCATCGCATGATACCGATCTGATACAGAAAATCACTAAATTGACTTAAAACATTTCTTTTTTTAAACACAGATATAAATGTACTGAATTACACATTTATTTGCTATTACTTTCAGCACACTTAAATACACCAATAGCTTCACTAGCCTGTTCAAACGTAAAAACAACTTTAATTTGTTCAGTCAGTTCAACTAGGAGCATAAGAAAACTGCATTTTATTGTTTACATCCAGAATGTTCATTGTGACGTGATCAACCATGCACAGCCTTAACATTGCACTTCCTTCCACAATCGGATTGAAGACTGCTCCAAAAGCAGGAACCAAAACAAAAGCACAAGTCTATTGTGAGAAATGGCTTGAGGTCTTTTACTAAAGCCAAAAGAGAAATCCTACAACCTCTAAAATCTGACAGCAATACATTTTTGTTTTGCGAAGAGGGAAGTTGCGCTCAGTGTTTCCTTCAGAGGTTTTCATGTCATTCCCTTCAGTGGTCCCGGGTGCAGCGCCACCACAGGTGAGGAGGTGAAGAGGTTTTTCAAAGATTTGGTTTGTTTGAAATGCAGTGAGAAAGCGAACAACACCAGCTGAAAATGTAACACGTTACAATTTTGGTCCCCAATCAAATGGAATCTACCATTCTATCAAGCATAAAAACACTCATTTACACACAGGACAACTCTGTTGGCTACGCCGGTAACTAAGAAGCTAACTGTTTGGATCAAATTTTAGTTAGGAGTATCAGTAAAGACGGGTAAATACAAGCATACATCACTTTAAATCAAAATGCTGAAAATTTCATGTCACTGCGGTGTGAATACACTAGCAAGCAATTATTTAACTTTAATCAAACCTGTCCATCTGTTAAATGTCTGACCTCCCTCATCAGCATGTCCTTCAGCCCTGCAGAGGCCTGGTAGGGAGCCACTCAGATTCAGGTGGGTCAGAGATGGGGTCCATCTAAAAGTTAAAGGATATTCTCTCTGGAGGACAAGAGCGGCCCTGCTGTAGACTGAGTAAGCCGTTTTTCTGTGCTGGATATCTAATTACCTCCTTTTTGTTTCTTTTCTTCTGAAAATAAACAACCGGCCACACCAGGAAGCCTTCCTGAAAGACACAACATTGTGTGCATATAAAGGCTGAAAAAGAATTCCTATTAGAAAAAGCTCTGAATCCATTTGTCTCTGTTGGCACAGGAAAGCTGATTAGATTTGGTTCTCCAAAGTTCTGCTGCTCCTGATAAATTTAATTAAAGACCTGGATAATTCACGACAAAAAGCGTCGAAGCTATAACGTTGAATGTGTGAAAGACAATCAATTGGCTTTTTAATTCGTTAAAACGATTAATGGAAAAATGGAGTTAACCTTGGGGGTAGAGTGTCTACACCGTGCAATAAAGAATTACTGCAATCTGATAAGAGTCAACTCAGTTTGAGTGGCTCTACGTAGCGGTGAGCCAGTCTTAAATTGAAAAACATTTTAATGCAACAAAGTCTGACAGAAACTGAAGATTGTTCCTCCTGGTTCAGTCAGCGCTGCTAGTTTTTATAAAATAAAAAAATCACCATTCTGGAAGCATCATTCCCAATTCAAAATTCTATAAGTTAGCTCAATAAAGAGGCATTTCACTGCTTTTTAAAAAATTATTATTTAAATTTATGTAAAAATGGCACTAAATCTACAAATAAAATACAGATTTTTAAGTCACCATTTATGATCTGTGATGAATACTTTCCATTATAGTCAGAGGATTTGGACGTTTTCCAAAATATACATTGTTACATTGTCTTTGCGCAAAAAGTAAAGAAATTTGAGTTTGGTCGGTTATTTTTGTGCAACAAAGCAGCTTAGCAATAAATCTCACATCTTCTGAGTCATTTTATCCTTTTTAAATAGTGGCGTGTTATTAATGAAAATGCACTGAGTAGCAAAGCTTATTCTGTGAATTGCACTCAAGAAAAACTTGCCAAATCTTCCGTGCCAAAGCAGCCAAATAGCTCATTCCACCAAGAACCCTTGTTTGGTGTTGTTTACTGGATTGAAGTTACAGGAAAGAAAACACATATTGGTATTTCAGGAACTTAGTCATTTAACCAACAGGAGTGTCTGCAGTGGGTGGTAAAACTGTACATGACGTGCTCAGGCTGGTCACTAGTTTTGGTCACTCTGCTGTGGGACAACATCCTGTTCCCCATCCAGTGTTTGGTGGTAAGAAGCCAACGTGGTTGTGTTGGTTGCTCTGCTTTGAGCAGCTCATCCCACAAGTGTTCACTGGGGTTGAGGTCAGAAGAAGCACACTCCATCTTCTCCACCCACTCATTTTTACAGATACGTTGCGATGTGACGTCGTGTGTGCAAGATCCCGCCCCCCCAGCTCCCTGCTGGAGGGAAAAAGCTCACTGTCAATGACTACCACTGGTTTTAGTTGTCAAGTTATCAACATGATGCAGGGAATCTTAACTGAAGGTGTGATATATAAGAGAAAAAGGGATGCCGTGTTTTATTTCAAAGTGTCAACATTACAACAACTGGATAACAAGATCAGAAAAAAAGTTTACAAAATAGCGAGAGAGACGGAAGTAGGTCAGTTATGCTAGCTTGACTTTGATAACCTTAACATGTAGATGTGCTGTGGAATCTGGTGTGTAAGAAGCCAATGTGCCAAATAGTACTTTGGCAATGTGGCACAAAAGTTACAAAAAAGGGGATCCATACGCCAACTTTCTGACAGATCATCAGCAGAGCAGGTGTTTAAATTAGTTGATCAACCACATTTGTGTTCAGACGATCACTTATTAATAAGTGCAAAATAACCATCAAGCCTAAAACCATAACACTGTGGCGAACTGAATGTTCTGTTCTTTCTGTGGAAAATTTTTGCATTTTTTGTGTTGAATCCTGATACACCGGTGGAGTCGGTTGCTGTGGCAACAGCGTAGTTAACATAAAGACCGAGAAAAAAGCAAGAAACAAGTGGTTTTGAGTTGTTAATGGTTATGCTGGGTTACTTTTTGGTTTACTATGGCACACTGCTGTAAATTAAATATACCTACATCTACAGGTTTCATTTTGTTCATGGAATTGTTCTACCGTGTCAGCGGGGCTATAGATGGCAAGTAAAAGAATCGTCTTTTTTGCCCTGTAGCGTGGAGCGCATGCATGAAATTTCCTGATGCAAACAACAACATGCAACGTTTGTTTTTTGATCAGCACATATTAAATTAAATGATTCAACAATATCCAGTGAAATCCAGTCCAACTGGTTTCACTTTTGACTATTTGGAGCCTGTCTAATTACTTCAGCATGCTTTAGCAGAAGTGGATGTACCTACTAGGTGCTGGTTATGATCACAGGGTGATCATAACCAGGTACTTTCCATCTGTGTCAGACTTTTGAGGGTCACAGCAGGGTGAGTGTACCTGGGAGAGTCTGTGGGCCCAGAGAGCACAAATGATCCCTGTAAGTGAAAACATAAAACCCATTCAGAGGAGTCGCTCTGCCGACACACCTCCGCGTCTTCATTCTGAAGGGGATTTATCCAGTTCGCCTTGTTTTCACACTTCAATACTGGCACCTTGTGCTAACTCTTACGAAAACGTTAAAAAGATGATAATGCGGTGATTCACTCTCACGTGTTCCAAAACGCCCTGTGGGGTAATAGCTGTCGGCTCTGTTTAGGTGAAAGACCCCTAAATGGTCCACATTCAGCAGCAGCAGCACAGGCCACACACACCAAGTTATATTTATCTCCTCATGTCTCCAGCCAGTTTTCTTTTCGTCATGAGGTCTCTGAGGCTCTTTTCAAAGAGCCGGTAAACGCTCCCAGTGTAGGTCCGCTCCCTGGCTACACAGGTCGCTTTTCACTCTGAAAGTCGTCTCTGTCTTCCTGAAACACAGCCACCCCCCTATTTCACTGAGCCGTATTTTTGCTTTCTTGCGTTCTAATTTATGAAACCATCTGAACTTCGTTGACCTCCTGTCACAGTTCCTAATCGTTTCCCCATTACTCATTCTGCCATCAAGTGCCCTGTACTGCAAGAACATTCAAATATAGATTTACGAAGATACATTGATAAGAGATTTGTAGCTGCCACAACCAGCTACACTGTTAATCTATTGCAGAGTTTTTCTGGCAGATCTTAACTCCTTTTTAAAAAATCTACAACACCGCATAATTTAAATGTAAATCATACAGTGATTTAGAGTTGATATATGCAAGACTTAGTGCCAAATATCGACAATATACCCGTTTCTTTCTTTGATGCAGGTAAAAGTTGATCTAAACAATAAAAATTGAAGAAACTTTAATAAAGTGTGTGAAAAACGTTGTATGTGTTTGTGTTTTTTTTAAAATAAATGCCACATTGTTCTGGAGATGGAAATTAAAGGAACGCAAAAGGCAACAGAAATCACCAATTTTCTGTAATTTGTCTATTACAGGTAGATTTAGATGGATTCTAAACCTACTGAAATGTGACTAAAACGAAATCAGTCATTTATTTAATCTTTTTTTTAACATTTAAACTGCAATTTGTACTCAGGCCGCTTTGCAGCTGTGGAAACCCAAATGTTGGCCCGTTGTGCCTCCTGTTTTTGGAGAGCGGTGTCCATGTTAGGCAGGGCGCCTTCAGAAGTGATTAATGTGCTGCTGTGAATGCCCCAGCTTCTGCTTCACATAGATAATGCTTGTCTGCCTCATGTCAAAGTCCTAGTCAAAGGGAGAAATGAGAAGTATTGAAAAAAAAGAGTTGTTTTTTTTAACACAAACACATGTAGGCTTGCGGTGTAATTGTTTTTTCATAAGACGTAGTCACACACATTCCCACATATGGATTTTGGACAGCGAAGAGCAAACTCAAATGCCACAGTGTGTCACACAATGCTGTAGTGTAAACCCAGTACCCTCACTGACATGTATACACAGTCCCACAGCGCAGTACTTTATGTCTCGAGCACATACCCAGAGAGTGTCATGGCTTTCATTTTCCACTGTGTGACTGGTGACCCTAAATATTTACACTGCTCGGCAAAAAGGCTGCGCCTGCACGCTTCGGATCTCCGTCTCCAGTGGGCTCCCATTACACACAGAGAGGGGCTCACTGGTAGCCGTGACTATAACAGTCATTTGTTTTGGTGTCCTACCAGCAGAGCTGAGCTAACCACTGTTTAAAGTGTCTGCTCCGTTCTCGGTCACAACGTCTACTCTCTTTTTTTTAAATGTATTTATACACTGGACCTTAATACTGAGTGATCTCTGGATGAATCAGTAACCGATGATGGATATTCTCTTTCCAACCTGGATAGAGTTACAGGCATCTTGTAATGTTTCATTGTCGACTGAGTGGTGATCAGTCTATCTGAATTTCCTTGTTTTGGATTATTGTGGTTTGACCGTGAAAAACAAAACTAGCAGGGATACAACATGAAATATGCAGTGTTCACGCCAGACCCGATTAGTCCACTTTAATCAAACTCCAGTTGGTGCGTGGTTGGTCTCCAGTTGGTCCATTTCACTTGGGGAGGTGTGAATACGTACTCGACCAAAAGACGAATTCTGGTCTGCCTACAAACGTAGGTCTCAGTTTGGGTTGAGGTGAACTCAGATGTTGTGCAGGGCATTATGGGTAAATACAACCAAAACAGGAGCACAAGCCTAGCAATAGTGTGGCATTTTGCCAAAGACAAAACAGAAATTCTACTGTACAGCTGCTTAAGTTCTGTGTTTTCTTCAGAGGTTTTCATATCTTTTCTTTTAGTGGTTTGTGGAGCAGCGCCACCACAGGCAAGGAGGTGAACAGGTTTCAATTGGTTTGGATCATTTTACGTAGCGCAGAATGAAAGCAAACCGCAGCAGCTGAAAATGGAACAAATGTTACAACTTTGATTCCCAATTGGACCAAGTCTGCTGGACTACCAGGTTTAAAAACATCCTTTATACATTTCCAGACAGTGCAGGAAGCCTGCATGTCCTGCTTGGGTTCAGACATTGGCATTGGGTAAAGACCAGCTAGCAGAATTACCCAGAGCGGATTATGGGACGACAGAACTGCAGCTGAGTCTGGACAAAAGTCAAGAGGTTCCACTATGTTTTGCTTCTGTTCTATGACTTGTGAAAATCTCACAAGTCATGAGACTTAAACTGTCCTCTAAACAGTTTACTTCAGTTTAGAGAAGTAAGCAGGGTACTTCTCTAATACTGTGGCCTCTGCTTCTAAGTCATTCATATTGGAGCTAAGTTCTTCAAAACTGACTCTGATAATGTCTGCACTTTTAAAAATATCCTTCTAACGCAAGAAATCCTGTTTCCAGTAACAGACTGCTTCTGCTGGCTTTCAGTTTCCCTGCTTGGCTTTATTAGTGGTGGCCCCTTGGGGCCTCTGTGTTTATGGAAAGCCATTAACTTTAACAGGGCTCACTTAACGTAGCAGCAAGACAGACATATGGACTTAAAGAAATGTCAGAAAGGCAGGACACTGTCCATTCAGTGACATTGGACGGAGAGTGTGTGAACAGCAATGTTTACGTGTTGCCTCAGATTCCCAGCTAGGTTTAGGGCCACTGTTGGCTTCACTGCTGCATCTCTAGTCTGTTGTCCAGGTGAACACAAACGTATTCAGAATCTTCCATATTTTCGTCTCCCATGATGGAAATATGGTTGCGCATGCTCTTTTTTTATACTGAACCTAAAACACCATGTTTGTTCCCAGACCATGCCTCAAAACGGTCCACCGGATCTCTGGGCTCAGCTTCTTGGACTTTTTCTACAGATTTCTATTCCGTGTTTTCCTGAAGGTTTGCGGTTTACAGAGTAAAAAGGAATGGTGAGAGAACAGCTTCCTGTGATACTCCAGACTGCTGATGGGCATGTGTCATGTCTGACAAAGCAAATCGGGCTAATTAGTGTAAAATGCACTGGAGAAGTCAAAGGAAATGATCGTCACGTTGGCTTTGTCCAGATGTCAGTGGGATTGTCAGAAACAATCAGTAGTGGTCTCCATATTGTTTGACCAAATAATTTTGACATTTCGAAAATAAATTTGCTTAATGGAGACATGGCAATTTAGAAAAAACTCATATTTCGATAAGACGTTTTCTTGGCCGTCAGAATTGGTTTATTGCACAATTGCAATGGAAACTATTTTTTTCGCACCACACAAGTCACATGATCAACAACTGGATGTTGCCACTGCAGGAGATAGCAAGTCTCCTTTGTTGAGACGTGTTTTTTAATAGTTTACTGCGTGAATAAACTTATTCTTGTGTGATTTTAGGTGCATTTATTTAATGGAAACCCCCACAATTGCTAAATGTTGGAGGTTTCTTTAATATTAGCGGAATACCAAATGTTTTACACACATTTGTAAAGAAAATGGAGCTAGAAACACTTACTGTAATACTTTCCAAAACTGTCTCACATTTCCAAGGACATAATGTAAGTGGGTTAGATTTCTTTTTGCATTGCTTAAATGAAGTAAATAAATCACTTCTGATATAACTGAGCATGATCAGAAAATCAGTGGTTTCAAAACCTATATGGATATGTTCATTTCCCTCTAAGTTTATTCTTTTCTGTCTTGTTAAGGAAAGACTTCTGTTCTTTCGACAAACGACGCCGAGTTTCCAGGCTGGCAGCTCTCAGCCAGCTGCAAAGTGAATGAGCCACACTCAACCAGTGTTTGGCCCATTGTTCCCTCCTAGGACCTCAGATTAGAGAGCTTTTTGTTGGCAGCTCTTGGCGATGCCGTCCGGTCAAAGGCATCTTTCCTGGGCTGCTGTCGGCCATCTGTTTGCCCCCGCTGTTCAAGCAGACCATCACCTGGCTACTGCAGTAATGTGATGGGGACAACGCTAACGCACGGAGCAAAGAGTGACAGAGAAACATGATTTTCTACTGAAAATAAGTACAACAACAAAAAAAATCATACCAGCTTAATGTTTTTAAGGCTGCTACATCAGAAAAAATAACATTACAATGGACCAAAAAGTAAAAATCTATGACAGAATAATAAAGTCATAATATTTTGAGAAAAAAGTCATACACAATTGAATTATAATATTACGAGAATAAAGTCGTACAACAAAGTTGAAATAATAAGAGAATAAAGCCGTAATTTTACAAGGATAGTCATGTTACCAGAATAAAATTGCAATAAAAATGAGAATAAATTTGTAAGAATGCAGGAACAAAGTTATAATATTATCAAAATAGTTAGAAAATGACCAGAATAATGTTATAAAATGAAATTAGTCATAATATTACCAGAATAAAGTTATAAAACCAGATTAAGGTCATAATACAACCAAAATGAAGTCATAATATTGCCAGGATATGGTTGTAGATCAGGCAATTGAAGTGGAAATGTTATAATTCCTCCATAAAAAAAGTTTTAAAATAAAATGAATGTCCATAATCCCCTCTCTTTAGTTTTTGATTTCTGTTCTCAGATCCCCTACCTTGGCTAAACCCTTTGAATGATTTTCTAACTTATATTCCAAGTAATTGTTTTTTCCGCAGTCTGCATTTAAAACTCCACAGTCTTCAGATGCTGATTTAAGACTAAACAGAACATTTTAGTAGTAGTTTTTAAACTATGTATTCGGATATTTACAGAGAAGTATATGCTTTACAAATTCATAAAAGACAATATTAGTACAAATATGTCAGCTTTAAAAGACCCGATACCATTTTAGAGATATTAGTAAAAATGTTTCCAAACTAACAAGGACTGATCCATTGACAAGCATAGTACCTGAAAATATAACTTAATGGAATGATTATATATAAAATCTGTCTCTTATTGCCACAACATGGTGACAGTTTTAACAAATATGTAAAAAATATTTTTTCTAAAAGTGACACTGCAGCTTTAAACTAGCTGAATCACCAGTTACAAAAAGAAAGATATAAAATTCCATTCACACAACAAAGTTGATTCTTTTAGCCTTTATTTCTGTGCTTGAAAGTAATGAGTTCCAATTTAAACAGCTTTTGGGTTAATTAAAAGCAAATTTTTGCTTAACAACATTTAGAACTTACTTTTTTGTGTCTCAGTTTTGCGCAAAAAGAAAGGCACACACACCCTTTTTTTTTGCTGTGCTTAAAGAGATAAATAACAGGGTGGTTGTTGTGTGAAACCACGGCCCCTGGCTGGCTTCATAACGGCCCTCAGTCACCCGGCAGACCCCGCACCCCCACCCTGCTCTCCTGAAGCCCTCTCAGGTTGTTTGCTCAGGCTGTTGCTCCAGGACGGCCCACACAGTTTGGATGTTTTTTTCCCAGGCAGGAGCTGCTTGGGACATGTTTGCTTTCCCTCCACTCTCAAAAGGCCACATTCACCTCAGCCCCCCAGGAGATAGGGACCACGCTGTATGAAAGTGTGCAGGCTGCGGTGGGCAGCTCCACTTTGAGTCAAAGTGCTTTTAGCTGTTCGCTTCTGCGGTGAAAGGAACCAGCATTCCACACGAATCAAGACGTAATTCATAAGTTAGGTAGAGGGGGGATTTATCAATGGGAAAGTCTTAATATGGATAGGTAAAAGGTTACAGATGGTTCATGGATTGTTTAATACCAGAGTTGATGAGACCATAAATGAACATTTTTTTGTAATGTTTTGACCTACTGTCATTGATTTTGACAGATTCCAACTAATGTATTTTCCTGGCACATAGTAGCATTTTACTGCACAATCAAGTAACCTTTAGTTGTTATAAAAATGCAATATATTTCAAATATGAATTAAAAGAAATTTGACTTTGTAATTTAGTGCCTTGAAATTGGGCCTCTGTCTCTTAAAAAACACCTATTTCTCAATCTTCTTCCTCCAGTAACAATTACCACACCAAAGAGTGCTGTCAGTATGCTCAGTGTGGCAGTTCAAGCTAAATTCTAAGCTTCTCAAAGTATTTTTGAGCGTTCTAACATTTCCTTTTCTCAACATTTTCAGGGCCAAAAGTCAGAGCAGACTCTGCAGCACCTTTCTGAGTCACACTAGCTGCTTTCCCATTACAGATGTCTATATTCTGTTGAAATAACTATTTTGTAATTGCGATGGTTATAAGAAATAACTATACTAAAGTTATATGTGAATACGCTTGTTCACCCAATAAGTGATTAGATTTATGGCAGTAATGGATGTAAACAACTATGTGAGATATGCTCATAATTCAGCCATGGTGCTAGTGTTCATCATCTATTAGCCAATCAGAGGAGAAGTCAGTGTCTTATTCAGGTGTTGGAGCGACAAGCCCTGCCAACCTGAGAGTGGTTACCTATGCAATGTTTTGGGGAAATTGTAGTTGGTGATTTTACAGAAGAGTCATGGATTCAACACCGTGGAATGACAACACAACTTTTTATGAACTCTGTGATGCTGTGAGAGCTCTGGTGGAGCCAGCCGTGCACTGTCTGAAAAGAAAAAAAACAAAACAAAAAACCATCATCTTCCAACTACTTCCTGTTGTCTTCTTTGTCGTTTCTGCCAGTAGTAACATCAGCTTGTTGGTCACATGACTCATGATGCAAAAAATGTGTTTCCATTGCAATTTCGCAACACACCTATTTCTGAAAAACCACCTCCTCCTAGTGCAAAACCTTTCATAGAAAAATGTGAGCTTTATTGACATATTTCCATAAAGCAAATTTACTTTTGTACTTGGTTGATGGCTAATGCTACAGTGACCCTCGGGAAGAGCTTTGGAGGTAACTCCTCCATTCCACCGGTTTTCTCTCACCTCCAAACCAGACTGGCAGCTCTCCCTCAGAGCCACCTCCATCCTGCAGACACAGTTGAGCTAATCCTCTTATCCAAATATCACCTTCAGTCATAAATCTTTGGAACTAAGTCACACCATCCTGCCCACAGAGAACCAAGCACTGATCAATGTCTTCTCGATAAACTCTGACAGTTTTTCTTGTCCTGAACAGTTTTTCTACATGTTCACAGGCATAATTCCACCATAAGCCAATTTCTACTGTGATCAAATAACAATGAAACAACCAAATCAAACAGATTAACTGTTTATCTTATAGGAGAGATACCACATCTAATGGGAAGTACATTGCATTTTGCTGTAAAGACTCGTTAGAGGTTTTAGTAGAAAGTGCTGATGTGTTCAGCTCAACATTGTTCTTTCAGTCCTCCACAGTCATTCATTCGCTAAATACGTCAACACCTTAAACACCAAGCCCTCAAAATGCAATTAGTCCAACGAACGAAGACAGAATATCTTGTCACAGCTTGTTATGAAAATTTGAGTTTAGACTAAGCTATTAATCCCCTTCTACTACATGCACGACCTGGCGCTGCACAACCAGGCTATAATGAAATATACATAGATTAAATATCCTGCAAGTCAAAGTCTGGAGGCATTAGCATGTAGGAGCTTTGACAGGCTAAAGCTTGTTCCAAACGCTGGAACACTTGTGGTGAAGCCAAATGTGTTGCCAAGCAGTTTTTTTTAATGGTACGGCAAGAGAAAATAAAGATGCAATTAAACCATTATTAGTGACTCATTGCAGTTCCCACTGAGTCACAGCTGGTAGACAATATCTGCAATAGCAGGACCAGTGGAGTGTAATCAACCGTTAATCATAATACTAATCCCGTTGAGCCCATTAATTGTTCAATTAAACAAATTATTTTGTTTTCAGTCAACAATGTTTGTTTTCTTTCACTTAAACACTGTAGAGCGATACAACAAGTTCACTGGCAACGATTGCTTCTGACAATATGAATATCTCTCTGCACAATATATTTGGGCATGTGAATGGGATAAACCGCTTACCATTAGAAGTGCAACACACAAAACATCCAGAAATTTAGATCCACAAGAACAAGACAGGTGGAAACGCTGCTGGGAAAACCAAGAATTTCAGTCGTGTTTTAACAAACAGGTCAAAGAGTTGGAATTATTATTATTTTTCACCAACTAACTTTCAATAACTGGCCATCTGAAAAAAAAATCGATTCAGAGATTCAACATTTGTATGTTAGCTTTGAGATTTATGAGTACTACAGTCCAGGGTTATAATAGTTGTGAGTTTTTCATTGCAGTTTAGTTTTATTTCGCTTGTCTAATTCAGTTAGTTTTTGTTAGCTTTTGTCAGTTTTTCTTACTTATTAGTTAAATATTGTTTCGTTTAGTTTTTTAGTGGTTTTAGTTATTTCATACTTTGGTTAATTTTTACGTGCAGAATTCAAAAGAGTCAAATGATTGTATTATGATGATGTATTCATTGATGAGGCGATGAAAACTGAGAAGATTCTGAAAAAAATGTTTTCAATTGTTGTTGAACGACCAACTGACTGACGTTTTCTCCCAACTTTTGCTGTCGCCATTTTGCGGACCAGCTTAAGCGCTACCAGGTGGAATACGGAGTGTCGTAACTTGTAGACAGCTAATGTAAACTGCTTGTGTGGAAAAAAATCTATTTCACATCAGTTTGGAAAGTTAATAAACAGATTCATGAACACAAAAGCAAAGGATATTAGATCTACACCCTCGGTATATAAACAGACAATATAGTTCCAGTGAGTTGTAGTTTTTTCCCCATTAGTTACAGTTTTTATTCATTTTGGTTAAAGAAATTTCAGTTTTTGTTATTTGGTTAGTTTTAGTTAACTATGTTGTTGATGGTTGAAGAAGCTGAATAACATTAAAAGTAATAAATATCTGTTGTTGAGCTCATGTCTATTCAACACTTTTGCAGCAAAAAAGGGTTTTAAATTTAAAATCAAGTCAAGTTTATTTGTAAAGCAAATAAAACAAGCCAGTTCATAGTGCCTCATACAATAAAAAAAAAACACAAATTACGTCAAGTAATAAACATTATATTTTGTCAACTGCATCATCAAAATAATCACTCAAATATACATCAAATATATTAATCAATGCTCAAGTTCTTATGAATCAAAAGCAAATTTATACAGGAGGGTTTTAGAGCAGATTTAAAGGAACTCGGTGATTCGGCGGTTTTGCGGTTTTCTGGATGTTTGTTCCAGATTAGAGGAGCTTAGAAATTGAATGCTGCTTCTCCATGTTCGGTTCTGGTTCTGTGGATGCATAGTGGATTAGAACCAGAAGATCTCTGTGGTCTGGAAGGTATTTGACAAAACTGCAATGGATTGAGTCCCACCACTGGCTATTTTGCAATGTTCTATAAAACAACAACAACAAAACACCCACAAATGAAATGCTGTGGCTGTTACAAATTACCGTCTTCATCTTGAAAGTTTAACATGCCTGCTTTAAAAAAAATATATTAAAATGTAAGTCGCATCGGCTCAACAGGTGCAGCAGCATTACAGTATCCATCTGTATGCACAGTCAGTGAAAGCAGCATAATTAGGAGAAACAAAAGTAAACACCTGTGTTCGCCTAGTGTGTTATCGAGGAGAATTTGGTTTATTCATGACCGAATCATAAGGTTTGCAACAAGTAAAAGAAAAAACACACACAATGTCAGGACCAGTACAAGTGGTTTTAAATCACTGATCTGCCATTTTGCATAATTTATGAATAAACTTTAGGGTTCTTGATTCCCTCCCATCCATTTTGGGAGTTGTGAATGAAAGCAAAGACATAATCCAGAGCAAGCTGAGTGATTTCACCACTTTGCCTTCGGGGTATCGCTGTCTCCCTCCCTGCCCTCCCCCGTCGCCCCTCCCCAGTAGTGACTGTTTTCAAAACAAAACAACACTTCCTCCGGGCCACTGGTGTGTGTGTGTTAGCCGAGCTGGTATAGCTGTGCAGCTATTTCAGTCGGCCGGGGGGAAAAAACAGAGTGGCTGCCAACAATATGCAGCATACAGTGAAGTGGGGCTATAATGAGGCAGATGTCTGACTATCGGGAGCCCTCCTCGGGTGGGAAGGGGCAAGGGGGACACACATCTCTGCTTTTGTTGGTGGGGATCCCCCCCCTCAACCACCTCTCCTCTCTTACAGACATGTGAGCATGCATGCGTAAAAAACACACACACGCTCTCCTCTACTTACCCCCCCCCCCCACCACCTCCACCATCCATTGGTCTTAATTATCCCTCTCCAAATCCGCCGCTCTATTAGTAGCTGTATAATAGTGTTGTCCCCCCTTTACCAACACCCTTCCCCTCCACCTTCCAGTTGCACCACCTCCCCAGGTCCTCTCCATTCAGACCGGGGGGAGAGAAGCTGCCCTTTGAGCCTCTGTCAGCCCCGTCGGTCGGGGTCTTCAGGTTCTCACATTACCTCGGAGCCAATCGGAACGCCGCGCCGAGGCAGGGTCCAATTAGGCGACGGCATTCCGTAAGAGGAAAGAAGACATGGAAGAGTGGAGGGAGGGACAAAAAAAACCCTGGAGAAAGCCAATCGCTGTGATTAATTTATTCAGATGCCCTCCGGGGACAGACGCCCCGTTTTCATGTACCCTCTTACTACACCACCATCCCCATCCCCCAAACCTCGCTTTATTCTTTTATTGCATTGGTGAAGGGTGATAGAAGAATGCTGAGTATTTCTTTTTTAGGCACTTTTAATATGTCGTACCCCTCCTCGCCCACCCGCCTGCTCTTCACTTTACCCCCCCGCCTCCTCCCCCTCAGGGTAATTACAGAGAAGACCCAATAGCTGGGAAATTCATGTCTTTGAGCCTCGGCAGCCATATGATGTATGAGAGAGAGGCTGGTGCAGAATTAAAGGAGGAGCAAAGATAATAGGAGGATGACAGGAACTTGAACCCACAAGTGTGATTGTGCTCCAGCCGAAGGGGCCAAAACATGGGTATCCATGGTAAGTACAACGCAGAGCTTCTTCAGGGCCCTTAACAAAACCCCCCTCCGTCTTTCCCCACCGCCCTCTGCGACCTGTTGCTTTCTTCCAGCCTCCATTGTACCAAAGTGTGAAGTGGCTGACATCACCTTTTCCTCTTGTGAACAGGTGTGATGGGACAGAAAGGAGGAGGGTGAAGGGTGTGTGGAGGAGGATGCAGTGGCCTTTCATCTCTTTTCGGGGCTTGGGTTCCATTTCACCTCTTGTTCCTTCCTGCTACCTTTCCTACCAATTCCCATCCCTTATTTTCTCCTCCACATCATTGCAAAAACGCAAAACCTTTACAAGAATATTTGTCTAGTTACTAGTGCAAATATTTGAGTACCCTTGAATTGACTTTTCAGCAGGATGAATAAGCTTGTTTCGAGAACAGGAAAGATCTCTTATTAGTGATGGATTGATGGAGGAATGGAATCAATATTTTTCTTCCCAACTAGAAAGAACTGTTTTCCTCCAAAAAATGGTATTCAGTATTTTTGTCAGTATCAGTAACAAGTTTAAAATTTTTAGCATTATGACAACAGGTTTTATATATACAGACAGTTTCTTGTTCAGTCTTAGTAGTAATCAGCCAACCAGGTGCAAATTCTGATTTTTTTTAAAGGAAGAAACACTCAATTTAGAAGACAGGACAAACATCTTCCACATGCAGCCTTGTGTGGGTCAAACCATTTAGATGGAAAATACAGTTTTGAAATTTCAATCCCCAGGCTTACACAAGTGTGTAGAGGCTACAGCACATCTCTGTGGGGTGTTTCAGGGAAATAAATTGCTGCAATTTCAATTTGTCTCCAGTACATGTGAGAGATGTCAGATGTGATTGGTTACTGTGCCACAATGTCACATTCCTACTAGTTACACTTCATTTATTTCAGCTTTGCACACTGTGCTTGTTCTCTATCACCAGCTGGTCGTGCTTTCATGTTCTACTATCTTATACATGCAAGTATTTGGAGCCAAAGTGCTTCATTCACCCTGCAGTGCTCTATGAATTTCACTTTAGCTCAGAGAAGAACAACAAAGAGGGCTAAAACCACTACTAGTACTTCCTAATTAGGGACATAAAAAGTTGCTATGTTACCTAGGAACTAATAAACTAATTAAAGACAAATTGCTACATCAATATTAACTATTCATGACTGGCTGGTCACTTATAGTTCGGTGCCCCAATATTAAGGAGTGGTTGGTCTAAGCCTGTTCATCAGCACTTGTCTGTCCATCTCTTTCAACGCCAGTTTTAGCCATTTTCACACACACCTTTCTCACAGACCATTGTTAACCTTAACAGTATTATTTATCTGACTTTGGACATCACAAATAATTAAAATAATTAGCAAACGGTGAGGTAATGTTAGGTCGGCACTGATGGATGAGTGGGTAGTGCTGGCAAATGAGAAGGAGACTATTCACTTGCGTTAGCTTTGGAGAGGCTAATAACTGGCATCCGTAATCTGGTCACCGACTGGCTTAGCTACTTCCTCTGCTGTCCATTAGCATGGGCAGGCTGTCGTTAGCATTAGAGAGGCTGGTGACAAACATGCATAGGCCGGTCACCTACGGTAGTAGGCGTGTTCATAAAAAAAAAAAACAATTTTGGTTGACTTACAAAATCTATTAGCAACATGTATTGACGGGTATTCCTTTGACACAATTTACTGTCATTCAATATTATGTCAATTATGTGAAACACAAAACATAAGTACAACATTATTGTAAAGCCTATATTGTTTTACAATGTCAAAACTAATGGAATTAGCTGCTACGTTAGCCCTTGTCCCGCTACATTAGCCCATGTCCTGCTACGTTAGCCCTTGTCCCGCTACATTAGCCCATGTCCCGCTATCTTAGCCCTTTTTCCCTTCTCTTTTTTTACTGGTAGATGGTGCGGTGCCACAACACATAAGCTCAACATTTACAACGATGTATAAATTTAAGAATTAAATTTCCTCTTGTAATAATGATTTCTGTTTATTTTCTCTTTGTTTTTGTGTTTCCACGTATGGCAGACATATCGATAAGATCTCTTTCATTTAAAAAAGATTTTAAAAAGAGGGAGGGTATGGGGGACCAAAAATCTCTCCTTGAACGGCTTGATTCTGGAAGATTGCGTCAGCTTTTCATCACGTCTCACATAGAGCTGACCTGCTGATTTGTTTTCTCTCCATTCACAGTGTAAGAGCCTACCACTCTCCTCTTAGCACCCGTTCATATTAACCTCTATTAACCGGGCTGCCGTTAACCAAGCCATGCTGATGTATCTATTGTGACAGGCAGTGTGCTCTCACAGCAAACTTCAGTGAAAACAGTCCATGAGGGATGATAATTATCCACCATTACAAATGTGGCTCAATATTGTAGTTAGGTCTTGAAATGACGTAATCTAGATTTGATCTTTGTGCAGTTAGCGCTCAACACTAAAACTAAATAGTTACTGATGGGTGGCATTAATAATTAGTTTCCATCATGCAGATCAATGAAGTCTTCCAAACTCCAAATAAAATCGGTGTTCTAAACAAATGTGATTTTTAGCTTTGGAATTCAGTGCCATTCATGTAGTTGCAAATGCAAGCTTGTGACAAATGCAGGAGTGATGATGAGAGTGAGCAGAACTCTCGACGAACGGTTGCGTTGGTGGAGTCTCTCTGCCTCCTAAGCTGCAGCTTGGACCATGATGCTCCAGCTACACGGAATTAATTAAATATTCATTGGGGAATAAATTACATAGCATCCCGTGCCTGTCTACCTAAAACCAAGCTTTCTTTTGAGCAAGTTCCTTCATTATATATTGATATGCTTAATCTAGATCTGAATATCTAGATTAAGTGTGGGAGTGGCAATAACACTGACAATAAATGATAGGGGTGAAATTAAGGCTCAGTGTAATTGTTTCAAGTAATTTTACATTTTAGGTTTCTCCACTGACCTTTATTTAGTTTACAAAAAAAATTTATTTTTAAAATCAATGAAATTCTGTCACATTAATACCACGAGCTTTGTGTATTTTATTGAGATTTGCTGTGACTGACCAGTACAAAGTAGTGCATAATTATTAAGTGAAAGGAAAACAACGAACAGCTTTCACAGTTTACCAATGAAAATATGAAAAGTGTGGCTTTTATTTCTTTTCAGTTTCCCTGAAATTACATAGACACACCACTGATGTCGAACCGGCCAACACAATCTGAGAGCTATTATTACACCTAAGTGTTTAATCGATGATCGCCTGATGCCCTTGGCTACAACACCAAGCTCATGAAACTAAAATAAATAAATAAATGAAAGTCAGATGACAGATGTTAATTTAGTCCAATTAGGTGTGTTTTTTGGCTTGTCAAGTGAGGTGTGGCTGAATCGATTATTGATAGGCTAACACGGTAACTGAGAAACTGGCACCTGCAACTGAATGAGTGGTGCTAGCAAATGAGAAGGAGGCTACTCACTAGCTTTAGCTTTAGCTAGTCATCACACTGGTGACTAGCAGGCCTAGTCTGTTCACCCAATGGATTACCTACTTCTTCTGCTGCCCATTAGCATGAATAGACTAGTGTTAGCATTGGATTTGCTAGCGTTAGCCTTGAATAAGCTAGCAACTAGCATGCCTAGGCTGTTCACCCACAACTAAAACTTTCTCTTTTAAAGGAAACTTTATCACTGCGACGGACTGGCGACCTGTCCAGGGTGTACCCCGCCTCTCGCCCGGATCGTAGCTGGAGATGGGCACCAGCAACCCTCCCGACCCCATTAGGGACAAGGGTGAACAGAAAATGGATGGATGGATGGATGGAAACTTTATCAAGACAATGGTCAGCATACAATGTCAGTGAGCAACATACATTAAATGCACTGTCGTGTGTTTTTTCGACAGAGTTTTTCCGTTATAAAAAGTGATGCCAAGTATCAACATTCAGTATTAAACAGAGCTGAAGTTCCTCAGTCCTGCTTCAGAGCCTGTTACACGCAATTTATCTCAATGGATCAATTAAAAAGACCCACATAAAAAGACCCAAACATTAACACACTCATAAAGAATCCATTACGTTCCACTATTCAGAGCAATTTCCCTCTCTACCGATAGCTTAGACATATAATCAAAGTCAAGAGCTGCCTATTAGTTTGTTTTGCTCGGTCTCATCCTGTTTAAGTGTTCGCTCAGCACAAAAAGAGAGCCTGAATATGGTTCACACCATCACACTTTCAGTCTTCCTCCCCACCATAAGAAAGACTCCCCCAGGGAATTCATTAGTCAAGCCACAGGCCCCCATCACTCCATCTTTTTCTCCGTCCCAACCCCGCCCCGCCTCCCCTCATCACATAATTGCAGGGTTCCACAATTGGCTCCACTTTGAGTCAATATTGTGAAATGTTTTTCACAAGGACTGTCAGGATTATTGATTTGTGTTGTGACGCAGTCGACAGCCCTCATAATGCCATTAAAGTCGCAGTTTACAGAAGAGAATGCGGAGGAGGCGGGGCTTGGAGGGGAGGGAGAGGGATGCGAAGCATTATTGGACGTTGCCAAGCTGATGGTTGTTGCTTTTGTTTCTCTTGTAGGAGAATGTGATCGTTGGGTGAAATGTGGGTGATTCATCGATACGAAAGAACATCTTGAGACAATGCGCGCTTCTGTCGTCACAACAGCCAGTGACAGCGGAGAAAGAGTTTTAATTAAAAAATAATGAAGCATCGTAAAAGCAAGCTGCACGCAAGTTATGAGTTGCTGTTTGTTACCAAACCAAGTGTTGTCCAGGAGGTCCGACTGGTTCATATGTAAACTGGGAATTCCCATCGGTGTCACTGATTGGATTTCTCTTTCAAGCTTTTATTAAATATTCTAAAATATGTTCTTTCAGTTGTGTATGGATGCGTATTCCAGACTTAATTTAGCTATTCATTCTCTTTTCAAATTATGATGCAATAATCTTTATTGAGATTACAGCTATGAAAGCCTTCATAGGATGAAAAAAATACAAAAAGCACAAGGCCTATGTAAGTACGACGCAGTATTAGTTTGGAAATGTGTAAAAGGTGAAACTTTGTACCTGTCACTGCACTGTTTGAGATGGCATGGTGGTGGATGCCTTTTTTCTTAGCAGAAATACTGAAGCTGGTCAAAATTTACAGGAAGAATAGAGATCGAAGGGATTTGATCAAAGCATAATCAAAACTTTAAATGTCACATTAAATACTCTAAAGTCTGAGTGATGAAACAATTTAGTGGTATGAATACTTTTACAAGGGCCTGTCATTGTAGACCCATCCCTATAAAAAATACATGTGCTGGGTTAAATAAATCTTTAACTTTTAATAAAAAAAAGCTGACATGATCTCCAAGTCATTTTGAAAAGTGGTACTCGTTTCATTTTTGATTTACGACTGCCTTTTTGACATTACTGCTCAGTTTATAATGTCTCCACATTGTTTTTGTGCAGAAACAAGAAAAAAAAAGCAAGTCACATTCAGACTTTTTCTTTCTTTCTTTCTCCTCCAGTGATTTGAGAGAAATAAAAGTCTATCAATGTTTGTTGTGACTCATCAGCCCGCATTCTGACATTAAATGTGATGGAGCATCTCTTTTTGCGTCTTGTACAAGCTCCTCCCAGAAAGAAACAAAAAAAACACAAAAAAAAACACGATGATGAACCCCCCAAAAAGTTTCCCTGGGCTAGAAAAAAAAAAGGGCAGCATATCCATAGAGATGGTGGAGGGTAAAAAATGATTGTTTTCTCAGATGTTCCCCGTGGTGACGGTGTGACAGAGCCGCTCTGGAACAGCCTGCGGCTCGGCTTGGCAGGCCTCAAAGGCGTCAGCGCCGATTCCTCCCGGGACGTCCTGGCACCGCGTCCCAACCCGCAGCGCTGCTGCAGCCCGCCTAATTAAAACCATACCGCCAAAAAGCAACACATGCACGCTTTCTCCTGCCCCCGCGCCCCCGTTAAAAACCAAATCTTCGGTGCCGTTTGCAAATAACTCTTCCAATGGTGTTGCTCTGGCTGCAACACGGGTGGAGCTCTTAGCAGATTTCGTCAGAGGAGTTGTCAGCCCTTTAGAAAACGGGTTGTAAAGGTTTCAGTCGCTCTTAGTGTGGTCGCTGAATAACTCGCCGGAGCTGATGGCGTTGTCGTAAGCCGTAGCACCCTCCCCATCTGGCTTTAAAGTAGGTGAAGGTTTTTTCTCTGTGTGTGTGCAGTCATGACCCAGGTCTGACTCAAGAGTAAACACACTGAGTGAACTTTTCACTCTCCTCTCCAGACACGTGGATGAGTGCCACCGCTATGGCTGCACGTTTTCACATTTAAACGTCTTCTGCCTCGCCACACATCGCAAGCGTTTTTTCCCCAGCCGAGACGCCGTCAAACGGCGACTCTGTCGGGGTCACACGCTGATGATCCCGGAGTGGACTCTGGATGTCGATCAGAAAATTATTTGCGAGTCTGTGGTTCTGTTTTCGCCGTCGGAGGCGCCAGATGGGCTTAGAAAAAATGCTAAAAAGCCGAGCGGCAGTTATTCCACAAAACGATACATTATCCTCCACAGGAGTCGAGGGTTTGAGACAGGACTGCAGCCTTCGCTGCGACTGCCCGCTTTCTGGGCAGATCTTTACAGTCAGTTTTCTGATCTGCCAGTAGCAGATCAGAAATTATTTCCTCTCATTGGGTTTCTTTTTGTACACACTTCTGATTTCGTACCGCTTCTCTGCCATGAGCTGACATCCCATCAATCCTAAGATTAAAAAGACTGGGATGTTAGATACTCAGAACGTTCTGGCACAGACTGACTGAAGGTGTCACTGAGAGTTGAAACCACACATTTAGCAGACGGTGGGCAACGCAGAGGAAGGAAAAACCTTCACCCTTCCACCCCCCAACCCATACGCAACATCAGAGTTCTCACGTCTGATTGGATTTAAAAAGTCCCACGCAGAAATGCTTTTCCATTGCTTGTCATGTTCCATGTACTTCTGAGATTTATGGTTTTGTGGAGGATGGGCCATTTATGATGGCGTACAGGAGACATTGTGGATAGAGAAAAAAAAGGGGAGGAGTACATTTCTGCCAATAAAACTCAAATTTTGAGATTAATTTCAGGAATGTTCTAAAAAAAAACTTCAAATAATTTTGACTTTTGAAACTGAAAACAAAAATAAAATCTGAGATTACTCTCAAAATGTCAGTTTTTTTCTAGCAAATTTTCGACTTTTCAAGCTAAGACATTTCTACTTTTAAAAAAATTTTTATTTACAATGGCCGAAACGACCAAATAGCAAAAAAAAAAAACCTCCTCCAGCTGATCCGTTCTCTCCTGAAATCATCACACTCTTATCAGCTGTAAAGAAGCATGAACACTGAACCACGCCAGGAAGGAAGCAGGAACCAGAAACATATTTTCCCAGCAAACAGGAAAACCGTTTGACTGAAGGAGGAGTGACGGAGCAGATCCAGAAGGTTCTGATGCTTACCAACGGCATGACAAACGACTCATCGTGAGTTTGGTTTCTGCGTACAAATGAAAACACCTTTTAACTCGTAGCATTAGCTTCCTGGGTGTTTCGGGTGGGAGGTTTCTCGTTTTAACCCGTATGAAAGTGGGTGAATCGTTTTGATGTGCTCACTTGTCTGAGCGCTGTCAGGTTCCGGCTCGGGGTTTCATACATCCCAACTCGCTGCAGCCCATTTCCTTCAGTCAGGAAAACACGAGGTGCCAACTTCAATTGCATCTACAGCCCCACATGCAGGTCTGATTCCAGGGGTAGACAGGCACAATTTGGGAAATTAGAGGTGTTTTAAATTCTTTAGTACAATTATTAGAGATGGACTGGTCCAAATGTCCTAATTTTAAGGTTGATTTAACAAACATGACAACATAAAACATTTATCACGGTCTTCAGCTGTTTTTAGTTAGCCTTATCAAACACAAAGGTGGTTTGATATTTAAAACAAAGACAAAACATTTAATATTGAATCGGATAGCATCAATCGGTTGAAACTGTAGCCTCAGTGATTATTTCCCAGGAGATCCTTACCTTAATTTGGAGATTTCCAAAACTTCCAACATCTTACTTGTTTGTGCTTCCTTAGACTTCATTTTAAACACCTCAATTGATCAAGAAACTAGCTCCCTCCCTCAGTAACAGCTTCTTCATCCTGCTAGTTCTTAGGTAAGATGCATTACATCTTACATTTATGAGTTTCCGATTGGCTGGTCACTATTTATGGACGATTTATCTGAAAATGATCTGATTCCAGTCAACGGACAGTTTCCCAGGGCAGTAAATTACTTATTTATAAGTCAATTAGAAATTCTCATAAAATTTCTCATTTAAATTCAAGCTAACAATAGTTTTTCTATGAATTAGTCAGGGTCAAAAGTGTCCAATTTTCAAAGGCAGGTGCTTTTAGTGCGAAAGCCTTACCATGTCATGGAAGCTGGTGGTACAATGTGATGGAAGAGGAGAAAAGGAAAACTTCTGAAGGAATGCATCTACTGTAGTTTGTCCTAGTCCAATCAGCACTCAGGTTGATTCGGATCCATTTTGAGAGGACATATTGAACACCTCTTCCTCTGTAACAGAAGTTAAATCATGTTACTTACATACTTTTACTTCTAATTTTCACTTTTAAAAAAATAAATCAACAAGTCTCTCAACAATTGTCTCCATATTAGATTAACATGCATTCTTGAAATTCACTGCATTTCTTTATGACAAACTGTTTGTTTCAGTTGTTGCCTTGTTGATTCGTTGCCGAATTCTTTCACAACACGACATCGGCTGTGGAGATTTTCCACTGGGAAACAACAAAGTGTGTCTTTCTTCTGAACATTTGTCAGGAATGTTTTTAATTTGGCATTCTGAAGTCTTGTTCAGTCGTATGCAAACTTCACAATGATTGTGTCATATTCCACTGGTCTGGGCATGGCCGACGAAAAACACACGAGATGTTGAATGTTGTTATGGAATACTTTGTAGATACTTTTTAAAAAACAAAACAAAAGAAAGAACAATCTGAGGCAGTGGTGTCCAAACGTTTTGCCAAAATCCTCACGTCGAAATTGCTCAATGTCCAGAAATATATATATATTTTTTAAACTAAAACCTCCTCAAATTGTGTGATTTACCTACTCCACATAAAACTACTAATTCAACATGTCAGAGAAACAAACAGTCATTTTTGAAAAGAAAGTGAAACACAAATCACTGTGGATGCAAAACCTCAGCAAGGTTTTGCATCTTAATAAAAAAAAAAGAAAAAGAAAACAATGTACAGATTTTCTTGACTGATTTTTTATTTCCTTGTTATTTCTAAAAACAAAAACATTTGCTTCATTATTTGTTGTTTCTAACATTTTTCATTTTAGGATTTCAATATATCAGTGTAAATGTAGGTTCAGTAAAAAAAAAACAAAAAAAACTGGGGGGCCATATATGTGGCAGTCTTGAATTGTGGTTGGGGCCAAAAACGGCCCTAGGGCCACACATTGGACAACTCTGCCTTGGTTAATTTAGAGTCAGAGGAAACATCTCACCAATCAAATTTTTCCACTTCCAATACAGATATTGACATCCAAAGGTTTAGTATCTACTGATACAGAAAATGGTCAAAGAGACCTAAAATGTTTGCTTATTTTTAAAAACGCAGACATAAATGTACTGAATTACAAATGTACTGTATTTGCTAACTCTGCACCACCACAGCACACTGAAATGCACCGGTAGCTTCACTAGGTTGGTCAAACAGGTAAAAACAACTTTAATATGTTCAATCTGTGTAATTAGGAGTAGAACAGCCAATGGAAGATAAATAATGCAGAAACTGAAGCTGACAAAAACAATAGCTCGACTACTTTGGTCAAACATGTAAAAAATAAACTGCAACAATAGTGCGTTCTCTGTAACTGAAGAGCCATTAAACCACTAATAAAGTGGCTGATGAGGGAACATTAGAGAGAGCATAACCCAGAAACTCAAACGGGGTCAGCCTAACCCTAAATGTTAACTGTACGTTAAAATGTATTTTTAGCTTTTAAAATGATCACACCCTGTAAGCCAGAGCTCGCAAAGTAATCTCAAGCTGTTTTTATTACTGTTGTCATTCTTGACAAGTTTTTCCCGGATGCGTCTGGCGTGTTGGGAATGAAACATAAAGCGAAGCAGCTTGTTAACCCTGACACAATTATGTGGGCTGCCACGGTTCTGCCGCATTCGCCACCAGGAACGCCAGGAACTCAGGCGTTTTTCACTTTTACTGGAACCAATCTTCTAAACTGCACCTCTTTTCAATCCGTCTAAAAAGAAAGATGTTGTCATGGGATCCTAAGTGCATGTGTGATCTGTGGGTTGACCTTAGATAACATGGGAGGGGAAAGACAGACTCTTGAACTGATCAGGTCATTTAAAGGGGCAGTATTATGAGTTTTCCCGGAACAGAGTGTCATTTTAAAGCACAATCTAGTAATTATGTTACTTTCAGTTGTTAAAAAAAAATGCTGTATATATCAAATAAGACTTAAAAGAAATCTGACTTTGTAATTCAACGTCTTGAAACCTGGCCTCTGTCTCTTTAAGAAACTCCAGCTCTTTCTAAAACTCTGCCTCTATTAACCCTTAAACAACATTTTTACCAGTGTTGCACTGAGAAGTAGCTCCTAAAATGAGCTCAGCAGGTGCTCAGCTCCACCAGGTGTTTGCTAATTGCTGCTGGCTAGTCTGAAGGAGCCGAGTGAGGGAGGGCTGCTCTGTGAAGAGGAAGCTTGGAAATTGCAGCTCCGAGGAGGAGCTTTGTCTTGAAGGTGGCACTTTGTCCAACCAGGCGTTTTTGCTCAGCTGAATGGTTGCCATGGAGATTAAAGGATTTCTCAAACATGCAGGAAAGACTCAAGGCAACACTCCAGGTTTGTTTTTGATACAGGAGTAACATTATAATATGATGTAAAGCTCACAAAAGTCGATTTAACATAAAACCTGCACCTGTTAGCTCAAAGTGTTTTGAGAGGGAGGTTAATTGTCAATAACAACCGACAGCACAAACCTTCACTATACCTCTCAAAACAGCATCAATGCAAGAGTTGGACTCACATTTTCTACACTACCTCAATTTTTCCTCCCATCTATCCTGACTTGAGCTGACAGGGAATGTATGGGCACGAGGCTGAAGCTTCACAGGGAAAATCCAGAGTCCTCCCTCTGCCTGCGCAGCATATGGAGGGCACATGGCATCCTACTCTCATCTCCTCCATAAATCCCTCTCTCTGTATCCTACCAGCGGTGGTTTGGGTTGGAGCAATCTGCTCTGATGACGGTCCAAAGCAATCTCTCTCTTCCCTCTGGACATTAGTTATGAGGATTAGTTGTTTCCTTCTGCAGCGTCGGGCCATCACAAGCATCCCTAAAAAGGTCTGGGCTATTATTAGACTGGAATTGTGTCTCCTGTCTTTATCTGCAGTCAAAGAGGACGTACTGTAGCCATGTTGGTATCCAAAAGTCACGCTGGTGGTTTCCATGTAATTGGCTCAGTGGTAAAGAGGGGGTAATGAAAGCGTTGGCATGGAGAACACAGAAACAGGGTACACTAACTAAATTGTTAAACTATGCGTCAAAAAGAATAAAATAAAATAAAAGTGGAGCATGTGTCGCACTGCTGTTTGGATTTCCATTCAACTTAATGGCGGAACCACATTGAGAACTTTTAGTTATTCAGCGTAACATTCAACCAGAAATTTCACCTTTCAATTTTCTTCCACTTCACAATTATCCTTGCTTGACCGTCGTCTTCCAATACAATTCAGTTTGATTCTAGTCTCCCTTCAGTGCTCTGCCTGGTTCACACGGCGAGATTTTAAAAATGTCAGCCGATTTTCGAAACCTGATAGACCGCACATGACGATTAAAAAAAATCCCAGCAACACGTCAGGAGCAACACACCCCACCATTCATCTATTCAGACGGGAAATCTCGAAAAAACCTCAAATGGGAATTCAGAGTAAACAAAAATGGCGGACAGGGAAGAAGCAATGACGATAGTTTATGGACCATGTTTAACAGAGAAAACATCTACCGGACTTTTCTGGTGCGCCATGCCAGTTTTTTTATTTGTCTTCTTTATTAAGATTTCCCCTTCAGTCTTTTCATCTCTTCTCCTTCTGATTGGCTGATTTCAACAATCCGTGTTCTCGTTTGTCCTCGGGGGACACCGTACACGTTGAGATATCAGGCCAAGACAATCCAGTATGCTGACTGCCCCTTATTTCAGATCGGAGTGGTTCCGACATCCTTCCAAACAACCAAGTCACTCTTAACACCCCACACACATCAGGAATAATTCCTGAAATTATTTAAAGGGACAGTATTATGTGTTTTTCAAGCACATAGAGCCATTTTACAACATAATCAAGTAACTATGTTACTTTCAGTTGTTATAAAAATGCTGTAGATCAAATATGACTTAAAAGAAATTTGACTTTCTAATTTAGTGCCTTGATATTGGGCCTCTGTCTCTTTAAGAAGATCCTGCTCTTTCTGAAACTCCGCCTTCAAGAAGGCATCACAACATGGCTCCTCTATCAACACTTTATCAATGTTTCTACCAGCATTTCACAAAGAAGTAACATGACATATGTTCAAAAAAGTCGATTTTTACAGAGTACTGCCATCATGACAATCGGGGCATCCTTATGATTGTTGGAAGGGAAAATAAATAAATAAAAGAAAAACAAAATCGGGACAAAAATCTGTGTAAATGTCATCATAAGAACTGAATGTTAGCCTGAGTCCATCCAAGCTACCCCACATGTCCAGTGGTATTTCAGGCATTCCACATAGACGTCCTCAAGTGAAAGGTTGATTTTTGAAAATATTTTTTTTGCCTGTATTTTATGTATTTCAGTCTTGCACATTAAGGAGGGGTGTTAATAAATGTGGCTCTGTCTGTATGCCAGATTAAGTGCCTGGATATTGGTTGCATTGTAATTTTTAATCCATACTAGAATGTTGTATGCCATCAACATTCAAAATCATTCATAACTTAGTCAGAGGGCATCAGAAAAACTGAAAACTGGGGTTCAATTCCAAATATATTTTTGACTTATCTGTACGTTTCTTGTCTTAATAAAAATTTTACACATACTGCTTAGCATTCATGTCACTTAGCATAAAAAAAATAGACAACTCTTATTTTTTTGAAACTGAAACAAGCTGCACGCCTACATATAGACCCATCTGTAAACTGCGTATTCTAGGTCAACTTGTGGTTGTCCAGCACATTTATATTGCTCCAATTAAGTTCCCCGGGCTTTAAACAGCACAGATAAATTCACCAAAGTGGACCCTAAGAGTTGTTGGTGGTTTGCAAGCTATTCCATTTATTCATCATCTCAGCATTCCTCGTCGGTCTGCGGGTTGTGCATTCCTGGACTTGTCACTTCTGTGGCCAGTAGAATATTCTGATTAAAAATATGGCTACATCATCAGGGGTGGGGAGTTGACTTGTTTTTGCCAAGTGACAAGAATGTTTTACTGGCTGTAATTACAGAGTGTTCTCTCGTATTTTTGTAATTCCACAATAGGATTAGAAAGGTCCTCTTGAGGAAACTGCCTATTGTTGCTTCATGTCTGCGTGACTAAAAAACACCGCCGCTTTAAGTTTTTCATAGAAATTTCATGTTGGAGGATGTGGTTGACGCTTTAGTATCAGAATCGGTGGATTTCTTTTCTTGCAGTGTTGCTCATGTGGATCTCTAAAGATAAACAAAGACCCACGGTACCTCCTAGCAGAGGATGTGAACGTATCCGCAATCATCTGATGACTGAACTTCTAAACTCAAACCAGATCTTACCACAACGTACAGTCATGTAGCAAATTATGACACCCCATTATATATTCAGTTCTTTTGGAAGTGACATTCACTGACTGACTTCTAATTTTACTTTATACCCTGCCTGGCCAAAAAAAAAGTCGCCACCAAAAAATGGTCACACTCTCTAATATTTTGTTGGAACGCCTTTAGCTTTGATTACAGCCGGCATTCGCTGTGGCATTGTTTCAATAAGCTTCTGCAGTGTCACAAGATTTATTTCCATCCAGTGTTGCATTTATCTTTCACCAAGATCTTGTATTGATGATGGGAAAGTCTGACCACTGCGCAAAGCCTTCTCCAGCACATCCCAAAGATTCTCAATGGGGTTAAGGTCTGGATTCTGTGGTGGCCAATCCATGTGTGAAAAAGATGTCTCATGCTCCCTGAACCACTCTTTCACAATGTGAGCCCGATGAATCCTGGCATTGTCATCTTGGAATATGCCCGTTCCATTTGGGAAGACAAAATCCATTGATGGAATAACCTGGTCATTCAGTATATTCAGGTAGTCAGCTGACCTCATTCTTTGGGCACACAATGTTGCTGAACCTGGACCTGACCAACTGCAGCAACCCCAGATCATAGCACTGCCCCCACAGGCTTGTACAGTAGGCACTAGGCATGATGGGTGCATCACTTCACCTGCCTCTCTTCTTACCCTGATGCGCCCATCACTCTGGAACAGGGTAAATCTGGACTCATCAGACCACATGACCCTCTTCCATTCCTCCAGAGTCCAATCTTTATGCTCCCTAGCAAACTGAAGCCTTTTTTTCTGGTTAGCTTTACTGATTAGAGGTTTTCTTATGGCTACACAGCTGTTCAATCCCAACCCCTTGAGTTCCCTTCGCATTGTGCATATGGAAATGCTTTTGCGTTCACAATTAAACATACTCCTGAGTCCTGCTGTTGTTTTTCTTCGATTTGATTTGACCAAACGTTTAAGTAATCGCCGATCACGATCATTCAGGATTTTTTTCCGACCACATTTCTTCCTGGAAGACGATGGTTCCCCACCATCCTTCCAGTTTTTAATGATGCGTTGGACAGTTCTTAACCCAATTCTAGTAGTTTCTGCAATCTCCTTAGATGTTTTCTCTGCTTGATGCATGCCAATGATTTGACCCTTCTTAAACAGACTAACGTCTTTTCCACGACCACAGGATGTGTCTTTTGCCATGGTTGTTTAAGAAATGAGGAGTTACTCATTGCATCAGCTGGGGTTAAATAACTTGTTGCCAGCTGAAAGATAATCGCCTATGCAGTACTTATCCAATAGGAGGCTTGTACCTATTTGCTTAGTTAAATCCAGGTGGCGACTTTTTTTTTTTGGCCAGGCAGTGTATCTCTGCAATAGAAAAAATAATTAAATGTAGAATAAAAGAATAAAAACTAAGGATACACCGATCTCCTTTTTTTCAATTGTAATACCGATATTTGAGGTTTAGTATCGGCCGATTTACAGAAAAACAGAGCTGAACCGACTTAAGATGTTTCTTTTTTTAAACAGAGACATAATTGTACTGAATTACAAATTTATTTGCTAACTCAGCACAAGTGCAGCACAGTTAAATGCACCAATAGCTTCACTAGATTGGTCAAACATGGAAAAACAACTTTAATAGAACAGCCAATGGAAAGTAAATAATAAGAAAACTGACAAAATAAACTAACAAACCTTCTTTCAAATGGTTCAGAAAGTGCAATTAGGAATTCTCAGTATAATGTGATATAAATAATAATGGAACTACAACTCTGAGAGAACAAAACAGAATCAGACTGAACAGATCTGCCCTTATCAATATAGAATATTGTCACGATACTTTTTTCAAAATATTGGGAAATAAATTAATAACGGATCGATGCATCTCTAATAAAAAATCATTTTTTCTAAAATTCTGAACCTAAGTTTTAAACTTTTAAATTCACTCATTTAACATGGTCTTTCTCCCATTTCACTGAAGCGCTTCTAAGAACGGTGTAAAGGAGAAACGTTGTTGTGATGACGTACTGAAGAAAAAGCATCGGAAAGAGCAGGAGCTTCTTAAAGAGACAGAGACCCAATTTCAAAGCGCTAAATTTCTTTTAATTAATGTTTGACATGTTCAGCATTTTTATAACAACTCAAAGTAAGTTGATTGATTGTGCTATAAAATGATGCTATGTGCCTGTAAAACACATTATACCCACTTTTAGAATCATTTGTATGGGAACTGCTCTTTTAGCAATGCCAGCTACGCTAATTGCTAAGCAGCATTATAGGATGTTGAAGTTGAAATCATCAGGTCCACAATCCTTTTAAGATTCATTTAAAATATTAGTAATGTCCAGTTTTATGAATGGCCTCTTAAATCTTCTTGTAACATATTTTATGCTTGAGACATCGGAATAAAACAAAATAAAAGCGCAAGTGTACCCAATGCTTGATTTTGTTTAGTATTATTTTTAAATTGTGAGTTGGATCCTCCTTAATGATGAACTCTTTTAAATTACAGTCAACTGCAGAGATTCTGCGATTAAAGAATATTTTTTTTAATTTTGTTACTAACATAGTAGTAGAATTATTTAAGAAAAAAAAAACTTCACAAAAAAACATCAACAATAAATGTTAGTGTTTTACACAAGAGACTAAATTTATACAAGCTGACTCAGCTGTTTCAGGAAGGACCCAAACTGTTTTTCTTCTTATTAGGTTAAATCACCAAGAGATTTCCTTGTTTTCTACCAGAATAACGTGTTTATTTTTTATCTTGTTTTATTGTGCGCTTCACTAATATACTGGTAACCAGACAAAAACAGTCATTCTAGAATGATTGCATCTGCCATCTTGGTTCACCTCATTAACACTCTGTCATTCCTTCCAGTCGGTACGAATTCAGCGAGCTTCTCTGCATGGAAACAAGCACCTGGGTTGCTTGAGGGAGCCGCGGTTTTTTTTCGGGTGCAGTATAATTTCCTCCACGAGTGCTCTCAGGTGAATTTGAACCGAAAAGCAGCAGCAGGAGGAGCAGGGGCAGGCTGAGTGAGACGTCTCATTGCACGTTTTTCGGTGGATGGAGGAGGCAGAGGCAGAAAGCGAGAGAGAGAGATGCAAGAATGAGGAGGGTGGATGAAAAAGAAAAAAAAGAGAGGAGAAGGGAAGAGAGATTGGATTGGAATTGGAGGTTTTCCTTCTGCAGATTGCACAGCAGGGGAAGAACGTTTAATCCGTGCACAACATTTCTATGTTCTGCTGTTGGAGAACAAAAATGTGTGTTTACCAGCCTTTCCTTCCGTCAGGCTGCAGCCTCCCACTGAACATGAATGTTTAACGGAGGCGCAGTAACTACAATGTTTGCATGCATGTATCTTTTTTTCTTTTCTTTTTTTTTTGGACAAACACATTGCTTTGCCGCAACATTTTTTTGTCGGGAGATGTTTCATCATCCAGTTTGTCATTCAGTGTGCAACGTACATAGAGCTGGGAGGGGGACCAGAAGTGCTCCGATATTTTTTCCGTACTGGCATCTCCATATGAAACTAATTCCAAGACGGATTGTCTTAGTGCTTTTCTTCTCGCCTCGACCGATTTTCTTTCTGCAGCTCGCAGTCTCTTTCCTCAAGTGGAAAATCTGAAGTAATTGCTTTCTGAATTAAAGAAGGCGAGCGAAGACGAAAACAGGCTCTAATTCATTTTACTCTCTCTGGGAAAACGGGATTGTGGAGGGTGGAGCGAGGCTGGAGGGGTGTGGGGGGAAGGGTACGATGGGAGGCTAGAGGGAATTCTGGAAAATGAGCATTCTCCCTCGATTTCCCCGGCAAACAGTCAGCGAGCATCACTTAGGCTCAAGGTGTTTCTGTTAATGGAGCTCCGGGGTCAGGGCCGGGTTGAGGAAAGCTTACGTTAAATTAACCTCACACGCCAGCTTAATGCACTTCAGAACAGACGGGAGGGATGGCTTTGCTGAAAGGTCTTTATGAAAAAAATAAATAAATAAATAAAAATACATAATTGGTTGGTTGTCTGTCAGGGGAGCTAAGGAGCAGCGACAGTAATTGGCATGGAGAGGTAGAAAGGGCTTCGGCTCAGACTGGAATTAAAGAAGTTTTCAAACCTGCGTCTAAATGTGCCACAAAAGCACAAAGTGGGGGTTATTATCAGAAGAGGATTTTGGCTCCGGCCAGTTTTTACATCGTTTCAGCATGAGACGTCGACTGACCTCATGTAGCTGCTGCTAATCTGCAGCTTTAAAGTCTTCCCAGACTTAAAGAGTAACGATTCCCCGAAGAAAACCCGTTAAGTCGTTTAGAACTGTCGGAGAAAGGAACCAGAGATGTCAAAGGAGTGTCGGTAACTAGGTTAATGAGTAACGTTGCATAAAGTGACAAAAAAATTGTAGTATTTATTGTTGAGCCCAAAATTATTCATACCCCATGCTGGATTTAAAGTCATCTTTTAACTTGACCAGTAGTAGCAGTTTTTGATATGGGCTATATGGCTCCCCACCCAGGGAAGCATTCTGCTAAGGGGCGCAATGCTTAAAAAGAAAAAAACTGTTTAATTTTTTAAGCTTGTTTTACTCTTAGCCTGTTCCCTCTCGGTTGTGATATGATTGATTGATAAAATGGCTCCCTGTGGTTCTTATTAATCTGTGTTAATATAGATGTTCTGCTTCATCAATGAAGTGTTTTGCTTTGAACAAAGTTGTTCCTATTGGCTAGTATAAAAGTATGGAGTAAAAAGAGCCTCAAAATATCTGTGTGCGTGTAAAAGTATTTGTGCGTGTGTAAAAGGGGTTCGGGTTAGGGACACTAAGAATACACGGACTTAGCTGCAAACAGCTAAAGTAGCATAGCTCAAATATTAGCTCCCGCTAACAGAAACATATGAGGAGGGCAGAGTATCAAAATACCAGACATATAAAACGTAATCTGAAATTATTTATAATTACTCCATGTCTCATTATAATCGGAGGTCAAAGCCTGCAGGTTTAGCTTCTACTTACTTCTGAGGGCAGACCACAGGAATGCTCCGTCTTGCTTCTTGGTTTGCCTGCCTATTTTTCCGTCCAGCCAACCATTCTGCCACCCAGTGGTTGTTTTTCAGACCACTTAGTCTCCTTTACCGCTCAAAAATGCACAATATGTCTATAAATAACTTTGGGATATTATAAGGAAGTGCTGAGAGCCACCGTTTTCCACCGAACTAACGTATTTGCCACTTCAGCACAAGCACAGTGAGAAACGTTTAGAGGATAAAAACACTAGACTCGGAGCAAAACTCAGATGTCCCAGCTTTATACTAGCATGTAAACGCACCATCTACACACAAATCTGGGAGCTCCCAAAGCGTGAAATGAGTCTCAAAAATACTCGTGCACTCGTAACCGGATCTGTGCGTAAATGCAGTTTTGTGTGTGTGTACCAGGTGACTTATGCGTACTTTTTCAACATTTGTAGGGGTAGGAGAAGGTTTATTTTATTTTTAAGGTTTACAAATCCAGTATTACACAAGCACAGATATTTTTACACACGCACAGATATTTTGAGACTATTTTCACTCCGTATAAAGCAGCTCCCCCCCAAACAGCAATCGGCAGACAGAAGAAGTGGACCGGATCTGGGGTGGCATTCGGTTTGTCACGACTTTCTGAGCTGCAAGCCATCGGGACTCAAGTTGCACAGAACAGGTTCCAGGTCAGTTTTACGCCAGCTCACCCTTAAATGAGGATAGCACATCAGAAGCTTCACCTCCTATGGGGAGTTTGGCTTCATATGCTACATGTTAATGAATAAGGATCCAACTCACAGGCCAAACAATTTGGCTCAGTTTGCACAAAACGCCTGGCCCTGCATATCACATTTAGATTACTCAGAGAAGAACATCTTATACAGGATTTTAAAACCTTTAAAGTGTTCTGTTCTATTCAATTTAGGCTTTTTTTTTTTACATTTTAATGTTTCAGCTCATCACACCGTTGTTACTGTCAGGAAAAGACAGTAAAATGATTAAAGTGTTATAAAAATACTGTCATAATTTGAAAATTATGATTTCATTCATTAACGGGAGAAAAAAGTTATATAGACCAACCCGGCCTGTGTGAAAAATTAACTGCAGCTCTTGGCAAATCATGAATTAATCGTGATAAACCAACATTTTTTGGAAAGCTGGGTTGAAGTTCTTAGCCACATCTTGACTTGTTTAGTGACAGCTTTGGAATTTAAAAAAGAAATCACTAAAATGGGGGCCCGTTATGCTTCTTTTTAATAGTTTAGAATAGGTCTATCGGTCATACAATATATGTCCATTACATGTTTTTGTATAAAATTATTCTCAAATAATGAGATTTCACCTGCTCAGCTCCCTTTTTCGAGTTCCTCTCAAATTGAGTCGTTTAGGCCTCTGTCACTTTTATGCAAATAAGGTGCTTCATTTTATATAAATGAAAATGGCTTCAAACAGATGTGCACATGGACCTTACCAAGCTCCGCCCACAACCCACCCACCTGACCGCAAGTCTCACAAACAAAGCCTCGCAGCGCGTTGTTTCTATGTAAATGTGACTCGATTAGTGCATCATTTCTACCGGATTTTCACAATATATCAGCTACTACAATGGACAGAGGAACTAACAAGTTCATGTCATCATCTGGGAGGAGGTTACTGGTTTCTCAGTCACAAGCTGGTTGCAAACCTGAGGCCAGCAGGTGTCAGTCAGTTATGGTAGATCTGAAATTTGGTTTGATGACGTCAATATGAGAAGCTACAGACTGATAGGAGGAACCAAAGAGCTCTGTAAAGGTAAAGGCAAATCTTCTGAAGTTGGGATATAATTAATTTAATTTCACATAATTACCACGGTAGAAGCCATTTGTTTGTTAAAATTTTATGAAATATATTTGTTCTATTTGATGTTTGTTGTGAATGACGTAAACTCACAAACACGAGGTAATTAGTCCAACGTTTAGAAACTACAGCGGCTGTAATGAGCCACAGCAAAGGGAAACAAAGGTAAAATAACCCGAACAGGTGATCAACTCAAAACCACTCCTACCTTTTTACACTCTCTCTCTCTTTGTAGTTTAAGCACACCTGTTACCGTGGCAACCGCCTGCGCCCCGCAAGACGAGCAAAGATTAAGTTAAAAACAAAACATTCAGTCCGTTACGATGTCAAGTTTCCAGGCTTAATATTTATTTCTCGATTATTAATCAGCGCTTCCCTGAACACAGCGATGGTTGATTGACTAGCTGTACTTGGTGCTAGCGTGGCTAACATGAGTAACAGTTTAGTCCAAAACCTTTTCTGCTAAAATAAAATCTTTAGTGTATGTCAGATACAGACACATTGCATATTGATCTGTTTAGCTAATGTAAGACTGTGTAGCAGACAGGCTTCAAGGTGTAGAAGTTGTATCAGTTCTGCCTTTATGCTGGACTTAGCTAACGGGAAGCTAAGTGTGTTTGTGAGACGGCCACGCACATGATCACGTAGAATGGGCATCAGCCAATGAAAAGCGGCCCCTCTGGTAAGGTCCATTGTACAACTCCCATAAGTCGGCCAAACGTGCTTCTAAAAATTAGGTGGGCGGAGCTTCGCTTGAGTTGCTAGGTGAAGGGCTGGGCTTGGCTGTGGTTGCTAGGTAACGGCAGTGATTTTTGTTTTTTTAAACGGCCAGTTTTCCAGACACCAAAAAACATGAACTTATCTCCAAAAAAACGGTTACATGGATTTTTTTTAAGTGCTTGGATGGTTTATAGTTGCAGTAGAAACACAAATGGAAGTAAAAAAGTTTGCAAAAAGTGAACATTGCATATAAAGTCCACTATAAAACAACACCTTTTAGACAATAAGGTTGCTTGAAAATCAAAAAAAAGCAACTCACCATGCGCCAAAGTAAGGAACTCAAGAGAAATTGCTAAACAAAGTATCTTTCAGTCTGGAGGCTTTGGGACTCCAGATCAGAGGTTGCGCCAGGCTTTTTTGTTCTCTGTCATTTTGATCGACGGCATTAAGAAAAATCAGTCATGTACTATTTTTACCGTCAAATTATAATCACATTAACTTCGGCTATTTACCCACATTTTTATGCGGTTTAGTTAATATTTACCTGGTTGAAACGTGAATCCAGATCCCATCATACATAAAGCAGATTAAATCATCTAACTTTTTCTCCGTGATAAAAACCACTGATTGTGGCCCCAATAACTTATAATAAATTAAATTAAACGACTCCATTTAAATTATCAGCACTTCACCTGCTGCGGTCTGAACGCACAGCCTCACAAATCTGCAGAGAAATCTGTGCTGGTTCATCGGTCAGTTAGATCCGTCTGATCCAAACCGGTCAATTGAACATAATTTTACCCTGTGCGCGGTCCAGACGTGCGCTTTTACGAGGAGTTTTTTGCGTGGTTTCACTTCCCCGAAATGGACAGACGTTACATCTGCTGCTCTTCTCCTGAGCGCCGCTCTCCCTCTGGGGAGGGTAATGTCTTGAGGTTCATTTGTAAAAACCGCAGGGTGAGTTAAGTTTAATTCTTCGCAGCGGCGGAGCCGCGTCCGCGTTGGTTATGCAGCGCACTGCGTACGTTACGGTCTAATTAACTTCTGCACCATCATTTATTTCCTCAAGATAAACTGCCGGCTCCTTTGTTTAGACTGTAAATGGATTAGCTCAACGCTGCATTCTCTTTAGTTTTCTCTGTTCTGTATGTAATGGAGACTTAAATTAAACGCGCCATTTCAACCAAAGGTTTGGAATGCGCTTCTGAACTAGATGCTCCAAAGTGTCCGGTCCATAACTCTGCAACACGCGGTCAGCTTCCGATCAAAAAGACGCATTTAGTTGAGGTTCATGAGATGATATTCAAAAAGGATTTTTTTATTAATTGATTTTAGTTGCCTCTACGATGAACTCTTTGCGTAAAGTCTATAATTTCTGCCCATGTGCACCAGTCAGGGGTGCACATGGGCAGAAATCTTCCCGTCGTTTAAAAAAATAACTGGTCAAATACGAAAAATATTCCGTTAACGCGACCTCTGCTCCAGATAATCACAATTAGAGGCATCATACACAAACTGAGAAAACATGGAATGCTACTAACCTACCAAAATTACTCCAAAGGTTCATCAATAAGCAACTGCTTTTTCTTATAGAGCAGAGATTGGTTCAAATTGTTTTTTTTAAAATTGCATTTTGTGTTTACACAGTTCATCACACAGTTTTTCCCTTATCAAAAACATACCTGGAGTGTTGCTTTAATTCTTTCATGCATGTTTGAGAAAACCTTTGATCTCCCATGGCAACCATTCATGGGATCCAGGCAAAACGTCTGGATGGACCTAGCACCGCCTTTCAGGACGAAGCTCCTCCCCGGACTTCCTGAAGGCAGAGTTTCGGAAAGAGCAAGAGTTTTTAAAGAGACAGAGGCCCAATTTTAGGGCGTTAAATTAGGAAGTTAAATTTCTTTCAGATCACATTTGATGTATACAGCATTTTTATAACTAAGGTTAGCATAGTTACATAATGGCACTGTGTGCCTGGAAAATACATAATGCTGCTCCTTTGACTCACTGTAAACGAAACTGGATTTTTATTTTCAATTATGAAAAACCCATTTATAATGCTAAATAATTCAGAAACACAATATTAATTGCCTTTTAGTCAGGAACATTTTCTCTATTTTACTCTACAAGATCCGATTTAGTTGCACAGACAGTATTTTTTTTTTGCAGTGTGAGCAGTTGACTAATATTCTGTTAGTTGGTTTATTTATGGAGGCAGAAGAAGTGACTCACAAGGCATCAAAGGTTTCAGCTAACTTGATGCAAATACACTTTGACACTACAGTCTGCAGCGGGAAAAAAATGCAAATGCAAAAGCAGGAGATATGAGCAAGAAATCTCATCCTTAACCTTTTCTTGCTTTCACCTGATGCGAATTTGCAGTGCTTTGATAGCGTATTCAAAATACTTGACACATTTTTCACATTTAGTCAAGTTATAACCACAAACTTTTAGCGTCTAAATGTGGGTTTTATTGGATGGCCCAAAACATAGCAGTAGATAATTGTGAATTGGAAAGGAAAATGATTCATGGTTTTCAGATATTTATATGGAAATAAAAATCTCAGAGTGCTTTTGTATTCAGCGTTCATGAGATTGCAGACTTTAAAAGTCTTGAGACAAAACAAATACCCCATTCCAGATCGCAAAAATGGTTCAATATCAGTCAGCTTGGATAGAACAAGACTGTCCTTAGGATTTGCTTCAGATTTTAACGGGGTTTAGGTCTGGACTTTGACTGGGTCATTCTAATACATGAACACACTTTGATCTGAACCACTGCATTGCAGCATTGGTTACATTATTCAGATAAATGTCAAGACTGAACTTCTCCCTTATAGCCTCAAATCTTTACCAAGTATTTAGTTTAGAGGTGGGACTCAATTCAAAATTTCAAAGCAGTTAATTTCAGGGTCTGTCATTAGTTAATCGAAATTAATTGTTATTGAAAACCATAAATCAACAAAATAAGAAAATTATCAATTCAAAAACACCTGTTTGCTGCTACATGTTTAGCATTGAGATGCTTTTTTTAGCCTTTTAGCATTCGCAGCTACTGCAGCTATTCATTTCTTCACTTGGAAGCATCGATCCCAAATTGCATCTCGTCACTTTCCTAAAATAATAACTTTTTTTTTTTATTTGCCAAAAGTCATTTTTTACATTTTTCGCCTCATTCATCTTTTGGCACAAAATAACGGAGGTCATTAGTTTAGGCAGCTGATGATGTGTTTGTATAACATGTAACCCAGTAGGCAATATGTGACCCTTTGCTCCCCTCGGTGGCCGTGACGATCCACAGGGTTCAGAGCAACCAGACCAATCACAACGCTCTCAGCATACAGTGACCAATGTGGTGTCAGAGGGGTTGGCTTACTGGAAATTGATTGGTGATTGGAGCACTGTTCGCCTCTCTCAGTGTGGGGTAACTCTCCCGTCATGATCCCTGCTCTCAACGCTCCGAGGATAACCTCTGATACGTATCTGGAGGGTTAATCCAGGGGCGACGAGGGGGCGTTCTTTAATCTGCTGCATCTGCAACCTCTCAATCTGAGGCGGGATTTAGTTGTCCAACAGTTACAAACACGATGAGACAGCAGCCCCCTTTCACGCCTGACCCCTAAAGCCGCGGGCACCCCCGCCAATCCCAACACACACACAAACACACACACACAGGATCACAGCACACTCAGATTCACTCAACTGCTGGATCGCAACATAAAGGGCCTCAGCTCTTTTGAAAAGAAGAGTCCCTTTTATTGGATTTGACATAAGTCTGTGCATGAAGACTCATTTAACTCGCTGAAAGAAAAGCATCTCTGGATTGAAAATCAGCAACAGAGCGCCTCGAGTTCTTTGATATGATATAAAGCATCAGCTCAGTTAAAGGCAGATGGCATTTAAATGAGATTTTCTCATGTCAAGGGATTCATCTACGTCGCCTCACTAGCTGAGTTTCCTTTACAAATTTGAGCAAAATTTTGTCAATATTGCGCCAATGTCAGAAAGACAAATTTGGCAATTGTGTTGTTTCCATTAAATACTTTTGCTTTTTACATGTGGAGGTTTTTGAATATCTCCTTTTTTTTCTTGAAGTTTCCTGCTGTTCAAGGCACCAAAACCATGTTCACACAAAACCAAAAAACTGGATTCGACTTGGCCTGCACCAAACTTCTGAGCCATCACATTACACTGAACGGACATCTTGGATCAGCTCCACGCTGCTTTCAGCCGCCTGCGTCTTCCCCAGTTGTTAAAAACTAACTGCTTCTTTTATGGCCGCCCTTTCAGGCAGTGAAGATGCACTGAACTCGCAATTACACAAGCTGTTTGACACCAGGAGACGTATAATTCAGCTAAAACATCATATTACAGAGGGGAAAAAAACCCACCTCCTTTGAGCAGCTTACACACAGATTGTTCTCACAATGTAAAATGTGACATGTTTTCTTAAGTGTGCATTTATTCAACAAATTGTAGAGGAAGAAAATGCATTAATCTCAACACATGTAGGCGACAGGCAGCTGGTTCGTCTTGGGTCTGGTGTGTTGTGTAACGCGTGTGCTCTGCGATACCACATGACAGCCTGATTGATGGAACCTGTTCTGCGGATCGGGTCTGAACTGTTGTGACACGGCGTTCTGATAAAGCGCTCAGGCGAGGCTCTCCTAGTGTTTTCCTACATGTCTGCCGACATGTCGGGGGTCTGCAGCGGCGCGCGGCGGGAACTGATACAACAACAAGGCTTTGTTATCGAAGGTCACAGCATCGTGTCGGAGGAGAACCCGGTCAGGTTTTTTGGGGGGTTTTCTTGAGACACAGTAATGTTGTTTAATCAAGACAGATAGGTATAAGGTTTCATGTTTCTTAGACCTTCTTAGAAGATTGTATGTAATGAGGCGCCGGGGCTGGACGATACGGCTACAAAACATTTCACAGTGTATGCGTTCCACAATTGGTCAATGTTGATAATTATTGATTTGTTATTTTTTTTGTTTTGAACATGTGAAATTCCTGCTTTAGCCACAGTTTTCACTACACATCGTTGTTTTTTATTTTTAAGCTGCTGCGAGGCACAGTGGCGAAATCTGAAGCTGCTGCTGCGCAACAGGTCGTTGCTAAGCAACCAAAGAGTGAGCGATTTAGTTGATTCCAAAAATATTTCTTAGCTTGCCCTGAGAGGTGGAGCAACTAAAGCCTTCTCTCTGCCTACATCTCCCAGAATGCTGTGTGGTTCTGCATCAAAGCTCAGCGAATATTCTATGTATTAAATATATCAGATGTGTTGTCTATTGATACATGTCTATTATGATGTATATTATTGATTTACTGTCCAACCCTAGAGAACACCACATTAACACTTAATTATTCTAAATAAACAGAATTATTAGATAAAAACATGCATGTCCATGGTTCACTTAACCGGTTATCATAACCCAATATAATGACAATAACTCAAATAGAGTATTCTTCCTTTTTATTAATGTTATAGAATTAAATGTTAATATTGCACCACCAGGCAACATATAAATATATCATTCACCAATTAATGTTGGAACAAATGAGCTTGATGGTGACAGGTCAACAACCAAACTTAGCATTACCCTTAACATAGCATGCTAAAGTTAACATTAGCACGCTCCAATCAATGACAGACTTCCCATTTCCAAGCCTGCGCAAATACGTTGCTTAGAAGAGTAGTGGCATCTTGAAAGTGCAGTAACCATGTCATAATAATTTAAAAAAAGAAAAAGAAGTGATATCAATCGATTTAAAGCCCACCTGCAGCAGCTAGCCCTGAACGTCCGTGTGCAGCACTTGCTCTCCCAGACCACGGGAGAAAATCTCAATTCCCGTTAAATCTCGCAGGATTTCATACTTGGTCCAAGAATGGTGGGTAGGATGAAACATAGACAGAAATACTGGATGAAAGGTAAAAAAGAAGAAAATTATCAGAAGTATCGGGGTTGCCGCAGATAACCTGGGTTATATAAAGTGGATTAATTTATTCAGTGTGATTTGTACTTGCTTTCAGAGTCCAAAGTTTTTAGGATGAAATTTCAATTTTGTAGAAAGAGCTTTTTCATCACAAAGCTAACAAATCCTTTTTCATACATTGCCTGCTTGTTGTTTAAACGGGTTTTCTGAGCGGAAGGTTATGTGATGCTTAGTTGCTTTTGTTAAAGTGAATTGATTTTTGAAAGAAGTGTTACTATACACGATTTTTGCTTCTCATCCAAAACCTTTGTTCATATCAACTTGTGGCATGATCACTTCAAGCTGTAAACGAATGAAATAAATAGTAATAAATAAAATGAAATAAGCTAAATGTTAATTATTGTAACATGAAATTATTCAATTAGAAACTAATTTCGCAAGCAAAACTTAATATATTACTTTATTGTTTGCTCTGACTTTACGTAACCAGTCTCAACACTGGGGATCGTATATATTAAATAAGACTGAGAGAAAAACACCTGAATAAAACATGAATGTGCCGAGATCCAAAAGAACCCGGTGTAACATGCAGATCTCTGTTGGCTTCCAGAGGAAAGTGCGTCAAGCAGGAAAAAAAACCATGAGGACAAATTCACCACAGAATTAAGCAATGGGAAAAACTAAATTAGAACAATGTGATATGAGTCTGTGAAGTTTTGCATTTAAGAAAATAAAGCTTAAAATAAAACTTACATGCGATTCAAAGTTGGATTTTATTGCGAAGTAATGAAACAGCTTCTAGGTTACTAACATGGACAGGTGAAGTGAAGGACATTTTGTATTTCTTTCAAAACAGAAGACCATGAACAAATCAAGATGTTCCCCCAAATTCTATCATTTTGTCATCTTCCTAAAATGATGGTCATTTTTTTGCCTTTTGTTGTTGTTGTTGGTTTTTTTATGACTTACCGTGTGAACAGACTTATTCACATGTGAATATGTTTTTTTGTTTAACGGAAAGGCCAAAGTTGCGAACTTGCTTTTTTTTTTTTAAATTTAGCGTAATATCGACAAAGCTTTGTAATGGAAACGCAGCTTCTGTCATATCCTCCCCCAAAGCTTTTCTGAGAAATCTGATGCACATTGTTTGAAAGTTAGATAAAAAAAAAAAACCCGGCACTGCAGCCGAATCTAAGCAGTAATTACTCAGGTGAAAGTATGAAAAGTAATTAAAGATGCCATGGTAGTAGTAAGGAGACGGCCTCGGGTCTCCCGGCTGACAGATGTTGATGCTGGGTCAACCGCTCGCCTGCAGATCAGATCTTTTATTCCCGGGTTAGCTGAATGCTGATGAGATCTCTGCGTTTGCCCCATTCTGACTGAGTTTTTCAAAAAAGAGCCTCCTGGGGCGATGGTAAACAAGGCTTGTTGATCCTTGAGGAACTTCTTATCTGTTCTTTGTTGGGCCCTGCGTACATTGATCACACTATTGTTGTGCTTGTCCCATTGAGGCAGGAATGAATGGGCCTGCTGTGTAACAGCTTTCAGCTCCCCTCAGAATGAAGACGTTCCCACCAAAAGGGAGCTGACAGGCAGCCGTGCCGAGCCCCAGGCAGCGTCGATGGTTATTTTATTATGCCACTATTAACATGTTAATGTCTTCTTTGTGAATTCCCCAAATTATAAACAACTCGCCCTTTCTGAGTGCCTTTATGGTTTTGCTTAATCTCGTTTGTTTGCTTCCCCCCCCCCATCTTTTCTATCCCGGCTCATAATTCCCGCTGCTACATAAAATGACTCACTGTTTATTGTTTAAAAATGTTCACACATTTTGACTTACGCTTTGCCAACAAAGTATTTTTATCCCTTCAACTTCTTCACAGATTCTTCTCATGTTACCATGCATTTGGTATCGTTTCGATATCAAGTAAACACACGACAAGCCACCGATACTGATACTGATACTGATACTGATACTTTTCATTTAAGTTTGATCTATCATCAAACTTCTGAACTTTGGGTGTTTTAGAAAGTTTTCCTTTGATATATTTTGCTCGGCTCTAGAACAGAATGCCAACTGTCTACGAAATACTTTGACAAACTGCAACAACAGAACCACAAAATATCGTGATAAAACTTTCATTCCATAACGCCCACAACTCCTTGAACACATAACATGTATATTATTCTTTCTGTCATGTAAAATCTTTCAAAATTACCACAAAAGTTATGATTTTATGGAAAAGTATAAACGGTATCAAAATGTTTTCGAGGTACTGACAGATCAAATATTTTTCAAGAAAGCAAAACCCTACAATTTCTCTATCTATTTTTTGTCGCTTAGTCGATTTTTATCTGCCATGCATGAGAAAAGACTGGGAACAGAATCAAAAAAATGAGATCACACCGCCTGCTGTTGTTGTACAGAGATGATGAAATTTAGACGCAGCATTTTTATTCTGTCTCCGTCTCTTGGACAAGAAACATCCCAGACGTGTGGTTTCCTCCTCATCTATCGCCCAAAACTCTAGTTGCATAACTGCAACACTCCCTGCAGTCTTTATGTGTGGGTTTGGGTGTGGTGGTATCTATACTGCAGGGGAAGGAAGCGCGCTTTCCCCTGAGGAGGTGAGATTCAGGCGCCCTCTACTGGCGGAGGCAGGTTTAATCTGAAGCAAACTCGCTTTGAGGAAGACGAAACAGAGCTAAAGTCAAATCTGTATTGATTTGATAGCTTTTGTTCTACGTTATACTTTTTCAGAAAATTCTAGCTAAGCCCTTCTACATTTTTTTTAATAAATAAATTGCATGAACAGTCAAATTGTGGAAATGTTTTCCCTGTTAATTTATTAGATTTCTTTATATTTTATGTTCATTTAACTCAGAAATCATTGATACGTTTTGATTTAAAATCCTCAAACCGCCATGCTTTGACTATAAAAGCATGAAAATTGTTTTTATTATCATCATATTTATCTTGACAGATGTTTCACTGCTTCTTCATTTAGCTTTGCTGCTCTCCCCAAAACATACACAGCATGCTTGAACGTGACTGGATGGCTGCAACGATGGAAATGTATGTATGGCAAAGTCTGGGGTGGTAATGAACTGTCAGTTATGGAGATGTTTTGTGATCCACTTAACTGATAAATGTTGAAGTCAGAGGTCAGTGACCTTTACAACCCTCATTCCAGCAAAAAGAACTTTGCCTCAAGCAAGAACACCAACATCACCCTTAGCTATTGGTTTAGGAATAAACTCAAGATTTAAGCTTCAGTTGGAAAACATTTTGTCTCATAATATTATTATACTTCTATACACAAGTTTAAAACAATATATGTTTTATTTCTACATTTTGGATTTCGAAAGAAATTACGTCTGACTTTCAGAAAGAGAGTGTGAATATATTTTGTTGACTGGAGGATTCCATGTTAAGGTAACGAGAAAATGAGTCATAATTTTGCCCAATGATATGCAAATACAGACGTGTCTAACTGCCAAATTAATTCAGGAGCTGTACCTTGCTTAAAGAAAAAGAAAACTCTCAAAATGATTTTCTTGTTTCAAAAACCTATGACGAGATTTAGATCACTGAAATCAAAATATCTTCCCTTTTAAATAAAAAAAGGTCGTAACAGTAAAACAACAACACTTCTCTGGATTTTGATCAAAATCTAGAGGAAACAGAATGAGAGTCATGGCGATGACCTTTGTGTCTTTTAGCAAGTCTTAATCTGTCAGAGGAAAGCAAGAAACGTTCTCGTTTTGACATGGCTCTTCTATTAACCGTTTATCAACGTTTTAACGGCGTTTCACTCAGACGTTGCACAACAAGCTTAGTCGTTCCGCCAGGTGTTTGCTAATTGCTGCTGGCTAGTCTAAAGGAGCTGAGTGGGCAAGAGCTGCTCTGTGAGGCAGAAGTTTGGCAACTGCAGCTCTGAGGAGGAGCTGTGTCTCGAAGGTGGGGCTAAGTCCACCCAGGTGTTTTGAACAGCTGAATGGTTACCATGGAGATTAAAAGATTTCTCCAACATGCATGAAAGAATCAAAGCAACACTCCAGGTGTGTTCCTGATGATGGAATAACATCATAAGATGATGTAAAGCTCACAAAAGTCGATTTTTACATAAAAATATGCTAGAATTAAACTTGTTTAAATTTGTTTAGAATCTAACTAATATATTTAAATTTTAAATGACTTCTACTCTAAAACTCCTGAATCAGTGCTAACCAAGTGGAACGCATGTCTCTCCTTTCTATCTGTGCGTTTTGTTGCAGCAGCTTTCTAAGTCAAAATCTCTTTCCTATTGCCTCTGATTAATCCCCCAGGTTACCATAGCACCCAATAGCATCAACTCCACTCAGATTTAGCTGTTTTTAGTCAGTACTCTCCTTACATTGGAATTTCTTCCTGTTACACACGACTCAAGTGAAGAATTAGTTGGTTTTTTTTTTTTATCTTTGAGGTTTAAGTAACACTTTCTTTCTCCTCTCAGTTTGTTTGTTTCTCTCATTCTCTCCCTCTCAGCCTCTTGGTTTTTCTGCGGCTGCTCACTCCCTGTCTCCTCTTGGTTTTCTTGTCTTCCGTTATCTTCCTTATTTTCCGTTTCACTATCTCCTCGCCTCCCTTCCTTTCTTCCACAGCCTCCCCTCTAACAATTTCTCTGCCTCCCTGTGTGACGGCTTGTTCCTGGGAACCATTCTCTCTCTGTCTCTCGCTCTCTCTCTCTTTCTGTGTGTGTGTGTGTGTGTGTGCGTGCAAACTTTCACCTTGGCTCCAGGCAGCACTATCTTCAGCCCGGCAGTAAATTGTGTTGTCAAGACAGATAGCGCGGCTACAGATCCATCCAGGGGTACACTTCTCTTTCTTGCTAGTTTGATTGTCTTCGGCTAAGAGCTGTTTAGTGAGCACAATGCTCGGCCGCAGCGGGTCGCCTCGCTTTGGCCGACTCGGTCCGGGTGGAGCCAGAGTCCCAGAGACTGTGAGGGACTCTGCGGCAGCTCCTCCACCAGCAGTGGAGGTGTCAAGCAGAGCTATTGAGGCAGGAGAATAGCCAGGCTTGGCCAGAGGGAGGGCCGAGTCCAGCCTGCGCCCCAGGAGATGTGCAATCACCAAAGCGATAAGGACGGGAGCGTGAGCTGATCCTCATCTCTCTCGCTCTGAGGGAGGCGATGTGTCCCCGCCTGGGGTTCTGTGAAGTTGGTATCAGTAATATGACAACTGGTAACTCTGAAGAGTTCAACGCTTCTCCTCAAACGTTTTCTGATGACATACTGTTACTTTAAGAAGCAAAAAGCCTGGAGAGGCGCAGTAATTATTATTATTATGGATAATTATATCGAATAACAATAAATATCGCGATAGACACTTGATCAACATCAACAGATAATACATCTGATAGATTAGAATATTACAAGACGTCTATTCACAAATCCCGAGGAAAGACTTTAGCTGTTCAACCGCTCACTGCATCAACTATCTCACTCCTTCTTTTGGTTACCTAGCAACAATCTGATGAGTAACTTGTGCTGTAGCAGTTTCAGGTTTCGCCACTGTGTCTCAAAACTGCTTTAAAATGAAAAACAACAGCATGAAATGAAAACTGTGAAGAAAACTGTAAAATTACACCACCAGTTTAATAAATATCTGTATTCCAGATATTTAAAGCAAAAACTATTCTGCAATCATCAATACTGACAATTACCCATATCAACTGATATGAAATGCTTTGACCCCAAAATTGATCTTCCATGTATTGCCAAAAGACATTTACGGCAAAAAATATCCCTTTTGGCAGCTAATAACTAAGGCTATTACAGCATTTTAAGAAGATGACGAAATGGAAACTTCTCAGCCTCTTGTTGGTCGTTATTTCCAGTCCCAGTAACAATACGCACGAAATTTGTCCCAAGCTGTAGCTATAGTTTTATGAAAAAAACTATTAAACCATAACATAGTTACTTTATAATAGAAAACGTAAAATATTCCTTTTACAGTGCGATGCATCAGCTAAGTGACCCCATGCTTCGGCTTGTTTCTCAGTCAAACGGTGGATTTCCTCTGAAACTTTTTAATATCTGCATCATCAAAGAAACTCTAAGAAAGATGATCTCTTCTGATTCCGGCGCCGTGTCGCCAAAGTTTCTCATTTGAAATGATGACGTTTAAATGAAATATTTACACTAGACACAGGCCTTCCTACACAAGCTACCGTAGACTTCAAGCGGCCACGTTTTAATTTTGGGGCTTCAAAGGGAAGGAAAAAAGAAAGCTATCTCCAGGTTTTCTTTCGGGGGGGCTGCAGGACTGGGAAAACGTCTCTCTCGGCACAGATAAATATTTGGATTAATCCCGGTTTTCTCATGCAAAGTGGGGCCTTAGAGATACCTTCAGTGAAGCACCGGCTCCTGGACGAGTTAAGTAAGCCCCAACGGCTTAAAGAGATCAACCGGAATCCCCTCACACTCTTTCTCCTTCTGCTGCCCCAAAGAATGGGCAGCAGCATGAGAGGGAGGCACACTCATGTGTGAAATAGACTCTTCACCACGCCGTTCTCTGGCCGTCTCATTTTGGGACCTTCGTCTTAATCCCCTCTGGATTCTCGGAGGAGGGAAGGCGAGGACGAGGTCTTTTCTTTTTGGAGGGGGCCGGGGGCGGGGCGGGGCGGTGGGAGAGCCCGATGAGCCCCATTGACAACAGTTGCCTGTCTGTAGAGATTTGGATGAACATTTCATAAGGAACGGTCCACTGAGCAGCGGTGAAAGGAAACCCCGCTCTGCTCTGCAGCGTCTTTCGCCGTCCCAATGCGTCATGTTTGTGAAAGTAACTGGCGAAGATCTGCTTTGGCGCAGCCTGCGGGTTTCGGCCCAACAGATGTAGCCTACTCCAGTGAGAAGAACCTTAAAATGCAGAACCTTAAAATGTCGCCCTGAATCTCAGAAGTGAAAGTTAACATACAGATAATGATTCCTGCGCTCTTAGGGCCTCAGAATATATGGCGTGTGGCAAAGAATTTCTCCGTATTATGGTTACAAAATGCTACACATGGGCCAGAAGTTGCAATTATCTCAGACTGAAAAATCTCCTACAGGTTTATTATTCATGTCATGCATCAACATACATGGATTGTAATTAATTGATTAAATAATAATTTCTTCCTTTTGTATTTCTTTTATGTTTTAAAGTTCTCAAGAAAAAGCTGGAATCAGCAGGTCTGGATCAGAAAAACTGATCGGAGCATGAAGTATAAGTTCTGTTTGACTGTAAGTTTATTTCATGTCAAATATCTTTATGTGGAAGATCATTTATGTTATGTCATAAATGTATGTTAAAGGGGCAGCATTATGTAAAATGGACTTTTTTTGAGTTTTACATCATGTTATAATGTTATTCACCAAAAACAACCCCAGAGTGTTGCTTTGATTCTCTCATGCATGTTTGAGAAATCCATTAATCTCCATGGCAACCATTCAGCTGTGCAATACGCCTGAGTGGACTTAGCTCTGCCTTCGAGGATGGAGCTCCTCCTCTGAGCTGCAATTTTCAAGCTTCTGACACACAGAGCAGCCCTCCTCCACGACTCCCCCACTCAGCTCCTTCAGACTAGCCAGCAGCGATTAGCAAACACCTGGTAGAACTGCGCATCTGCTGAGCTCATTATAGGAGCTACTACTCAATGAAACATTAGCGGAGTCATGTTGTGATGACTTCCTGATGGTGGATTGTTGGAAAGAGCACTTAAAGAGACAGAGGCCCAATTTTGACTCGTTAAATTATGAAGTTCTTTTAAGCCATACAGTATTTAAAACATATAGCATTTTTATAACAAGGAAAAGGAAGGAAACATTGTACTACGTCCTGGAAAACACATAACACTGCTCCTTTAAAAATAAAAGGTTTTCCAGGACACGGTGTAGGGACTATGTCTCTCGGCTGGCCTGGGAACGCCTTGGGATTCCCACGAAGGAGCTGGAACAAGTGGCTGGGGAGAGGGAAGTCTGGGCCTCCCTTCTGAAGCTGCTACCGTGCAATCTGACTCCAGATAAGCGGAAGAAAATGGATGGATGAATGTTTTGAATGACCTGGTCAAAGTACATTTCATTTTCACACGAGTGTTTCTCTCACAAACCCTCCAATATGGATGGATCAGAACAAACGTTCAAAGAAACATTTTTCTAATATTCCTCTCAGATGACATAAGAGTCACTTGCAGTCATCACAAACGCTCCATGTGTGGCAACCAGCTTTAGACTTTAGACTTTGCCAGTGCAATGTTTATTGGGATAGGTATTTTTCTTTAATAAATGAAAGTGTCATTTTGTATCTACACCTGCTGTAATTGTTTGAAGTGAACGTCGGTTTAGGGTTTTTCTCTTTTTTTGTTTTGGCTCTAGTGGCCTTTATTTGAAAGTGCTAGGAGAGAAAAGTAGGCAAAGAGAGAGAGGGAAGATATGTGGCAAAAGCCACCAGGCTGGGAATCAAACCTGCGACAGCCACGTCAAGGACTAGGGTCTCCTTATGTGGGTTATGCTTAACCCCTGCGCCACCACAGCACCCCAAGTCTCCCTGCTTTTCTTGGTATTTCCTTAGTATTTGCCTTGCCAACACTAGCCGTGCTCTGTCTCTGGTTGTCTGGTTATTGGCAGCTTGTTATGGATGACTCTGTCTCTGAAATGCAGACCATTTGAATCCTCTTCTTATTCTGTGCTGTGTCTCTTACCGATATCAACTTGTGTATTTCTGAGAATGTTTTAATAGAAACAGAAATAGTCAGCTAAAATGCTAAAACTCTTTAGGGTCTCTGTAGTCCAATCCAGTGCTCTGCTACAAGTCTTTAGGGTCCACATGCTGCGTAAGTGCAGATACGTGGGAACCTGTTAAATCACGTGTGGCAACAGGGACACATTTGAAACATGCATGATTTTCTTCTGTTTTTTTTTTTTTTTTAATGTAAAGTCACTGCAGTAGTAATTATCCAAGCTCTGCAAAGTCTTGTAGCTCGGTCTGTGCTAATGTGTGAGGCTTCATTATGACATAAAACAGACAGAAACTCAATTATTGTCCCCTGGCTGCACACATTAGTCTTGATCGTCTTTCTGCTGATTCTGTTCTCACCAGCTAATGTCTCCTCACAACATCGCGGCTGGATAGCAGTCGCAGTGGTTCCTCTTAAACAGACGATGATGACTTAAAGTAAAAATGCAAGGTTACATTTTGTTCAAGTGTTTTTTCAATAGGAAATTATGATGGAGCATTAGAGCCATTGTAGATGGAAAGAAAAAGGAGACAGTACATTTTAGAAAAAAAAACTGAATAAAGAAAATTGAGACTAATCTCAGAAAAGTTTTCAACATTTTTTGATCTCCAAAACTTAGGAAAATATATACTAGGAAAAATCTCAGAGTTCTTTAGATTAATCTCGCAAATTATCTGAAAAAAATAAAATCACAAATTTCCGAACTCCAAAAGTAAAAAAAAAAAAAATACTAGAAAAAACTCAGAATTTTTTAGATTAATCTTAAACGTTTTCTAGGAAATTTTTTTGGTGAAATTTTCAACTTTTGAAACTCTGAAATTTGATTTTTGGAGACTGGAATATAAAATCTGAAATCTTGAGATTAATTTTTTTAAAAATTCTAGAAACAGAAAAAACCTGTTTTTGCCGCTAAATTATTGACTAAATAGACATGAGATCAACAACAAATACATTTGTTGCTTTTAATCTGTTATTTAGGTTATAAGTGCCAATATAACTATTCATCTTTCCAGTGTTTCAGGAACTCCTTATCATTCATGGAACTTCTTTAGAAATGTGGACTGTAGAGCTCTTAACACCATTTAAATTTGAATTCAATTTGAATTGAACATTGTTTAATTCTGTACTTTATAAATGACTGAAACATGTAAACAATTGTAGATGCCATGTTTTCATGTATTTCCATTAATATTCAAATGATCGCATATGTGAATATCTAGTTAATGACTGTATTTGGTGAAGTGCTGCCATTGTTCCCTCAGTAAAATATGTCCCACTAATATCAAATTGTAGCGAGTACAAATTCAAACCAATCCAGTTGAGTTCAATCCAATCACATACTCAGATTCAAGATCCACTTAAATTATAAAACTGTTCAAATTTATTGTACTATAACAGTTAAAAGCTATATTTTTATGCCAAAAGCCGATATCTACTAGATCCTCTATGTGTAGCAGCCATATGAACTTCATATTATTATAATAAGTGTGGTTCATTCTGAACTTATGTTTGGCTTTGAGGTGTAAAAATATATTGCCTTAGTGTGAAATGCAGGTCAAATACATCTTGTACTTATTGGCACCAAACACAGAAACATAGAAAAAACAAGACACTTTCAGTGCGTACAGAGATCCCTAGAAGGATTTTTATTTTTCCGCGATGTTGTGTTGCTATAAATCACCTCTTCCTACTTCAGCAGAGTTCGAATGAAACATTTACAATAAGTCCTGGAGTGGGACAGAGACATCTGTTGAACAGGAAATCACACAGTCTCAAACTCCCTCCCCCCACCTCCACACACACACACACACACACACACACACACACACACACACACACACACACACACAAACACACGCACATCATTAGGGATCACCTTGACTACAATGTTTCCTCCTGTCCTGATGAACTCACTAAGGAGGCTACCCTGACCTTGCGCTGAAACTCCTTTTCCGTCGGCAGCAGAGGAGCGCCTGTCGGGTCAGGAAGAAAAGAGGAAAACTCTCACAAAGATAAATCTGCTTCCCGCCCAAAATGTTTCCACCGACTTCCCTGAGAACAGGAAGGTGGAGCTTTTGGCCGATTAAGGATCGGTTTTAGGGTGAAACTAAACATGGAGGATGTTGAGGATGCTGTAGGAACCTGGCCTGGTTTACGCCTCCATGTTGTTTTTTTTTTTTTTTACATGGATTGACAGCCAGGTTTAAAGCAGGAAAGACACACAACGCTGTTGCAAAAAAGTTACTATAGCTTCTTGCAACACAAAAATATAGCAAATAGTAGCAGTGATAAATAGCAGTCAGTAATAAATACATGAGCAGATTATATTTGCGAACCTTTTTTTTAAATTCTATTGAGATTTTTCTTTTGTGAAAGACAAACATAAAGTAGAGCATAACCGTATAATGGAAGGGAAAATGACATTGTTTGCAAATCAAATATGAAAAGTGTGGTGAGGATTTCCTCCAATAGCGTCATGATGTAGAGCCAACCTTCGGAGGAAGTAGCTTTTTTGGGTGCGTCTCCTGTAAAGCTTCTCAGCTGGTTTCTGTAAAGTAGCTCAAGCTCAATGTGATTGGACGTCGTGTCGCGCACGACATCCAGTAGCCATGTTTCCATCACAAATGTTCGCAAAACTTCGTCGATTTTCTACTAATGTCAAACGCCCCTCCCCCCCAAACGATTTCACAATGTAGTGTTTCCATTAAATAAGAAATTAAATTAATGACACACGTGAATAATTTTATTGACCTCATTTTAATTTATAATGCTATTAATTGATTAATCTCTTGTTGCCACAGGCTTAGCTGGACTTGAAATCAAAATGCAGAACTTTGACTCCCTTTGCGTTTTTCTGTCATAAACTTGCTCTGAACTGAAACACGTTTTAATATTTCCTCCTGTTTGCTTCACGGAGGTGTTTTGCTCTTCCTTGTATACATGAAAAAAAAAAGGCCTCGTCTGGAATAAGTAGTGCCATTTAGTGGAACAGGGAGTCTCTGGATAAGCTCACCGCTGTGGGCCTGGACTGATCCTGAAGGTTTCCAACTGAACATGCCTCAGTCAGACCAGAGAAAATATCTCATTTGATCTCCTTCAGAGGCGACTGGAATAATCCTGGATGAAAAAAAAATTTAAAAATTAAAAAATAAGACAGATGGTTGCTATAGGCTATTTGCAGAAGCACTGAAAATGAAGATCTCTTTCTCCACGATGTTTCGAGTGAAGACTCGGTCCGATTGTTTCGGGTTTTCGATATTCCGGATCTGTACAGTAGCTGAGCTCTGGAGTGAAGCTTGGACCCAGCTTTTCTTTTTCTTTTTTGTTTTTTTAATCCATGTGTTAAATACCACTGATGAGCTCTGATATTTCACAGAGCCGTTTTTTTTTCTCTGTCAGAGTACAAAAGGGCATGGAGGCAGAAACACGCAGACAGGAGGAGCCCTGCTCTGTCTCAGCTCTGTCCCTGCAGACGTCTGCGCCCAGGAGCAGCTCCGGCGCTGCCATCCGGCCTCCGTACCTGGCTTTATAAGGCCTCCGGCGGCAAAAGGAGCGGGCTATTCCTGGAGAGGGCTCTCAGCGCCTCAGCCGCTTTGTTTGGACTGGCACCGGAGGAGATGGACGAGCACCGCCACCGCGCAGACAGCCTCCTCCGCCTCCACGACACCTATTAAATCTTCCTCATGCACGCAGTCAAAGCAGCAGGTCAGCAGAGGGAACACGTTGTGTTGCGTTACCCCTTTGTGACGGGAAATAAAAGTGGACGGATTCGTTTAGAAGAACGCTGTTGGGCTCAATTTTAGTTTCTATTTTTGTTCTTTTTCGTTTCACTTCAATTTCTGCGGTTTAGAGTCAGCTATTGTTGCTTCAGCAAAACGTCCCAGTTGAGCATTATGTTTAAAAATGAACATTTCAGTGCAGCTAGCGAGGGGGAGTACACGAGGGACTAGGAAATGAATCTAACACTAAAGAATGACTAGATATAAGGAAAAGACATAATAAAACTAGAGTACTGGAATAACTAGACAACAAAAAACCCCAACTAGATACTCTAAGAAGGACAGAACTAAAGCAAAACAGAATCAAGGCTGATCTAATCAAATAAACAGACTAAAGAACAAAGAATAATGAAACTAGAATCAATAAATTAAACCGCTAAATAACTCAAAACAACCCAAGATCCTAAAACTTTTATTAAAACAAGGTTTATTTGTCATGTTTGTCAAAACTACAACCATGACAGTATGAGACAGATAATCTGTAAAAAGATCCATCTTCTCCTCGTCCCTGAGCTGCTCTGGCCGACTGAAGAAGTGCACAGCTCCCGGTCAAAATCAACCAATCAGAGCCAGGAGGCAGGTCTTAGCGCTGCCAAACATCCTCATGTACTTGCTGCTAAATGTGCTAATGGCAGAGAGACAATTTGGCGTTTTCCCACCATCATCACTGGCTATGCTAACTAGCTTAGCATTCACGACAGGCTCTGATGAGAGGCTGTAGCACAGCAGAGCAAAAAACGGGAGGTGACACTGCCGTGTATACGAGAGCTGATTGACAGCGCTAAGACCCTCCTCCTGGCTCTGACTGGTTGTTTCTGACTGAGTGGTGTATTTCTGTAGTTAGCACTGGGTGAAGGCAGAGGGGCTCCGTCAGATTATCTGCCTTGTACCACACCGTCACGACACGGTGACAGTTACAGACTGCAGCTTCAAGTGTGTTTGACTCTCCATTACTGCCAGAAGGACAGAATCTTCCTGAGGATACCGGCCCTTTAAGATCAGCCTGAGTTCAGCCTCTGTTCAGCTTCAGCTGTTGGATGGCAGGATGGTATGACCGCCGGCCAAATGTAATGTTTACACTAACGAGTACAACTGTTCTGTATATAGTCATGGCGAATTAACAATCCTGAGATGAGGGGCTTGCGTGCCGTGCTGTGATGTCCTAGAGACAGGTGCTCAGCACAGCAGTGGAAACGGGTGGGGGAGGGGGGAGAGGATGAGCTTTTAACTGACCCTCGGGATTTTCAGTAGGTTGTAATGGTGTGTCATTTAAACACACATACAGCTACTGTGTTCCCTAACACACACTGCATGGAGAAGGGTTTATTATTTCTCTCCTCAGCAAAGAGCCACTGCAGATGGAAAAAGGAGGAGCACATTTCTGCCAATAAAACTCAGAAATTTGAGATTAATCTCAGACATTTTCAAGAAAGAAAAGGAAATTTCCGTTTGAAACGTTTTCCTAGAACATTTCTAGTCAATTTTCAACTTTTCAAACACAGAAATGTCTGTGTTATGTCTAGAAAATAACTGAGGTTATTCTCAAAATTTATAAGTTTTGTTTGACAAATTTTTGATTTGTGGACCTCAGAAATGTCCTTGTTTTTAACCAGAAAGGTTCTGAGCTTAACCTCAAAATTTCAAAGAGTTTTTGGCTGAAATTTACTCCTCCTTTTTGTTTTCTACCTACAATTGCCCTAATACATTGCCATAGAAACATGTAGCTGGATCTCACAGTAACAGCAGCATTAAAGGTTCACTGGTTTTCATTCAACTATAAATTGTAGAAGAGCTTATCTTTCCCTTTCTTTGAATCTGAGGTAAGCATTTATGTAATATCTATTTCTCAAGGTAAAACACCCGTGAAAGAATATTTAATAAATACATTTTTTGTTTACCTTTTGAGGAAATCCAGGTTCATTTTATGTGTTTAACAGTTATTCAACCTCTTCATTTTCATGACATAGATGATAATTAAAGGAATAAACACTGATATGTGTCTGAATATTTAACAGACTATTTAAATACTTGTTGTATGTAAGTAGCATGAGTCTAAACCAGGTTGGTAAAAGACTGCACTGCTGCAAAAACACACCATCACAGGCTTGGTGTGTAAATTTGAATCATGTGTATATACTGTATGTCTATATGTCTGATTCAGGATAAAAATGGACCTGTTTGTAATTCCTGTAGCGTGGTTGTTGGTGCAGCAGCAGAGTATGGGCCTGTTTCAGTGGAGAATCTGTTAGTAAGGAAGCTGCTCTGTATTACTTTGCTGGTGACCCAAAACTAACAGGCTGAGTGCGGCACAGTTTGTCCCCTCCAGACTGATGTAATAGATGCGATCTATCATCATCAACACACTGCAGACATTACCCCAGCTTAGCAGAAGACTGAGGAAATTGGAATACTTCAGTTCACTGAAGTGTGAGCATGCATAGTTTTTTTTTTCCCTGGCAAAAAAGTTAAACCCCCGCATCTTGTCACGATGTAATTTGTCCCATGACTTGCACAACAAAATGCTGCAGTGCATGATTGCAATGCAACCATAAGTTTTCCTGTGTCTTATTGGGATTTTATGACAGATGAACACCTGCAGTGCATCATGTTGAAACAAAGACAATTATAAAAGAGTGATATGTGTTTATGTTTAGAGAATATCTAAACCCCAAATGTTTTTGTTTTTTTTTGCAGATAAACTGTACAAATTAGTCCTTAGGGGTGTGATCTTCATGTTTCTATGCAAATTGTGACATTACACATTACATGCACAATTCAAAAAGGTCAGAAGACATATCTAAAATTTCAGTATGTTTTAGTTTTAGAAACGCACAATGTAGTTCCAGTAAGTTCTAGTTTTTCGCCATTGATTACCGCTTTTATTCATGTCAGTCAACGAAAAGGTTCTCTCAATTTCAGCTGTCGTGAATTTGTTAGTTTTAGTTAATGACAGTAACCTTGGCAGGAAGTCCCATTGAACTTTGTGGCAGTAGTGTGACAATACATTTAAAAGTTCAAAGGTCAGGAATGCTTTTGGAAGTCACCACAGTAAGGTCGACCCTAATCCAACTGGTACATGCCCCTGTGATGTTCATACATAGTGGGTCCACTTCTTTTACAGCGGCAGGTGTTTAATTTGGGTATAAACTGGATACATTTAAGTATTCCACTCCTGGGAGAAAAACATAACACAGATTCCAGCTCCTGAAATAACCACCGGCAGCGTGGTGGCGGCGGCTGCTGCTGCATCCCAGGGACTACAGCAGTGTAAATCAGCGGCGGGGTGCAGCAGCAGTTAAACGACGGGTCATCGGTTCTCAGCTCAAGAGAGAGTCCCGACAGCTTTAACACGTTCAGCACTTAACCTGAATCCCCCCCCGAATCGCCTCGTTAAACATTCAGCTGCACAAACGGAAAAATGTCCAGTGAGTGATGATCGTTGGGGGGGGATTTTCTGTTGCCAGCTGGGAAAAGCTGCGAGGAAAAGGAATAACGCAGGGAGTTCAGGAAGGGTCAGGGTTGCAGAAACAATTTGGCTAAAGTCTTTCCTGACAATCCAAGGAAAACATTCACTAGAGCTTTTTGTTCTTCAAGGCACTTTCAGTTTTCCTGCTTCCTCGGGGCATCGCCGGCCCGCTCCGCGCCGCCCAACAACGTACAGAGACAATCCAGCGTTGAGTCGTTTGTTTTACTTGGTGTTTTGGATTGGGCTTATTGAGGAGTATTGAGCATTTACTTTTTGAAAGACCAGTGCTGGATTAATTGCCGTCCGAATGATAACAGAAGAGCAACTTTGGAGTGTTAGAGAAAATATTTATGCAGATAAGTCAGCGAAAGGGAAATGCACAGGAGATAGTCAGGGCTTTCCAGTGTAAACAGAGTTTTGATCGGGTTGGATTGACCTTCATGACGGGGAAAAAAGCTTCCACTGTTCTCTGTGACCCGGTTTTGAAAGATTAGCCTAAGATACACTTTGAACAAAGCTTTATTCTGAAATTACCCAGTAATTTACTGGTTTAAAAGTGCAGCAGTTACATTTAAGATTTCTGACTTACTTTAAAAATAAAACAAGCACTTGCCTAGGAGTTTAAATCACATTCAGATTTTCTAATTTATGTTATACCTAACCTGACAGGCATGTGGTTCCCAAACTTAGCATTAGCTTCTGACTGGAGGCCGCCTTTCGTTTAATTCACAGAATTTTTGGTCTGACATCTCAGGCAGAAACAAAGATCTTGAGATTCATAAAAGCAGATCCAGTTTGGTGCCCAAACACAAATTCTTCATGGTGTTAGAATAAGACTTCCCATTTTCTCATGATGTACTTGTTTGATGAAAACTAAATAAAAAAATTTAAAAAAATTCAGACTTTACATCTGACACATGCAGTCATGACAGATTTTGATTTTTTTTGGGAAAGATTAATGAGGAGGAGCTTATTAAATCCAGAAAACCTTCAAAAATCTGCAGAACTGTTTGACATTAACTAAAACATTTTTTAAAAATGAAAACCCTTTAACACCGCTGGTCTCAGTAAATCAACGTTGGAGCAGGACAGATGTAACACGGGATCACTCCTCACGTCGTTGTTGCTTTTGTATTCATCATTTTTCATGTTTTTCATTTGTGCGAAGCGGCATGCTGTTGCTGCAGCTGTGAGTAACTGCATCTAAAGTGATGCTCTGCTATGTTTTTACAGCAGTAAAATACGTCTGCGGTTCATGTTAGTCTCACAATAGATGAAAGAGATTCATCGTTTTCTGGAGCAAATGTGATGCTTTCGCATTGCTTAGCCTGAACCTATTAAAATGCTTCACACATTTTTATTTAAATATGTTGTAATTACGACTAATTATAATTATTCACTTGATCCACATTATATGGCACCTTATTTGGCCACTTGGTGCTGCTGACTGCTGAAAAGTTAACCCTCTTATGATCAAAATTATATAGGCAATCTGGATTTATTCGCTGTAGAATATTTTTAAAATATACTGTTATGGTGCGTTCACGCCAAACGCGTTTTGATTGTCAGGTCCGTCTGGAGCGTTCAAATCGGCCCAGACTACACACTCTTCACGCACCGCAACGGGCCCTCGACCCGTCCACATAGACTTTGAATGTAAACCACGTGTTTGGTGTAAATGCATCATTTGGTCTACAACTCACAGATTTCATACCCTCTCTGAGTAGCTCCGTCTCAGAATATCGAAAACCATTCCTAGTCGCTCCCAAGTTTCCAGTTATTCCAACTTCAAGCTGAGGTCAGTTTGTTTGAGTAAAGCCCCGCTCTCTGAGCAGCTGTCTGCGCTGAATGCCAATGCCACTGGGTTGCGGCAGTCACCAGCGCTGTCAGGTCAAGTCACTAATGATCTCCTGGAAGCTGCTCAACTACCCAAAGCCAATCAATCAAGAAAACAGAGGCCTGCCCTCAGCACACCGTCAAACAGAATGCAGCCATTCATGGAAAGGGAGAGCCCAGAGGGCCGGCGGACACTTCCACTGACATAAGAAAGGGATCTGTAACCGAAATGAAGGCCATGATTCACTAGGGGAGATAAGAAGCAATCAGTCATCCAGTGCTGGTCCTACTGCAGATGAACTCAGGCTGCAGCTCTCAGCCAGTCAGCTCTCGACTCACACAAAAAGGAACAGTTGTGTCAAACCCTTTGATTTAAAGTGAATCTGTAGGGAAACAGCTCACATGGACGTAGAATGCTTTGTGGGTTAATGCATCAAGCGGTTTGAGCATCAGTCGAGTCATAAATGCTTTACAGCTGACTTCCATGTTGTTTTTATGACATTTGAACAGAAGCAGTGGGTTGGTATTCACTGGTACCAGCACAGCTGTCTCAAGGAACCAGATATTCACTCTGGACACCAATGACATTTGCCAAAATGCTGAAGGTTGTAGGGTGATGGAAGCACAAATGACAAAGAAAGGAAAGAAGAAAATATGCATATATCAAAACTGTTGTGGTCATAACAGTACTTACCAATATTATCCTCATTGCAATAGTTTTAGTTTTTAATATCGTGCAGTTCTAGTAAATTATTATTATGATAATACACATTTATAATTTCTTTCTGAAAAGCATGCAATTGGAGCTTTCTTTTAAAAAGAAAATATCAAACTTCATATTGATTTTTGATAGATGAAACAGATGAAGATATATATATATATATATATATATATATATATATAAGTAGCTTCACAGGTTGCTACAATCGTTTCTTTTTAAAAACTCTGAAACCTTTTTTCACAGATGATGTTGCTGTTTTTGAAGACAGACAGAGCTTCCATCCCAGCAGAAAGATGTTTGTTTTGAATGAGTCACCGGCATTTGGTGGCGTCTCAGCTCTCACCAGATGGTTAAAACATCTACCGTTCCTGTCTGTCATATGGAGCAGCTCTCCAAGGAGACCACCGAGGCTGAGCAGAGGCATCTCTCTGTGACTCATCATCCACCTTCTGTCTGCTCATTCTGACACTTTCACTCAGTACAGATAAGTTTCTTTTTCTTGTTCTGTCTGGCACCTTAGACACATTCGTTTTTAGATAGCATAAGAACCCACACTGTAGGCGTGTGTGCGTGTGTGTGTGCATGTACTGGTTTTTATGTACATGTGGGGATAAACGTTAGCATGAAACTGGCGCTGTGAGGACATTTGGCAGTGTGAGGACATTTTTCTTGTCCACACATAGTTTGTGGGTTCGGTTTGGGACTAAGATGTGAATTAAGTTTAGGTCAGAGATAGGGTTAGCTATAGCCTAGAGGTGGTTAGGGTTAGAGAGAAGGCCAGGGTCAGACTACAGAAATTAATGAAAGTCAGTGCCAGTTCACACAAGTATAGTGAGACACGATTGTGTGTATTAGTGTTAGGGTTTATTCCCTGCTGAATAAATGAACTTAATAAAAAAGTACATTGCCAGATAGGTTGGATTTTTCAAAATTTTAGTCTGATGTTTCGTCATGTCGTTGCCAGATTACACTCCCTGAGTAATCTGAAAGAACATGCAGCCTTATTGGTGAAGCAAAGCACTGACACCAACATTAATGATTTTCTTTTTATGTCTTAGCCACTTTTATTATTTAAGAATGGCCAGATTTCATTAACCTTTGAACCAAATCTCTCATTAACACGGCTGACGGTCTGATCACACAAAGAGTAAGGAAACAAAATGCTGAGTCCGGCCTGCAGAGGGAGGTCAGAGCGGCTGTCAGGGTCAGTAAGTCCCTGGAGATGTTGGCTGCGGCGCGTTCTGCGCTCTGCTGGCTTATTGGCTGAGAGCAGGAAGTTTGCAAGGAGGAACAAGAGCTCCTTTTAAAAAGATCAGTCAGCATCTCATGCTGCTGAGCTGCTCTGTGTTTTTTCTGGCTCGAGATGCAAAACACTCATTGACTTGTCATCTTCAGAAATGACAGCTCCACAGTGGCTGTCATCTTTTCTCTTTTGTTTTTTCTATTCTTCTTGCCACTGTGAACAGAAACATTTTTTTGGCAGCAAACAGATTTCAGAGGAATGAAGGAAGTCGACTTCTAGTTGTTGGTGACCCATTTAGCATCATGAGGGGAACTTGCTCGACTGTATTTGTCTCTTCCAAAAGGATGCTTAAAAATTATTTTAGTCATCCCAAGTTGAAAATTCACAAGCTGATTTATTTCTTTTTTTCCTCAACATCTTTTGCCATCTGCTCTGTTTCTACACTGGATGGAACAGCAGATTGCTCAGTGTGCATGCTGGCAGAAAACACATCGTCAAGCCCAGCAGATGGGAATAATTTGCAATCTTTTGCATTATTCTACAGCTATCCCTACTTTCTGCCATACATCAGCATAGACAGACAGACAAACACTTCCTTAGGATGTGCTGCAGCACCTGAAGTGACTGAGGAACTCCTTAATCCGTGTTTTGATTTACGGTTAAATACCATCTGGGCTGGCAGGATAAAAGTGGAACATTTTGCAAGGTGTATCGTAAAGCCAGCAAAGAATTTTTGAAAAATAGCAAAATATCAAACATGGAGGTGGTAGGATGGTGGTTTAGCTCTTATTTGGTGTTTCAGGATTTGAAAGGCATGAATTCTACTCTAGCAGAAAGTTTTCTGCCTTCGAGACATAGCTCCTCCTCTGATCAAAGTTTCCAAGCTTCCACCTCACAGAGCAGCCCTGCCACACTCAGCTCCTTCAGACTAGCCAGCAGCAATTAGCAAAACTCTGGTGGACCTGCACATCTGCTGAGCTCATTATAGGAGCTACTTCTCTGTATAATGCTGGTAAAAACGTTGTTGAAAGGTTAATAGAGGAGCCATGTTGTGATCGCTTCCTGAAGGCGGAGTTTCAGAAAGTACAGGAGTTTTTAAAGAGACAGAGGCCCAATTTCAAGGGGTTAAGTTGCCAAGTCAACTTTCTATTAAGTCTCATTTGATATATGTAGAATTTTTTTTCTAACAACTGAAGGTAACACAGTGACTTGATTGTGCTGTGAAATGGCACTATGTGCTTGGAAAATACATGTACTGCCCCTTTATTGTCCTATTTTTAAAAATAAACGTGAACTTCTGCTCCTCATGTTTGAAGACCTTAACTGTGATGTAAAAGACTTGCTGACACACATTCTAAATGCTTGATGGTCGACATCAAAAGTGGCTCAACCAGTTATTAGGTTTAGGGGGCAGTTGCCTTTTCATAGAGTTGATTTGCTTCACTTTCTTCCCCTTATCAACATTTATTCTCAGGGCTAGCTAACAGCATCACCTGCTGGATGCACACACAAACAGTGAGTGTGGGTGTACACACACATGGACATGCTCAACGTTCTTGGTTTGCACTGCGAATGATCACAAAACTTTGCTTTTTTAAAATTTATTATGAGGATTTTGGCCCCAGAAATAAAACAATCACAGCAAACTGAAAGTCTGTTTTTTATGTTTTGTGATAACACTAATCATACAGGACCCTTTATGTTTTGGACCATTATTTTCTTTTACAGATCCATTTTCAACAAAAATGTGTTTATTTGGTACAATTCAATAAAACCTTGCATGTTTAGTTAATTATTGAACAGATAAAAATTGAAAAAAAAAAGAAAAATGCATTTATTTGTACATTTTTATTTCACAAAAATACATTTTCATGGCCCTCCAAGTGCTTTCAACTCGATGATTTTGTCCCTGCTGGCAAAAAGTTTGGACACCTCAGATATGATCCATTCAATCCAAGATGCTTCCTAGAACTGAAAGAAAAACATGACATATTTTTAAAGAAAAGTATCTTTTTTTTATCTTCAACATCTTTATAACATTGTCAATATGCAACTTGCATGAAATCTTATGGATTTCTATGCCTATGTAGTTACAGGTCTCAGTATACTCTACCGATATATCTGTCATTGTTTCTATGGGAGGGAGAGTTTGTGGAACTTTCTTGTTAGCAAAAAGCAGAACTTTAGATTTTATGGTGTCTAATGCAGACAGTAACAGTTTTTACATGGGAGTGAACTACAATGTCATCAGCGTAAAAGATTTTGCTTTTTCCCCGGAACCATTTACATGAACTGAAACAAAGAGTTGGACCTAAAAATGAACCTTGCGGAACACCTTTTGTGATGCTTAAATAACGTGATAACTACGATGGTTGGGGCCACGGTAGACAGAAAAAGGAAGTGAATTTCCTCACAAAAAAGCTTAGGAATTTTTAAATTAATCTCCAAAATTTTCTAGAAAAAACTAATTCTGAGATTGAAAAGTTGAACATTTACTTGAAAGAAAAAAACCAAGCTAATATTTTTTTTCTAGCAAACTTTGAAATTAATCTCAGACATTTTCTGGGAGAAACAATGAAATGTCTGAGCTTGAAAAGTTGCAAAAGTTTGAAGTCAAAACTTTTGAAGCAGAAAATTTTAGATGAGTCTCAAAATTATTTTTTCTGGTGAAATTATGTAATTTGTGACATTTCTTGAATCATTCACGGCCCTTTTAGTGACATTAAAATCAAACTACCTTTATGACTGTTCACCCAGCACTGCAGGTAGCTGGGTGAACATCACTTACACAGCAATAGAGATAATCTTATGTCAAAATTCAAAAGCTCATATCGTCCCAACCAAGTTGCTGCGCCTCCACATTTCCAACAAACTGTGGAGTTTGTTGAAATTTTACATGATATGACATCACAAAAATCATGCAGTTGCCTTACAATAACACAGAGATGCTAGGAAAATATTGCCAAGTGTGAATGCTGACATTCGCAACGATGGGATGAAGAACAGGAAGACAAAAGCCAGCGAGACGCGGAGCTCCACAGCTGCTGCTGCAGAAAGGCAGCCATGACAGACGTAAAGGGAGATGAAAGTCTGGATTCACGACTCCTCTCTGGCTTCTGTCTGCTGTCAGCGAGGTGAAGAGAGCTGCCACAGAGTACAAGAGTGAACAAGAAATCCTGAAGAAGAAGAAGAAGAAGAAAAAAGAAAGAGGAAGAAAAATTATTGTTGGCAGAGGTGCAGGATATACTGTGGTACAGCTGTATTTAATAAAAAGCACAGCCTGTGTTGATGTGAGCGCAGGGAATTTCTCCAAACATCCTGCAGAGCTGAAACGGCCAGCGAGCTCCCTGTGATGCTCCGACTGAGGATTTCCGCTTTTAAGCACTTAATGGGGACCTGGGGAGAAATCAAACTAACAGGTATGTCAACTTGGAAACGTTCCTGAGTGTGAGGACAAAAAACACACAGTTTGTTTCATATTTACAGGCATGTTTTCAGCTGATATTTTCTGCTGAATGTTTAAAACATTTCCCCTCCCTCCCCCAACAGGGAGAAGATAAACTTCAAAGCAAACACACAAGTTCTTATTGGCACATAATTCCCTACAATTAGCAGAAAGCAGTTTTATATAGTCCAAAATAGTATTAACATTAGTGCAAAAGTAAAACATAAAAAACATCTTGAAGTAAAAAATAATAATAATAAAAAAGAACGGCTGCACTTCAGCTAAGAGTGGCATTGTTTCTGTTTTTACATTCAGTTCCAAATAAAGAATCACATATTCTTTATCTTAATAAAAGCAATAGAACAATACAAACACTACCTCTGTTTACCACATCCATTGGTGGACAATATCGGAGTACATTAATCTAAGTAGTGTCATGTTTATGAGAAGAAGCTAAAAACAGGCAGTTAAAAAAGGGCACGAGTAGATGAGATGTTTTTAATTTACAGGTATTGTATTAATATTGCATTCATAGACATGTTGACATGTCGAGATTTGCTAAGTAGGAAAGATGAAACTTATCAATGTGACATTTTTTCTGATGGCCCACATTTATTCTCAAGAGATTCTCATTTCTCTGATCTCGCTGCTTCATTCTAAAAGAGTTGATGTGGTTAGACTTTGAATACATTTTTGTTTTTTTGCCTACATTAAGATAAACTCCATTAGGTCTTTTTCAAAGTCAGACCATCTCATATTCGATCGTCATTGAAAGAGGAGTTTACTCCAGAGGGACATTTAATTAACTCGTCACCGTGCCAACAGTAGGACGTGTGAAGGAGGTCCCTGCTTACGCACACTGTATCCATATTCATACTCTGCCGGCATATGAATATGGACACAGTGTGCTGGTTCCTCTTTGTTTATGGGGGAGTGACTACCCAAACAAGTTTTAACTGTAATGATTTAACTAAACTTACAATTAGGGAAGAAGGACAAACCTTTACATTTTGGAGCTCAGTTTTGCTGCCATTATCCAGCGAAACACAAACTCTCCAAATCCTGTTTTCATCGACGGGATATAAGAGTGACTGAAGGAGTCATTCCTGTCCAGATTGTTGTACTTTTACAGTGAACATTGTTCCATTTCTCTCAAATGCCAATAATTTTTAAAAAAATATATATTTAATTAATAATTGCCTGGGGTATAAATGTCACATATAAAATAGAAGATCATTTCTGTTCAGTTTTCAAAATGGGAAAGAGAAGAGAACGCGCAGTCCAAGTCTGACAGATGTGTGTTGGTCTTCTTCAGATGTTCTTAACAGCTGCTATCCAAAGAGTGGTATCCATAGCAACAATTTATGTTAGAAAATAACTGAAGGTGTTTTACATGTAGCAAACACTAACATCTCTTTCCATATTTGCAAACGAAACACAGCTAATAACAGCTACTGTATTACCTTTCAAAATAAATGTGTATCTGAGCCGTGGCTCTCTGGAGCTCCCCCTGCAAAAGCACAAAATCTTACCAAGTATTTTTGGTCTAGTTTCAAGTGCAAATATCTTAGGTTTGTCTCATTTCAAGTATACTAATTTATATGTAACTTTTCAGCAACAAGCAACTTGTTTTAAGTCAATAATTCCTTAATATTGATGAAAACGGAATAGTTCCACTGGCAGATTATTTCACTTACAATAACACATTTTTCCATATAAGTGAAATAATCTGCCAGTGGAATTATTACCTTTTCACCAATATTAAGGAATTATTGACTTAAAACAATCTCCTAAATCTTACTGAAAAATTACTTTAATGTTACTTTTGTCTTATTTCTAGCATCTAAAGATATTTGCACTAAAAACACTTGGGAAGATTTGGTGATTTTGCAGTGTAATGCAGCCTCTTGGCTACTTCACTGATTACCTGCTTTAACCCTTTCATCTCTCTGTCTCTGACTGATGTGTTCCTCGGCTTCCATTTTGTTTGTTTGACATAAAACTACTGAAGTTAGTAGTTATATTTGGGATAGTTCCAGGGATATGAATGTATTGTTTCAAGGCGTCTCTTCTAACATTTTAATTAAAACGCCACAAAGCAAATGATTAACAAGTTATTTGATTGCAAACAAAAGTCTACAGTGGAAACTAAATTACTAGGTCAACATGGTGCAGTTAATGATTCACAGCATGAGGCCGTGTGCTGTGTCTGCCCTGTGTTCAGCATGTTTACATAATCTGTGTCTCCTGTAACCATTTTCAAGTTGTAAAAGACATTTAGTGTAAGTTTCAATTTCTGCGAAGCCGTCCGGGTGAAGACATGGCTCCCACTCTGGTGAGTCCCACCAAGTTCTACTAACAAGTATTCTGCCTCATTGTTTACCGTCCTTTCTGATCTATTTCTAAAAGCTTTTAGCTGAAGTGAACATGAAAAGCTATAAACAACTTTGCTGCCTACTTTACATAAAACTCACTTAGTCCTTGACCGTTCATGTTTCGCTGGACAGCCAAACATTAGATAACTATTTACTTTTTATCCGTCCCCCCATTTTCTTATACCTTTGTCCCTTATGGGGTAAGCAGGGGTACTGGTGCCTTTCTCCTTGGACAGGTCGCCAGTCTGTCGCAGGACAACAAAGAAACAGACAGGACAAACAACCATGCACACACACACCCACACACACACACACACACACACACACACCCACACACACACCCACACACACACACACACACACCTAGGGAGAATTTAGAGAGACCAATTAACCTGACAGTCATGTTTTTGAACTGTGGGAGGACGCCGGAGTACCTGGAGTACCTTATCTGCACCACTGTGCAGCCTAATATATGTTTTATGTCTGTGTTTAACTCTTCACTTTTCCCCTCCAACTATTTTCTTTTTCTCTCAATCTGTTAAAGTTCGACATAGATGCGAAGCCGGGGGACCTGATAGAAATCTTGGGCGGGGTGTATCACCACTGGGCTGTTTTCATCGGAGGAGATGAAGTCGTACATTTAATTCCTTCAAGTAAGTGAAGGTTTTGTGTAAAAGTATCGCAACATCCTAACTTACTCACATCATTTAAGAGATTTTGTAGGGATAAAATCTTTAACTTTAATTGTCTCTCTCTGTATTTTGTCAGTTATTTCCTACGTTTTCTGGTAGGAGTTTTATCTGTAAACCAGTTTATGTCTGAAGGAGTTATGTCTATGTGGAGTTCCTCAGGGCTCCGTGCTGAGACTTATTTTGTGTTTAGAATAAATCACTTATTGTAAACACATAAAGTATCACTAAATTCAGTGGTTTAGTGATACTGTATATCATATATTTGCTAATGATATTCAGCTTTGCTCTTCATTACAGCCTCTTGAGGTTCATAAACTGTCTATTAGAAAAGTTGCTGTTAATTTTTATTAATCTTTTTTTTATTATTATTTAAAACAAAAGTTCTGTGACTGATAATAATTTGAGGCTGATGCATTAAAAGATGATTTTCTTACTTGTTACACCCAAACCAAAGTAAAACTTCACAAGATGCTCAACATTCGCTCTTATTTTATTTTATTTTTTAAAATTATTTCCTTCAATCTCCTGACATGACCTTATTCTGATAATATTGTTTATTTATATCCAGCAACTAGCAGGGCATTAAATGCCACTCTGTACTATATTTCACCCAATTTTGTTATAATCCACGTAATTTTATTACGTCTTCTATAATGATTGTAAAGATTATTATTATTACTTTACTCTAGCAATATTTCAACTTTATCCTCATTTTATTTCGAGTTTATTCTCATATTATTACAAATTATTTACTTTGTTATTTAAACTTTATTGTTCTTGTAATATTATGACTTTATTCTCGAAATGGAAGAATTCACAAAGTCGTACCTTACGGTTTTGCTGTGTATTTTGTTGGGTCGATCCTTCTTGGGAGCGATTTTGCGACATCCGTCTGTGGAAATACGTTACAAAAATCAGACTTTACAAATTTATGTCCCATAAAGCGCACAGAGGAGGAGATCTGCTCGAGGTGCTCGCCTTCCTCGACAGCAGCGACGCCACGGTGAGGCGTCAGAGGATCTGGGAAGTGGTCGGGTCCAACCGCTTCCGAGTCAACAACCTCCTGGACGACGAGTACCAGCCTCTTGACCCCAGCACCATCGTCGGCAACGCTGTGAAGACGGTGGGTCAGGAGCGTCCGTACAACGTCGCCACTCATAACAGCGAACACTTCGTCACCGAGCTTCGATACGGCAAACCGGAATCACGACAGGTGAGCAAATGTTTATGGAATCTCCTCAATAAAGCTTTGATATCTGCTTTAGAACAAGCTGGAGGCAAAACTGTTTGGTGATGATTCAGTGATTCCATCTGAGGTTTATGTGCATTTTCTTAGTATTTGGTTAAACTGCCTGTTGACTGTGTGTTCCATGTATTTTTGTGTTTTTATGCTGTAAAGCCCTTTGAAAGGCCTTGTTGCTGAAAGGTGCTATTCAAAGAAAATTCGATTTGCCTTTTGAACATTAGAGAGGCACAGATCCAATATTAATACCAGTGTTGCTTCCAGTATAGATAAAAATTTAGATCGGGTATCACGACAATGTTCCCGACCCATAATGGCAGATCTATTCAGTCTAGTTCTATGCTTTTTGCTCTGATCGACATCATGCTTTATTATTAATTTTACATTAGATTTATTCCTAATTGAACTTTCTGAACCATTTGAAGAAGGTTTCTTACAGTTTATGTTTGCATGTTTCACCAACATAGTCAACCTGTTGTTTTAGTCAGTTTCACTTTCTTTAGTATTTATTTTCCATTGGCTGTTCTACTCCTAATTGCACTGACTGAACAAATTAAAGCCGTTTTTAAATGTTTGACCATGCTAGTGAAGCTGTTGTAGTATTTAAGTGTGTTGTTCTGGTGCAGAGTTGGTAAATAAATAGTCAGTAACTCAGTATGTTTAAGTCTGTGCTTTAAAAAAAAAAGAACCATTTTAAGTATGGGATCGGAATCAGCCGATACTAAACCTCAGATTCTGGTTGGAAGTGAAAAAAGTGGATCGGCGCATCTCTGTTAAACATCGAGTTAAACATTTTCATTTTGGTTCTCAATAGTTTGCCTCAGTTTTGCCTCCAGACAGAACAAGTTTTAAAAAGTCAGGTCTGTAGATCCGAGATCAGGGCCTGTCATGGCAACTCCAAACTTTGTTGCCATTAAGTCACATTGTAACTAGTTTGGTTGTATATTTTGGGAGATTAACCAGTTCAAAGACAAATTTGTGCTTCAAGATTTCCACATAATGTTCTCTACCCATGATGCCATCTGGTGCTTTTGGAAAGCACCAGAAACCCAACAATTTTCTAAGTCGAAGGCAACTGACCTCCCCTTGTTTCAGAGCTTTCTGCGGCTCTGATGTGAAGGAACTGGCTTTTAAACTGCATTCAGAACTCGTAACTCGTTTGAGGTTTAAGTGTCTGATAAAACCCTCGCTATGGTTCAGTAACATAACGTTTGGCTCGTCGTTTGCAGGTTCAAACCGCGGCTGTGATCGGAGGCGTTGCCGCCGCCGGCGTGGCGGTTGCAGTCATGGGAGCCGCTTTGTTTTCTGCCTTCCGCAAAAATAAAGACAAAGAATGATTACGACTGAAAGTGTTCAAAAGCCTTCAATGTGCCAAAAACTGTATGAAAGCATAAAGAAAGGTTAATTTTCGCAGTTTAGGTTGTTTTTTTCTTCCTATATTTGCAAATATTAAATGCATTTTCTCGAATGGAAATGGAAATGAGTTATTTTGTATGAATTTATGATATTTCATTAAAAATAAAAAGTAATTCTGTAGCTTACAACTGAATTTGTGATGTTGATGTGCTTGTTGGGAATAAATACATATGACTGATTAAAATTAGACCACAGAAATGATTCGTTATTGCATGTTTACGTTTGTATTGAATCCTGGGGAATTGACTCCCAAATCTCAGATTCCAGATATTTTAAGTCATTTTTTGCTGGCAAAAACTATGAAGTAATGATCTTTGGGTGTTCCAGTTTTCAGTTTCATTTATGTTTCTCACGTTCTTATCGTTTACACTCATTGGTCAATCATTGGAGTTAATATTTTCCTAATTTCTGTTCTTTGTGCTTATTGGCTTTATTGGCGCAAAAGCAAAATACAATGTAGCACCAAAAAGAAAGTTGATAATTCATAAGACACAGAGGTACATTTAGATTTTTTTTTTCTCCCAGTAATTTATATGTGAACTTAATTTACACTTTGAAAAGCCGACCAGCTCCGTCCAACAACGACATTAAATTGAGGTGATTGCTGACATTGTTACTAGCAAAAAACAAAGCTGTTTTATCACAGTTAACATAAACTCTCCGCATCATTTTAAACAAACTTTTAAATTCTTATTTTATTTAAATTCTTATTTTGCTAATTATTGTCTGTCACGACGTTCGAATCGAAGTGATGCTGATGTCATTTTGATTTGATTCCCCTCAAAATCGCCAACAAATATTTTTCTTGGAATCACCCGACACCAAAAGTCCCGAGTGAACAACAGGTCACGAGGTCATGCACACACTTCAAAGGTCATCATGACCTGACAACAAACACAGCGGCGGGTCAGCGTGTAAACGGTTTGGCTGTGAGTTACCGTCGTTAAACTAAAACCTTTTTTTAAAAATGCAGAGTTCGCAACCTTGCACTTGTGATCAAGAATAATTGACGACAAAAAAAGATTCCCAGTTGACAATATGTGATACTTATTTCAACTGAGAAACACAGGATTATTAGTGGAATTATTGAATAGTTTTGATCAAATCTGATTAAAGGACAGTTTTACAGTGTATTGAGGCCTCCGGGCTCACAAAGCACAAACTCAGAAGCAACTTCTATGTTCAATAAAAGTGAGGATACACAACCTGATGACTGACTGGATGCAAAATGATCAAGTAACTGCTTTATTGTTTTTAATCAAAGTAGCGGAGAAACCTGAAGCATTTTATTTGGCAGGTTTGTATTCCCACCTCCTCAGCCTGTTCCACGGCTGCTGCTGCTGCTGCTGAAGTCAATCATTTGACAAAAACCTTTATTTCACCCCGCCGCGAAACACAATTTGTCCCCCTGTTGGAGTCGATCACGGCGGCGGTAACGGATGTTTTTAGGCAATAACAGCGAAAGTGAATTAAGTCGTACCATCAGAAGAGTGTGGGTACATTATTCTCTCAGCTTTATCATTATTATTAGATTATGAAACTTTCTCAGAACGACTCACAGCAAAGCCGTTTGAAAGCAAACAACCCTGGAACAGGAGGGGGAAAAAAATGCTCTGGAAGTGGAAGTGAAATTTTACTAAAGTAGCGTTTCCCTGTGGTCGTGATCACTGTTAATAAGATGACCAATAAGAAGACGCAGCACCCGGAATCAAACATCCAACGTAAGCAGGAATGCTGAGTTTGTAAAAATCTAATACAGTCAGCAGAAATGAGTTTCTTCCCTCATGTTTATTATGCAAGTCATTTTTTTGTTTAGTGTTTTTGGCCATCGGCTCCTTATTACAACAGACCAAGTCTGCAATCAGTTCATCTAACGTCTGATATCTGATGCTGGCATCCGATTCGTATGGAGAAAAAAAAGTTGTTTTATAGACAAAAAGTATTCACAAGCACTTCATTAGATTCACGCCACAGTTGAGGCTACGGGAGATTTGTATGAAGCAGCAACGTACCAAGTGTAGATGTTTTCTAAATTGTCCCTCGGTCAGGAAAAGTGAGGTGAAAGAAACCACAAAAAAAACAGCGGTTGTGTTCCCCAACACAGAAATGTTCAAACTTTTTTTTAGTTAGGAAATGAACTCATTTAATGAAAAACAAAGCAGTTTCATACAATAGAAAACATGTAAAAGTAAAATAAAATCAAAAGCAACAGCAAGAAGAAATTTTTTTTTTACATCATCTGACCTTTTTATACCAAAAACATATTTTAAAAAAATGATGATATATAAAAAGCAAAACTAGATAAAAACCAACAAAATTTTTTATGGATTCACATTATTCTATTTCATATTTCTTAAAAAAAAAAAGAAAAAAAAAGAAAAACCCCTAACTTTTACCGTTCTCTTAAATATGTACATTGATCTGGCGTTTTTAATATCACTCTCCAGACAAAAACTTTGCAGGCTAACACAAAATAATTATTAAAAGAAAAAAAACAAACAAAAAAAAACACATACAAATCAGAATGGCAGTTCTCATTTCCTCCAATCCAAAAAAACTAGATCATAATTTGTGAGTTAAACTTTGTGTATGTACCTATTTAAAAAAAAAGTTTTTACACATATGTTAAAATTAATATGTTGTGACAGTTTTATATAATTCAGATAATCTGAGGAAAAAAAATTGAGCTCAGCTGCATTCTCCTTATGGTCCAATCAGAGCCAGGATGAGGGTCTTAGTGTTGCCAGTCACTCTTGTGTATGCGCTGCCCACATCCTACCCCATTCTTTATGCCACGCTACAGCAACGAAACCCGTCATGAATGCTAAAGCTAGCTAGCATAACCAACGATAACAGTGGATAAACAGTTTTCCTGAAACTGTAAATTGTTTGCAATTATTACATTTAGCAGCACGTACATGAGCTTGACGGCACCAAGACCCTCCTCCTGACTCTGTGTTGGCATTATTAGAACTGGGAGGAAGTGGAACTTGATCTTCTCATAGATTATCCATCTCATATTATATTGTCACGACATGCTGATTAATTTAACATCAATGTAAAAAAAACAACAACAACATTTAAAAAAAAAATAAAAGTTACATACTTTTATTTTAAAAAACATAAACAATGTTTGTTTAGAATTACCCAAATTCTGTCCCTGCAGCATGATGCCAGCATGTGGGGTTGTAGAAATGACCCAGCAGTTTTCAAAGTGAGTCATTTAGTAACGTTTCATTGTAGTGAGAAACACAACGAACGGCTGGACAAACAGGAGGAATCGACGAGGGAGCATGGAGGACGGCTGCTGGTGGCCAAAACAAGCAGGTACTTTAGTGGCCTGTGTCAGTCAGGAATATATGGTTTCCCATTCAGCAGCGTGTCACCGCTTTCTTTTAGCGGTTCAAGTCTTCCAGAAGCCAGACAGAGGAGAGGTGGCGCCAGGTCCAAACTTCCTCCAGTCGACACAAAGATCGCATTGACTGTTGTCTTTGCACCTGTTCAAGTTCGGGAGGAGATGGCACAGGCTCTTCCTGTGCATCGGACAACAGTCCACCACCTCCCTGCAAACTGTTTAATGACTCTCTCTCTCTCTCTCTTTTTTAATTGAAAAAGCAAACTGCCGCCCTGCCAGATAAGTTGACAAACGAGGGCCGGTGGAAATGTCTTTGTCGTGTGAGGAGGTTTTTTGTGAGGGGGGCGGCTTGGCAGGAGGTGAACACAGGGAAGTGTTTCCGGCATAAAGACGAGCCGGGAGGACGCGGTCGGGCGATGGAAGACGGAGGACAGGACCATCATAAAAGTGACAGGGGTCAGGGTGCACACACACACACACACACACACACACACACACACACACACACACACACACACACACCTCCTCTGAGCGCCCAGTGAGAAAAACTCTTCCTGCAACACAAACTAGACCAGGATGGATTAGAATAACAAAAGCCCGGGTTAATGCCATTTTTGCACAAATCACAAAGTCATTACTTTTAAAAAAAAAGAAGAAGCCATTAGACCTTCAAGTCGACTGCCTTTAAAAAAAAAAAAAAAAAATCAGACTGCTTGCGGTGAATTGTAAACACGGCCCCGTTAGCTATGCAGTCTGAGTCCAGCTCCATTTCTGCTTCATCTGACCAAACCATGTAGAGTTGGGGTTTTAATGCTATAGCCTCAGTTTAGATTTTTTTTTGTTGTTGCTTTTTTTTGTTTTCAGGCTTTTCACCAAACTTGTTCACGCCTCATGTTGAAGTGCTGATTGCTGCTGGCAGAAAAGCAGGAGAGACATTGTTCAAATGAATCAGACAGAAAGCTTTGAAGCCGTGGAGAAAGCTGGGTTGTTGTGTTGGCTTGGAAAACAGAGACAGTTCTGCCTGTCACAGGGTTCTGCATCCTCCTAAAAGTTTAGGACACAACATAAATGTTAGATCCTGGGTCTTGAGTTGTTTTGGTTCTTTGATTTGATTTTAGTTTCACTATTATTCTGCGTCAGTCTCTTTCTTCTTCTGTGTTTCTGTCTTACCTTATTTCAATTCGCAGTTAGTGACTGTAGTTTGTTTTTTTCTAGTGTCTAGTTATTCCTTGTGCTTTAGTTCATCTATGTTCCTTATATCTACTCATTTTAGATGTATTTCCTAATCCCCTGTCTACTCTCCCTCCATTTCCCTTGGATTCATGGTTTTTGTTCTGCTCTGGCTCCCTGTATTCCCTGTGGTTTTTGTAAGATTTTTATCACCATCTTGTCATTAAAACATTCTCCACCTACAAGCTGCCTCTGCCTCTGGGTCCACCATCATCCACACCATCACGACAATAAAAGCCTAATAAAAGCAAAAGGCTTGACAAATGGGGCAATTTCAGGTGAGGAATAAATTTGGACTCTCCTAAATTTCTTCCCAATTAAAATGGCTCAAATCACACACATCACATCAATGCACATTTTGGGCATTTAAACCAATGCTATGTCATACAGTGTCAACAAAAGAGCTGCGTCAGTCCTGGAGAAAGATATACCGTGTACATGTTGAGGACATTCACCGTCACCAGTCGTATGATAATTTAATTGTCATATTTTTACAAAATATTTCCCGCTAGTACAATCAGTAATTCCCAATCTTTGTAGAAAATGGTTTATTGCCAATGTAATGGAAATGGAAGCAGGAAGGAAAGTTGGGGAAAAGGTTTGAAAGGACAGAAGGAGGCAAGAGTAGAAAAGAGAAAGAAGCTTAAAGAGAATCAAGTCGACAACATAAAGTCTGCTTTTACACCTGCAGAAGGAGAAAAAAAAACTACAAACACTATATGGATATACAGCTGTGGAAAAAATGAAGAGCCCACTGCATTGAACCCCACTGAAAACCTCCTGGGTTGTTCCACCAAATATTGATTTCTGAATTCTTCCAGAGTTAAAACATCAGTATTGTTGATTCCAGATTAATACAAGCTTGTTTTCTTTGCGTTATTTGAGGTCTGAAAGCGCTGCATCTTCTTCGTTATTTTGACCATTTCTCATTTTCTGCAAATAAACACGACATTTCTGCTTGAAAGTTCAGAGACATGTTGTCAGTAGTTCATAGAATAAAAGAACAATATTCATTTTACTCAGACATAGACATGTAAAAAGTAAAATCAGAGAAACTGATTGTTTTAAGTGATCTGTCAATTTTCTTCAGAGCTGTATAATAATAATAATAATAATAATAATAATAATAATCACTGAAAAGTAAACTGCACACGTTAATACATGGTGTATTTAGTGGCACAACCCAATAAAGAGTGAAAAACATCTGAAACCAAACTCCTGTGTGTTGCATGTAGTTTAAATTAATAATTTTCTTTCCATTTCATGTTCCTTTCTGCTTTATGTATCTCATATCCAAGAGATCTCCAACTTAAAAATAAAAGAGTTAATTTGTTACATGTAATCAAATTCAGTTTGTCAAATTTAATTTATTTACATTTTCTTTTTTAAACACGACAACTTAATATATTTACTTGGATAAACTAAATGTGATTACTTGTGACGAATTATATTTTTTAAAAGTTGGATCACCTGTTTTCCATCAACTCTAAGGCTTTTAATATGCTCTGTGTTGCTGATGGAGAGCCGCTTTCAGGGCTGCAACGAGGGAAAAAAAGCAGTTTTTGCCTGATAATAATCAAACGTGACGTGTTTTTAACTGTTATTTGGAATCGCGTTATAGGCTGACAGTACTACTTAAATCACTGGTTCCCAATCTCCTGTAGCAGCTTTCTGCTCCACACACCAGGAAACAGTTGCCTTCCTCCCTCAAAGCCAACATGGTTGTGGGTTTAATGACCTCTTCCCAGGAAAGTCTCCGTCCGTTTTATTGACAGAGCTTGTTAAATCCTCGGACACTTGGTGATGAAAGAGCCAACACTGAAAATCATTTTATGAACCTTAAAAACCAACGCCGTCTTCGTCATTTTCCTTTTAATTATTTCTGTTCTTATTGAGTCAATTTGAACGTAGCTGAGTTCACCACTACTGATGTCTTCTATGATGGAAAGATATGAATATTAAACTTGAGCTCCCGCCTCACAGAGCAGCCCATCCCCCCTCCGACTTCCCCTCTCAGCTCCTTCAGACTAGCCAGCAGAAATTAGCAAACAGCCGGTGGAACCGCGCATCAGCTGAGCTCATTATAGGAGCTACTTCTCAGTGCAGCGCTGGTAAAAAAGGGTTAATAGTAATGACTTCCTGAAGGCGGAGTGTCAGAAAGAGCAGGAGTTTTTAAAGAGACAGAGACCCTCTTTGAAGGCGCTACAATACAAAGTTAAATTTCTTCACTAATATTTGATATACGTATATACAGTAGGTGTCGTTGTTTCCACTTTGGAACGTTTTTTCCAGGCACGTTCCAGAGAAACAACGACACCGTCGCCAAAAGCGAAGTGTGGCATGCTCTCGGTCCTGAGCCGAGCGCTCCCTGCCTTTCTTGGGGAGGTGACCGAGGAGAGGGCGGCTGGAGGAAATGCCTGCGGCCGGGTCTCTTCTTTTTCTTTTTTTTTTCGTGGCAGCGTTATAAACATACAGAGCAATAACATGTCCTGCATGTAACTCTGTCAGCCCACAGAACTGTGGCCTGTGTCTCAAAAGCAGCACTGTGTCATTACCTCCTGCTATGAATGCCTTCTGTGTGCGCGAGTGCATGGGTGTGTGTATGTGTGTGTGTGTGTGTGTTATCTGCCTCCTGATCCTCATACCTGCATGTCTGCTCATGTGTTTGTTCCTCACTGGAATTAGGCACGTAGGTAACAGTGCATGTTTATTTTTACATGGTTCCTGGGCAAACGATCCCACTTGGCCGGACACAGGGGCTAATGCACCGGATTACTGACCGATCAGAAACAGGCTGCAGGTAAATGGTGGCGATTGTGCATCTGATGAATAGACATATCTGTGCAAAATGGAAATAAATAGATCTTTACATCTACAGAAATAACCTAACCACCCCTCCAGCCACCGACCTCCACACACCTTCCCACTGATGGTTAAACACTAACAGCCTGTCAAGGCAGCTTGTTTTCTATAAGTGTGTTTCACTGATTGCCTACACTGTGAGCATTGTGGGAGAATACTTTCCTGGGAGCTTGTTTACATGTTTGGGCAGTATGATATAAATCCTCCATTTCTTGAAACCAAGTACTTTTTAAATTAAGTTTAATCCTGCGGTTCTCCGTTTCATGGCTACGACGGAGGGCAAGGGTCACGCTGAGGAAATAAAAAGATGAAATGAAGAGAACAAAGTCATAATGTTACAAAGATAAAGCTGCACAACGATAAAGTCGTAGTATTACGAGAACATATCCGTAGTGTTACAAGGATAAGATCGGAAAAAATGACAAAAACAAAGTCATGACATTACGAGAAGAAACTTCGATAAAAGTCAAAATAATAATAATAAAGTCATGGTATTATGGCTTATTCTTGTACAATTATTTTTATTCGTAAAACCCTGATTCTCTGTCATACATTGTAATGTTGAAGTGTATTAAAAAAAAGGCCTCACCAAGTTTTATGTGACGAACAGTGTTGCCATGGTTACCTAGAACATTTAATCTGACTACTGATTACTCACTAACCCTTTAAAAGTGACTTTGTCACTCTAAAGATTACTTAATACTCGATAACTAGTCACTGCACAGGAGACGCATTTTTAACAAAGCCAACAGCGTTTTCTCTTCACACTTCAAATGTTGCTTAAAATCGGTCCTCCCTGCTGATTCCCTGCCGTTCTTTTCCTCGGATTCATGTTTTTTTTGTTCTTCTCTGGTTCCTTGGGTTCTCTGTGATTTTTTTGTGTGGATCACCTCTGTTTCATTAAATCTTCAACACTGCTTACGTCTCAGCCTGCTGCGTTCGGGTCCATCAACAAACACACACGGTGTTGGTCCGTCACATAAAACTGCAGTTTGACACGTTGACTCTGTAATGTGCCAAAAATGGATGAAGTTCAGTCAGATTGAATTATCATTCCAATTCAAAATAAAAAGAGACATACTTTAAAATAAACTGCAAACTCCAAATATGACTTTTTACAGTGTGAATAAACTAGATTTTTGTCTGTCTTGGAATGATTTTACATGTAGAACATTTTTATACCACTGATCTGAAGAGTTCTCCCTATTCAGTCATGCTTGTGATTATATATTTCCTTTCAAACATTGGTAAAATTATCTTTTTTGTTTAAAGCAAGGTGGCAAAAATAATATAAGCCAGTGAAGATACCTTTTTTTTTATTTCCCAATTAAGAGCATTACCTTTTCTTTCATTTTAATTTCAAATCTCACCACCAATAACATATCCAGCATGCTGATCCTGATTACCACATTTCAGCATCCCTCCCCCCCCTAAGTCACCACATTAATGTTGCCAATATCCTGTGAACGATCCACATTTTCTGCTGCAAGCAAGCAGAAGCTTTCTGTTTTAAAACGAGTCCGTGTTTCAGAGGCAGCAATTCCTCCCTTTTTCCACAATTTCTCATTCTCATGTAGATATATTTTGGGTTGGGAAGCGGTTCTGGCGATGCACGATGAGCCCAGGGATTATTGTCATGGCCAACCCCGATATTATAGAATTACAGTCAGACAGAGCGACTCCTGCTGCTCAGCGGACAATTACCCTGTGGCCTGGATCTCAATGGGAAAGTTGCATTAGAAGAAAACCTCAGTCGTTTTAGTCTTTTTACTGCAGATAATGTGTCAATATCCACCAAAGTAATCACAGTGGGGCTCAGAGGGGACCAACTCCCCCTTAAAAGGAAATTAACTGCTGACTATCTTAGGCAAAATGGAGACAGTCTCTACAGCAGACTGGGATAACCTTTATCTAATCTAATCTAATCTCCTTAATTTAACATTTGGATCCCTCGAGGTAAACAAAGCAAACAGTCCAATGAGATTCCAGATGCCAAAAAGTCCCAGGAGCTCATCAGAGACTGCAGCCATCTGCTGATCTCTTCTTGCCGATTTCTCTGTCTCTGCTGTCTCAGCTCCTTATTCTGCAGCGAGCTGCCTCCATCTAGTGGTGAGAATGAGTCACAGCTCACAATTGGAACTGCGGATCTGACAGCTGGGCACAGAGGAACAGCCATCTCCAGGTGGAAGTATGGCTCCATCAGTGATTCCTCTGGGAGAAGGACTTCTGTCAAATACACCTTCTGGTGCTACTGTTCGTTCTGTTCATGTTTTTTCTGTTGAACAATTTGGAGGTCTTTTCTTTAGAACGATATTGTTTTAATTTGCTTTTTTTTAAATTCAACTTTTAAATCAAATTTTCAGAATCTGACAAAATAAGACAGAAAGATCTGTATTTATAATACCGGTATATGAAAATGTCAAGTGATGACAAGACCAAGTGCTTAATAACAATCTGTGTTATGTGTTTATAAAAGTTAATTTAGTATGTTAGCCATCATTCTGTGCTAGTTAAAAGTCGACAGTGATCCACAGCCCAGGTTTCTCACACCAAACAAGTCATTCAGGTCCATGAAGACACATGGACCTGTTTCCCACTGGCTCTGCTAGACCCGGCTCCACTTTACCCAGCCTGCCTTGAGAGGGTTTCCACTGCTGCTTTTTCCCATCAGGGCCGAACAACAGCAAGCTTTGCTGTTGTTCTCTGATTGGTCGTGGTCAGATGTAAGCGTAAATAGAGAGGAAATGTAGGGTGGCATGGACTCCGCCGCCTCGCCATTACAGGACCCAAGGCGAGGTTTTATTTAGCTTTACATGCAAGTACCTAAAAGTTGGCTAGTATTTGTGTTCTCTAATCTCGCAGCGAGCCATAAAACAGCAACTGTTAATGCAAGTCAATTCTCGCTGGTTTAACATTGTAAAAGAGCCAGGTTGCTGAGCATGAATTGAGCGCTGCGTCCTTAAGTTTGAGTGCCTTGTATTCAACTGGTCTGTATTCTACACAGGATCTCTCCCCTCGCGTGTGGAAGTTGAAAACGAGACGCAGGTTGACACAGATTACCCATCACGTCTTTCCGCTGTGGAGCCCAGCTGTTGCCCCATCCCCCCCAGACGCACCGTCCGCACCGCTGCTGTCCAGCCAAATAATGTGATTTCTTTTTAAAAAACGAGACAAAAATCACTTGAAATGTCTAAATATTATGTGCTCTTTATCATTGTATGGCTTGCAGTTAAAAACTACTTAGGATGTCATCCAAGAAAAAAAAAAAAAAAGGATTCACTTTTCAAAGTCATGTCCACCTTTTTTATCCGTTGATTTTAAATGTCGGTTCTCATACAACGTTTTTAACAAGCATGTGAATCTTCAGCAACGTTGCCCCCTCTGCTGAGCTGCATGGGTTGCCATACCCTTCAAGAGTCGCAACAATCAGACATGTTCTATAACAATAGTTCACAAAGTCTGAACAAGTGTGAAGTCTTGCTTGGAAAACTAATTTAGAAAAAATAATTACTGCAAAAGCATATTTATGCCATTCCCTTGCTCCCAGCAGCGCTGCTCTATGATTGATTGTATTAACAATTTCCAGTGTTATAGCAGCAGGTGCAGCAGATGTTTGTTTTGGTACCTCATCGTATTTAGTGAAGAGTATTTTAAAACTAACAAGTTTGGCCTAAACACGAATTACGTAGTAATGATGAAGGATCCGATTCTTTTGAACGGCTCTTTACCGTTAACAACAGGACTCGAGTCTCTGCTAGTGAGAGCCGTTCTTTGTTGTTGGGTTTTTTTGGTTTTTTTTGCCTATAATGCTCTGCGCACACTGCAGTAGCTCTTCACTGTTTGTGTGCGTTTATTTGAGTGTGGCGTCTATTTGTGTCAATTCCCACCGAGTCGTTGCCGGCAGAACCTTTCACTGCAGTTAACAGCTGTAAGTCTTTCGGAGTCTACCAGCTTTGCACACCTGAATATTGAAAATTGTTGTCCACCCTTGTTTGCAAAATGGCTCAAGCTCAGTCAGGCTGAGTAGTGAGTGCGTGTAAACATCTATTTTCACATTTTGCCACAGATTTTCAGCTGGATTTATGTCTGGACTTTGATGTTTTACCATAAATAAAATGTGACCTAAATCATTCTGTCGTAGCTCTGATTGTATGTTTAGGGTCATCGTCAATGAACCTCCATCCTAATCTCAAGTCTCTTGCAGCCTCTAATAGATTCTCTACCAGGATAGGCCTGCATTTAGTTCCATCCAGTTCCCCATCAACAGGAAATAATAATAATAATAATAAAAAAGAAGTCAATCTCTCAGGAAAAATTGAAAAATCTTCGGAAAGGCTGACGAGATTTAGTCAAGATTACTTGAAAAGATTAACAAAAGAGTCTGGCTCCTTGGAAGCAAAATGAGATTTAAATCTTTGCTGTCATGTTTGTTAAGACATGAGGCCATAGTGCAAGTAACAATCAAAGAACCCCAAAACATAGCTTGAGATGTTAATTTGTAAAATGGCAGCAGTCCAGGTCAATGTTATAGGAAGAGAGGCGAGTTGTTAATGTCTGATATCCGATAGATTGATTTTGAAATGAAGAAGAAAAGGTTTTGTACTGCTGGAGAGGAGGTGGTGTTCCAGGAGGAGGATAGCATGTCCACAGGAGGTGAGGTTGGCAGGGTTTGTTGCCGATTGTCTCTTTGTCCTAATTTTATGTTGACGGTACGGAGTGATTAAAGGCGGATAGGCAAGTGAGTCAGGGGAAATCCGGGACGGTGGTTCTACAAAGGTGGCCAGAGGAGCAGTAGGAGCGTTTCCATTGACCATATAAATGCACAATTTGACATTTCGAAAATAAATTGGCTTAATGGAAACCCGCTGATGAAAGGTTTTGGCGCTAGGATGAGGTGGGTTTTTTTTGGCCGTGTCGAAATTGTTTATTTTGCGAAATTTTAATGGAAACACTTCAGCAACAACAGGATGTTGCCGCTGGCACAGACCACAAAGAAGATGACAACAGGAAGCAGTTGGAGGATCATGGCGTGGCACGGTTTTTAATAACTTATGTGAAGTAACTTATTTAAATTGGATTTTAATTGCGAAATTGTGTTTTTTTGACATTAACGGAATATTGACAAAGTTTTGCGCATGTTTGTAATGGAAACGCAGGTAGTGAGGAGAGTTGCGACAGAGTCCTGGGTGAAGTTCTTCCAACCGATGCACAGAGGAAGCAAAGTACTGCAGTCCAGGAATGTAACCACAACAAGAAAATGAAACATTTTTGAAACAGAAAAGTGAGTGTCAGAAACTCGAGGCACATTCAGACACCAGAACTGCAGAGCCTGATTATCACTCGTGACCAAAACAATCTGGCATTTGAATCAGGGAACCTACTCCTCTTTAAGCTAAGCTCCTCCTGCCTGATTGACCTTGAGGAGATCCAAGTTAAGGACCTGCCAGTCACGTCCTGTAAGGAGAGGAGAAAGGACACACACACACACACACGCCCATGTGCGCACAGATCTGTGCGCATGTTGACAACTTGCACAGCTCTAGTTCCCAGTGTTCACCTTGTCAGCTGAATGGATTATTTAATTCCATCTCCACTAAATTTGAATATGAGAAAAATTCAAATATACCCCGGATCAAAAAAGAAATAAATGAAATCTGTTTAAAAGTTGTGGTGCTTGTGAGAAAGGACAATAAATTTTACAGTGGCAAATTGTTAATTTTGACTTAGAAATCCCGTGTTCCTTTTCAGTGTTGTCTTTGCAAACCCAGACTGACTTGTACTGTATCTGACATCTCATTAAAATAGCTAAGGAGTTATCCACATACTTTTTCTTTATTTGTGCAATGCCTTGCAAAAGTCTGTTTCATGGAAATAACATTGAAAACCTACATTTTTCAATGTAGGTTTATGTATGTAATATCTGGAGACCTCAAACTGAGCCATTTAAGGTTTCAAAGTTGTTGCTGGGCAAAAGAGTTTGAGCTCCCAACAAAAATGTTCTATTGTGTTGAGGTGTGGAGACTGGCTGGTCGTCTCCAGGACTTGGAAATGCTTCTTACGGAGTCACTCCTTAGTTCCCCTTGCTGTGTGTTATGAAGCCTAGGCGCAAATTCAAACTGGAAGACTCTTTTATCCCCACCGGGACCCGTTAATTGAAGCGACCTGCCCACAATCGTCGACCTATCAACGCCGGACCAAGCCACGTCACGTCCAATCATCGACCAAGTCCCAGCTGATAAGGACCTTCATTCATGGCGTCCTTAGCTGGACAGCTAGCTATGTTAGCTGTCCAGCTTAAAGAGCAAAGCAGCTTGATTAATTTGACTGGCAGCCAATACCAAAGATGACCCTTCAATAAATTATCTTAACTTATATTTTATAGTAATGATTGAAAAGCAGATTACATTTTATGATATAATAAATTGTAATAAAATTTCTATTTTTGTGTTGTTTTTCCTCATCTCTCCAAACGTCTGTGCGGCCTAAAGCAACCCTGGCGCCCCTTATGGGGCCGCAACCCCCACTTTGAAAAACTTTGATCTAGATGGTCATTGGCAAACTTCAGATGGACCTGCTGTGTGCTGCAGAATTTTATTCCTCGAAGGAAGAGTACTCTACTGTGGTAACTTTTGAAACTGTGGTCCCAACTCCCTCCAAGTCATTCATCTTTGATCTTGCCCGTGGCAGACAGGTTGGAGTTTGACTCAGTGTGGACAGGTAGGTGTCTTTTATACAGATAATAAGTTCAAACTTGTGTGATTAATCCAGGTAATGATGAGTGGAGGATAGGATTACATCTTAAAGACAAACTAACAGAACTGTCAGAGCCAGAATCCTTGCTGGTTGGTAGGCGATCAAATAATTAAGCTAACTGGCTCTGTCAAATAATTCATTTTTAGAGTTTGATTCTGTGTCAAACAGATGAGGTGCACCAAAGGTGAAACTTAGAGACCTCTCCATTCTTTGTAAAACTTGAAAAAAATAAAATAAATCGCGTGTGTGTGAAATACTTATTCTCCCCGGCCGCCCCACTGTAATGACCTGGAACATAGACATCTTCAATTAAAAGTCCTGAAGGCCACATCGCCCTTTTTGTCCTGTGTTGTTGTTTGTCAGCTGAGGTTAAACGGTCACAGCATCCTCCTCTTTGAAAAGTTTCTCTCAATGAATTTTATTAAATGAAGCCACTGACCTACTCTCAGCTCAATGAGTGTATAGCCACACCCTCTGGGCTCTCTATTGGTTGTCAGGAGTTACTGGGAGTTCTCCACAGTCTTCGCGTGGCCGCTCTCCAGGTTTTTCCCCCCCCTTTTTAAAGCTACTAAAACCTGTTTCACTCTTTCTGACACTTGTTGCAGCTGCACGCGCATCATCGAGAGAGTCCACCCCGAACCGCTTCAGCTTCTCCTTTGGGATTTCCCGCGGGGAGTGATGAACTCCATCGACCCTCAGTCCCATCACCAGCACCAGCCCCACACCTCCCCTATCGTCGGCTCTCTTCCACATAAAGGCGCCCAGGAGTCCCCGGACATGGCAGCTGCGGTCTACTGCGACAACTTCAGCAGCGTGTACCACCAGCAGAGCCTCCAGGGCGCCCAGAGACCCGCCGGCTACGGCCTCGGGGACTACGCCTCCTCCCCGAACCCGTACCTGTGGCTCAATGGGCCGGGCGTGAATTCCTCCGCGTCTTACCTGCACGGCAACAACCCGACGCCGTTCATCCCGCCCTCCTACGGCTCGCAGCGGCAGTTCCTCGCCAACTCACCTGGGTTCGGAGGGCCCGACCTGGGCTGGCTGTCCATCGCCAGCCAGGAGGAGTTGCTGAAGCTGGTCCGGCCGCCGTACTCCTACTCCGCTCTCATCGCCATGGCCATCCAGAACGCGCACGAAAAGAAGCTGACCCTGAGTCAGATTTACCAGTACGTGGCGGACAATTTCCCTTTTTATAAGAAGAGCAAAGCCGGCTGGCAGAACTCCATCCGGCACAATCTGTCTCTGAACGACTGCTTCAAAAAAGTCCCGAGGGACGAGGATGACCCAGGTAACCTAAACACCTCGGAAAGGGTTAGAAATACTTAGGTGACGCCTTAAGTGTATGGAAGGTCAAACGTGCCACAGTTCAACAACTAAATCATCAAAAATGTCACGATTTGAACAAAATTGTAAATAAATTAAACATTTTATTTAGCATTGTTAGTAGTACTTTTTACAATATGAATGATTGCAATGCTAAATTAGCTAATCTAGCATGTAATGTTCCCCTCCACCCCCCTTTTTAATGTAAATTTATCAAAATAAAGCGAATATAGAATGGCAACAAGTTGGAATTAAATTTGCACTAAGAAATCACACACATTTATAATTGAATTATTTTCATGGTTCCATTTTATTAAAATTATCACTGGCTTATTGAATGTTTAGTAGCATCTAAACTGCTAACCTGCACAGCTCGTCAGACCGGTTGTTTTCATGCTTTGCTGTTGTACGGGACAATGGCAAAACTAGATTGAAAAATCATTTTATTTATGTTAAAATGTATAGGTATATAGTTCAGATTTAAGTATTTATTTATTGAAAGGTTGTACTGTTGGCCCGCCATGATTGTGGAATTACCTGTGAGGAGCAACTGAACTGGATTTTCTTTAAAGTGAAAAATAAATTTAAAAAACCAGCCCAAACTTACAATAGGCCTTTGCATTCAAAACAATCTACTAAATAATTTGTTGTATCTAAAATAGCTTGGTTTATAATACTGTGTTATAATGTAAAAAAAAAACAAAAAATACTTTAACAGTAAGTTTAGATCAATTAAAAAAATACACTGTTTAAGACAAGTGTAAATGACAAAGATTCTGTTTTTATATAATTACTGAAAGTTTGTTATGTATTGCATGGGTAGCATTAAAACCTCCATAGAATTAGGTTTTCCCTTTGCTTTTAATTTGAAATACCTGCAAACAAAGATACAAGGTGAAAAGATCTTTGAAGTATTTGTCCAACTTTGTAGAATATTTAAGAAATAAATATACAAAGATCAGTACTTAGGACAAAAGTATTTTCAAAAAACTATTAAAAACTAATTTGAACATGATTTTCGAAAAAAAAAGAATTACTTATGATACAAAGTAAGAAATTGTTTAATTTTTCCAGTATGTACACATCGATACAAATTAGATTTTAATCATCTTTTTCAAAAATAATAATACAAAAAATGCATGCATGAATGAAATTAGGAAGTAGGGAATGGTTTTTTTTTTAACCATTTTTAAAGTTTATATTACATGTACTTAAAGTTAACCTCTATCAATTTTTATTTATTTTTGCTTAATTAAATTTATATTTTCTGAAGAAAAAACAAAAAATCCCAGATTTTATTCCATGTCTCGGTCAAAAAAAAAAAAAAAATCTCACTTGACATATTTTAAAGATTAAGGTTTGCATGCAGAGAAAATAAATGACTGAAATATATATTTTTTTCTATTCTTCTTTGCAGGAAAAGGAAACTATTGGACGTTGGATCCCAACTGCGAAAAAATGTTTGACAATGGAAACTTCCGGCGGAAAAGGAAACGACGGTCGGACCCGAGCCTTTCCGGAGGAGCTGCTGCGTCCGCAGTCACGAAGCTGGAGGACGGCCGGCCGGCGGCGCCGGCGGGCCCCATGAAGGCCTCGGACAGCCCCCAGCTCCTGGGGCCTTCTTCGCCGGAGATGGAAGCCATGAACGAAAACCACAAGAGCTCGTCGTCGTCGTCGCCGGCGGGGCTGGCCGCCGCCGCCGCTCCGTGTTTCAATAACTTTTACAGCAACATGTCGGCGCTCGGCTCGGGGGCCCCCGGCCGACAGGGGTCCCTCGGACTGGTGAACGAGCTGTCGAACAGGAACATAACGGCTCTGAGCCCGTACCACCCCGGCGGCGGCACTGGGCAGGAGGCGGGGGCGGGGCCTCCCGACCACGGCGAGGGCTTGCATTTTAACCGGGGAGTGTACTACAACACGTTCGGCGGCGGGCAGAGCGGACAGTTCAACGCTCACTTCTACAACAGCTTCAGTGTGAACAGCTTGATCTTTCCCAGGGACGGGACTGAGCTCTAAGGGACGACGCCTCTCTCTCCGAGAATCCCACTCAGAATACGCATCAACACTCAATACGCTTCATATTCCCCACAGAGAAGTCACAGCATAGACTGAGCTGGAGTGTCTGATTAACATCAGTTTAAAAAAATGCAAAAAAACCCCAAAAAACTAAAGCAAACTACTACTTTCACTTACACCTGAGCACCTTTTTCAACTAAACTTCAATCTTGTAACAACAAAAAGTAAAATATTTTATAAACATAGATTTTTTTTTTTATGATGAACCTTACAACCATATTTAAAGTTGAGCCCGAACCGTCACAGTTTTATAGTTTTTACACAATAAAAGGGCTTGTTCATTACTAACACAAAGCTGCCAAAGTTGCCTATGTGACACCAACAATACCTCAAAAGGACAGTCATTTACTAGAGTGGCCCACCAAGGGTTTGTATTATGCTGTTAGACAAATGCAGTTACGATAATATGTTCAATTATATGCTTGCCTTATGAAACGGGAGCGGCTGAGATTTTGGGAAGTTGCGATTTAAAAATCGTTCCTGCAGTTTAAGTCCTTTAATAAGATGGCAGCAAAAGCGCCGACCAGAATTCTCACGGTTTTCATAGCTGCCCCTCCCCAACATGCTGCTGCACACTGCTCGTGAGCAGGCTGAGAAAGGAAACGCCGCGCTTCTCCCAAGTTTTACAAAAAAGGCGACTTCTTGTTGCTTGGAAATCATTAAAAAAAAACATGATAATCAGTGTGGAAACTGAAGTAGCATCACCCGTTACGCTTATTAACAAAATGCTGTTGGGAAACTTCAGTTAGTTTGTTAATCAGTAAGCTGCAGACTTGATGCCCCGCTGGATTGTCTAACTAATTACCCAGCTTTCTGTTCTTTTGTTGCTATGTAACTAGAAAACCTTAAACGTGTGATATTCTGCTCAATAAGCACTTAAAAACTACTGCTAAATTTATCAGGTGCTTTTTCTCCAGCTTGTGAAACAAGATCAGAATAAATGTCTGTAGCTGCATTTCCATTATGTGTACAAAACTTTTGATATTCCACTAATGTTAAAAAACCCCCACAACTTTGCAATTAAATAAGAAATGCATTTAAAATCACATGTGAAGAAGTTTGTTCACGCGATACGTCTTTAAAAAATATCATGGCGGCGACGGATATAAACAGTGACGAGATACATTCATAGTGGAGCCAGCAGTGCATTGTCCAAAGAGGCCAGTTTCTATAAATAAGTGGGTTGCTGCTTTATAAAAACTGACAAAAAAGTGTTTTTACTGCAGTTTTGCAAAATGCATCAATTTTGATACAGCTAAAAAAATTATTTTTTTTAAATTCAGAAACTTGGCGTATTTATTTCCAGAACTAAACTTTGCGCAATTTTAACGGCAATTGAAATGCAGCTACAGACATTATTGCAACAGTGACGACTGATGTGTTATTTAAGCACCAGTATGACTAATTGTTTTCTGATTTAACAGCAACTATATGATGTTTTACATGTGTTGTTGTTTTAAACTCCTCTGTAAATACTGTGAAACTGTGCTACTCATGCTAAATGCTACCCGACCAGCCAATGCCTGCTGCCTTGTTCCTGACGTCCTCCATGTTGACTGAAACCTCAGCACTGTGGCTTATGGAAACCGACGTGGACCTGATGGGTGTGTATTTTTGTAACATTGAAAAAACCACACACACACACACACACACACACACACACACACACACACACACACACACACACACAAAGAAAAAAACACTTTTTGGGAGTATTTATGCTATTTATGTTCATAGGCATTTTCTACTGTTTGTCCAAAGACACTGTCTGATTAAATATGCAAATATTAGCTTCCAGGATGCAGCAAAAGACAGCCTCACTAAAACACAGATTTTATTAATATACAGTATCTGTAAACAATATATTCTGTCTTGTTTATTTTCCTCAGGATTCAATTTGACAATCATTAAATGGCTTTTATATCAATTACTGACATTTTGTTTTGTTTTTACTCTTGATGAAAAGCATCCCACCATCAGACTGACTAAATAAAACTGATCCAGTTTCTAATGCATTTTAATAAATATATATTAAATATATATAAATATATATTATTAGGGCTTTGCCAAAAATGTAATGTGTTGACTCTATTTCATATCAGTTCACACAGAATACAATTGTTTTTTTTTAAAATCATTCTTGTTCCTTGTATTCTCAACTTTACTTATATTTACATCTCAGCATCTTTCATATTTTTTAAACAGTTGCATTAAAAAATGCTAAACCTGGTGTTATGAATAAAATTAATTTCTTTTTAATTTGTTTCCTATATTTTATTTTAGAGCACCAGAGATAGGCACCAGCACCCCTCGCAACCTCACTGGGGTTAAGCATGCATGATGATGGATAGATATTTTATTGTTTTAATAAGAAGTTATGTTTTAAGTGGGGGGTTTTTTTTGTTTGTTTATTTTTTACTAAATTTGCCAAGTCTGACTCTAAAAATCATTGTTTTTTTTCGATTGAAAAGGATATGAACAGGAAGGTTTTTCTTTCAGATTTTCTATTTTGACTTCTGAGACTGTGAGGCCCAAACCCCCAGATTTATAGGAAAAAATACACCAAGTGTAAACTTTGACTCAGATTAAACAGTTAATGTTAAACTGTTTTCACAGGAAGTCAGAGCTTAAGATAAAGTTTATCCTCTGGAAGGCATTTAACCTTAGAATGACAGTTTTCTTCCAAGAAAACTCGTTCGATTTGGTTATGTAATTTCCACTGGACTGTATGGAGGCCCAAATGTGCCACATTTTCTCATATAAATGAACTTAATGCTTTATACATGTAGCAATTTAAATAAAATTGGAAATAAATGTTTCCACAATTTACCTATGTTTATGTTAAAAGCAATAATTGCATGGTCTCTTTTTGACTGCGCACCATGAAATAGTTTTATCTGTTGTGGTGACTCTCTAAAAAGACATCTGATTGACCAGACCAATAAATAAATCAGTAATTATATGTGTACAAAAGGATCCATGTATGTATTGCAAAAACAACAAATCTTATCAAGCATTCTGGTCTAGGTCGTAGTGCAAATATTTTAGTACACTAAAATATAACACAATTACATGTAGCTTTACATCAAGATATAGGAGCTTGTTTTATGTCAATAATTCCTTAATATTGATGAAAAAGTATTTGTTCCATTGGCAAATTGTTTCACCTATAACTTGGGAAACGTTTGTTATACGTGAAATCAGAACTAGTACTTTTTCATCAATATTAAGGAATTATTGACTTACAACAATCTCCTGTATCTTGCTGAAAAGTTATTTGTAAGTAAGTTTTAACTTATTTCAAGTGCACAAAGAAATTTAAAAGGTCCTCCATACTTTTGTTCTTGGTTATTAAAACTGCACCCCTGGAAACACGGAAGGGTGACGACTTTCTTTTATTTCCGTGACATTCCACCCTAATGTTACGAAACACCTAAACTCACACTTAGTTCAAGTGTTTTAATACAACACTAATAAAATCCGACCCTCGTCGACAAGAAAAGATAAATGAATGAAGCCCGACTTCCTCCGACACCAGCTCTGCAGCCAGAGGCGGGAATGAGGCGCGCTGGGAAGATGAAAAGGTTCTCGTTTGGAGCGAAGCCAAGCGCTTCGCAAAGACACAGCAGTTGACAGATGTCTTTGTACAGAAAACCCTGAAACAATGGCGCCATTGTCCTCTGTCCTGTACGCCAATCCGCATGCATCAATTAGGTACTCTCTGAAGAGAGGTGAAGATATCTCTGTTAGGCCAACGGGATTTAAGCATCCCCTTTGTTTCCAGCACTTTGTCCCAAATAAGAGAGGGAGCCGCGTTACTTTGTTACTGCTAAGAATCAGCACGTCGCGAAACATCTCTGCAAACATTTACCGCACATGGTGCAGGTACAGGAGAGCAGTTTGAGGATTTAGTGAGTCTGGAGTTCTACTAAACAGAGCTAAGCATGCGTCGAGGCTTTTTAATCGTCGTGCAGAAATGACTTGTACTCTGTTGCCCAAATCTCGGATTGGTTTGGATCTGAGCGTTGGTGATCTGCCATTTACTCATGATCCAGCTCCAAGAAATGCCTCATGATAAGGAGAGACAAATTTTCTCGACTCTTAGTAGAATCAGTGTCGGCGGTGGCTGGGCCTTATTTATTTTTTTATTTACAATTAACTCTGGAATCCCCCTAGGACTGATATTGGGACATGTCCAGTTTAACCTCTGTGTTCCCTCTTCCTGATGCAATATACTGTAATGGGATGAGATTTAAAAATATATTAAATAATTTTTTTTTGGGAATGGTGACATTTATAAATCAATGGATAACATGGTAAAAATATGACTTTGGAAAATTAACCAACATCAAATTTGGTTACTTTTCCAAAGTCTCATTGTCATTCATAGTAACTCAAATAATTTGGGTTATTATTTAAGACAATAATAACCTAAGTTATTGTCATAAATAATTTGGGTTATTTATGACAGGCTAACTAACCCAAATCATTATTGTTAGTTTTTGAATGTTAATAACGTCACCCCTTAATATTATCACCTTCCTAAAGGTGATAATATTACCTTTAGGAATATTGTCGCAATATTCCTAAAATAATGGTCTAAGTAAATTCTTTTTGCCTAAAATGATTTTAAAAAATTTTTTTAATTTGCCTTTTAGCAAAATCTTAGGCCTAATCGTTTTTAGGATGATGACATCTAGTTGTAATGCAGTTTACTTTTATCCCCACATCCTTTTTTAGCTGCAACACGCAGATGTGTTAGAATGTCTTTGACTTTAAGACAACACAGAAACTCAGGAGCGGAGTTTTTCCTGAGTCCGGACACTCAGGAGCTTGGAAACTGGAGCTCTGAGGAGGAGCTTCATTCTCGAAGGTGGGGCTTGGTCCACCCAGGCGTTTTGGACAGTTGAATGGTTGCCATGGAGATGAAAGGATTTCTCAAACATGCGTGAACGAATCAAAGCAGCACTAAAGGTATGTTTTTGATCAGGGAATAAGATTTTAACTCAAACTAGAACATTTCTGAAGAAATTTTAACGGGGCCTGCCAAAGTGTGCCTGTCGGTTGGCACACTTAGTGGGCGTTCTGATGCTACAAATTAGCATCAATGCTAAAGCTACAATGTAAGCTACAATGTACTCAATAGCATGTGGAGATTGACAAACATGTTGAGTAACATGGACTTATGCCATTCAGTATGTTGAAATTAGTGTACAAGTTAAAATGAGCCAAACTGCTAACATTAGCCAAAATGCTGTCAGTAGCATGTGGAGCATCACTCCATTTAGTGTATTAAGCATGGCTAATAAATAAGAAAAATAGCTAAAAGCTTCTTTTTGGGAAAAGGCTAATGCTAATGGGGGCAGTGAAATGCAAAGGTTTGTGCTAATGTTTGTGCTAAGGTTAATTCACTGTCTTGTGCAGCAGGGCAGTGCAATAACCTGAGAGAAAAAAGATAGTAAAGGCTAATACTAGTTAGCACTACCCTGAGAGGAATATTTAGGCTTTTATTTTGAAATTCCGTTACAAAACTTAACGCGGTGTCACTGTCGCTCCCCGTGATTAAGCTCATAATTACAACCCTCTGTACTGAATAGCTCTCTGATAGCAGACGGTGTGTCCATAAACAAGTTTACTAAATATTGTACAATAACTGAAAACAGAGATGTAACTTCTATCATGAATATAGATTAGCCAAAAACCCTCCAAATTACAATGAAATACTTCTCCTTCTCGTGGGCGACGGAAGTAACACCCTTAATCGTTTCCCCAGTAAACCTCCCAGTAATAAGGTTGATAGAATGTTCAATTCCAATGGTATCAATGACATCAGCAGTTATGACGTCACTCTATGATACCACAAAGGAGTCTCTCTCTTGAATGTAGCTGCAGACAGCATTTTCTCAGACCTGTTCCACAGTTCTATCACGACAGATCCCTCTTCAGAGCACGTTCGAAATTAATTGAAACAAGCGGGATATCGATTCCAGATATTACACGCCTTTCAGAGAACAAGAATTTACCACAATATAGACATGAAGCGGGCTGCACAGTGGCGCAGTTGGTAGCACTGTTGCCTTGCAGCAAGAAGGTCCTGGGTTCGATTCCCGGCCGGGGTCTTTCTGCATGGAGTTTGCATGTTCTCCCTGTGCATGCGTGGGTTCTCTCCGGGTACTCCGGCTTCCTCCCACAGTCCAAAAACATGACTGTTAGGTTAATTGGTCTATCTAAATTCTCCCTAGGTGTGAGTGTGTGTGTGTGAATGGTTGTTTGTCCTGTATGTCTTTGTGTTGCCCTGCGACAGACTGGCGGCCTGTCCAGGGTGAACCCCGCCTCCCGCCTGGAACGTAGCTGGAGATAGGCACCGGCAACCCTCCCGACCCCATTAGGGACAAAGGGTGAACAGAAAATGGATGGATGGATGGATAGACATGAAGCAACAACAGATTGTTTGTGAACATGAAGCTTTTCCAGCTGAGCTTTCATGGGTCGACATGATGGACCTCAACATCGAAGTCGACTACAACGCCGTCATTTCTTTTGAAGATGACAGCGACAGCCCCATTAAGCCGGAAGATGAATCAGTAGAGATCCAGGGGGAATCAGGTCCTTCTGGCAACTTTGAGAGTCCAACATCATTGGAAGTCAAGCAGGAAACAACTCCCTCTGCTGGCTTCGAGATCACCCCCTCAGTGGAAGTTGTGGAAGAAACAAGCCAACACGTCATCGATCTCACAAAGCAGGTAGACGATCTTAAAAAAGAACTGCAGGGTAAGACTTTTGATCTTTGACTTCATCCAGGCTGAAGTCAAATCACAGCAGGAGGAGATTGAGAAACTGCAAAAGATGGTAGTAAAAGAACATCACATGCGAGTCAAACGTGAACATGAAAGAAACGTGCCAGAGAATAAAGATGTGTCAAATGTTTCTTGCTCTTCCAAAGTTACAGCCGACAAGAGCATTCTTCAACAGCTGGAGCACTTCAAGAGGGAGGCTGAAAAATACGCCTCCCGCAATAAAGGTCTGATAGAAGTCATGGTAGAAGAATACAGAGTGAGACTTAAATACAAGGAGCAGCTCAAAAGTCACACAGAGCAAGCTTCAAAATTCAAAGAACAGGAGGAAACGGTGAAATCTCTGCAGGGTCAGGTTGCAGACCTGAAGGTGAAGTTAAAACTTGCTCTGGAAAACAACCGTCCTAGAGTCTCCACCCAACCAGAGGTCCCCCTGCAAACAGAAGGCTCCCTACGACCAGAGGAGTCCAAGGAAAGACAGACCTCCAATCAATCAGTGAGGTACGAGGAAAGACAGACCTCCAATCAATCAGGGAGGTACGAGGAAAGACAGATCTCCAATCAATCAGGGAGGTACGAGGAAAGACAGATCTCCAATCAATCAGGGAGGTACGAGGAAAGACAGATCTCCAATCAATCAGGGAGGTACGAGGAAAGACAGACCTCCAATCAATCAGGGAGGTACGAGGAAAGACAGATCTCCAATCAATCAGGGAGGTACGAGGAAAGACAGATCTCCAATCAATCAGGGAGGTACGAGGAGAGACAGACCTCCAATCAATCAGGGAGGTATGAGGAGAGACAGACCTCCAATCAATCAGGGATGTACGAGGAGAGACAGACCTCCAATCAACCAGGGGTCTCCATGCATAGTCTGGCTCGGCCGTTGCACCGACCCACACCCAGGTTGCAATCAGAGGAGTCCACGCAAAGCCAAACCTCCACACAAACATGGAGGTCTGAGGAAAGACAGACATCCATGCGACCAACCTCCACTGGTTGCATGAAGGGGCTTCATGTTGGTGTTGGCCTGAAGGCCAATCTATGCCCGGCTCGGCCTTTACGCCGACCCACACCCAGGTGGCACTAACCAATACTAGCCTATTCCTAGCCCTAACCCTATCTAAAACTTAATTAGCATCTTACCTCTAAATGTTACCCCTGACCCAAAGCAATGAGTCCATCATATTAGGACCAGGTTTTGGTCCTAATATGATGGAACTAATGCAGTGTTTCTCAATTCTGGTCCTCAGGCCCCCCTGCCCTGCATGTTTCAGGTGTTCCCCTTCTGCCACACACCTGGATTGAATCTGTGGGTGATTAACATGCTACTGCAGTACTTGATGACTGCAGAAGAGGTCATGCTGTTCTGGAACAGCTGTTCTGAAACAGAGACACACCTAAAACATGCAGAGCAGGGGGTTTAAGGACTGGAATTGAGAAGCACTGACCTAATGTGACACTGGACATATAATGGTGCGTTCACACCAAATGCGTTTTGAGCGTCAGGCGCAGCTGGTTTGCATTCAAAGTCTATGTGGAGGCGCGTCGAGGCCGTTGCGTCGCGCTTCAAGCCTCTAGCGCGGCGCGATTTGAACCGTTTGGAGCGTTTGACACATCTACCGCATCCGACACTCCACATAGACTTTGAATATAAACCAGACTCGCCTGACGCTCAAAACGTGTTTGATGTTAATGCACCAGTAGAATGTTCAGTTCCACTGGTAACAATGACATCAGCAGTGATGACATCACTCTTTGATGCATCAAATGAATCTCTCTTGAGTATAGCACACAGGCTGTTTTTCAGACCTGTTCCTGTTTCATAGTTATAAGTTATAAGTTATGAATCTTTTCCAATAGTATTGTTAAAATGATTTGAAGGCACAGAATCAGCCCAGTACAAGTTCACATTCTCAGGTTAGAGAGACTCACCTGGTATAAAGTTAATTTTTTGGTACTGGAATCACACCGGAGATAAATTAGTTTAATCAAAGCATGTCATGAATATGTGTGCATGTACTCCATCTTAAGTCCAGAGCACACTAGATTTTTGTTGCTTTTGCCACCACTTGATGATATGCATATAAGATATAACATAAACAGCACCATTCAGAGATGCAATGAGTTTATAGCAGTTGTTCCACCATGTCTGTAGTTCTGACGTTCTGCCATCACTGTGGTTCTAAAGAGCAGCTCAGAGAGGCAGACTAAACTCTATGTCTATTTTGAGTCTAACTGACACAAAACGGTGTCAGTTAGACTTTTGTTTTGAGTTAAATTTGGCTCGTTTTTTGTTAGTTATGTCGCCACAGTTACTCGAAATGCCAACAAAAGTAATAGCTCCCCTCACGGGATTGAGCCTCACGTTTTGATATATATATTGTGAGGGGGCACGCAGCGGTACGAGCCACATTAACGGTAGTAGGAAGGGGCAGTTATTTTGAGGTGTAGAACAATAGGGGCCTGCCATGCAATTCATAGGGATTACATCCCTATGCATTGCTATGGGCAGGCCCCAATTAAGATAGAAGAAATTGTTTCCAGCCCCAAGTGCTATTTTTAAATTCTGCATAAAGTCCCAAAGAAATCCATATTCAGAGATTACCCAAATCCTAGAATTTGGATCAGTATAGCTCATTTACATTTTGTCACCTTCATCACATGAAGCAGATTTCTACCGTTGTGCCCCAATGACTTCTGAACAACCAGCAGATGACCAACCGGGCAGACTCAAAACTCTTCCCCTTTCCCCGACAGCAGCAGCACTGTCTGCCGAATGAGTTGCCCCGCTGCCAAGTGTGAACTTCTCAATTAGAGGCGGATCCATTGACCCGAGCTCTGTTTGATCACCTTCCTTTGCGCCTAGAATATCAGGCATCCCGTCCTAATTTGGCAATCGCACGGCTGTATCGGCTCGACATGTGAAAAGCGGCATTGGAGCGGCTGGGAAGCGGGTTAAGCACGGGTGTCCCGATGCTATTTCGCTGGATGACTATATACTGTAGGTTCATGACCTAAGCCCACCCTCGACGTGACCCCCCAACCCCAAATTGCTCCCCTGACAATGGACCGGGAGAGAGGTGCGCCTCACTAATGAGAGACATCTTAGGGAGAGGACAGAAAGCAACTGTTCCATCTAGTCAGCATGTTTCACGTGATGGACAGGGGATCAACTTCATCAAGGATTTCCTGACTGCGGGGGTCAAATAGGGACACAGAGTGACGGTGATGTCAGAGCAAGACACTGCTAAACATCAAAAACTTGACAGGATGATGATGCCATCACCCTGTTTCAGGACAACCTGCACACAAGTGGAAGATTTATTTACCAAATTCTGATTTTAAAGGCAGTTGGTTGCAGTGGAATTGATTTTTGCAGGGGATAAATACAGAGCCAGTCGATAAATTAGAATATTAGTGATGAAGTACCTGAAATAAATGGACAAATCAATAAGTGAAGCACTTTGTATCACTTATTGTAATTACACACTGATGGATGTTTGAAAGCATTGATTTCTGTTAATTATGATCTTCAATTTCAAATAATTTGACATTAGGATATTACATTAGACCAATGAAAAAACGAAACATATCAAAACAGAAATGTGAGCTTAGTGAAAAGTACACCAAAACGAAAAAAGGCCATACGTTAATATTTCATTGGAACGTCTTTAGCTTTGATTACCGCACGCATTCACTGTGGCATGGTTTCGATAAGCTTCGGCAATGTCACAAGATTTATTTCCATCTAGTGTTGCATTAACTTTTCACCAAGACCTTAAGAGTGTTTTCACACCTTATAGCATGGCCGAGTAGTTTTGATTTGAGACCAGAATTGCAACATTTGTTGCATTTTCAGCTGGTGCATTTCGATTCCACACAGCACCATGTCAAACGAACCAAAGCCTTTCAAAAGCATGTTCCCCTCCTAGCCTGTGGAGGCGCCGCACCAAGATCCACTGAATGAAACAACCCAAAAACTTCTGAAGAAGACACCGAGCACGACTTCCTTCTTTATGAAATGAAAACAAAAATACATTGGGATCAGATTTTAGAGGTTGTAGGATTTCGTTTTTGTGTTTGAACCATTTCTAATCATAGCACTAGATTGTCACGTTTATTTTGGTTTTATTTACCCAGAATGCCCTGCACTATAGTCCACTTCCTGCTTTTGGAGCGTGCTCAAGTATGCTTTGCATTCACATATGAACTTCACCAGAGTTCACTTTACCGAGCCGAGACCTAGGTTTGTAGGCGGACCGGAGTTAGCTTTTTTTTTTTATTAGCATCAGAGTTTGATTACACTTCCACACCTCCCCAAATGAACCACACTTTCCAGGTAAACAAACTAGTTTAATTAAAGCGGACTCAACATGGCTGGTGAACTGTGTGTAAACTTTCCAATTTGAAGAAAGTAATGAAACGTTTTCTATAAACTTCTCTCACTGTGCTTTTATTAATTAAGCAGATGTAATGTTGGTATCCCTAACTGACCTAAAGGAGCACAGCCATAATCTTAATTAGTTTTACCAGTATACAAACAAAAGCTGATATCATAAGCAGACCTGACAGAGGCCTGGGTGCCACAACCAGTCCAGTCATAGAAGAATGAAACAGAATGTTTATGTAGGAAAATATCTTGACTGTTTGGAAAGTTAAAAGTGGGAGTGTGACAGTGGGGAGCTGGGTTGCGTAGATGGGGTGGGGGCCGCATGATGTGCTCTTGGAAGGCTCACTTAAGTGGTTCGTTTACTCCTCGTGTGGAGCTGGTGAATTGGAGCCAGGTCAGCTCCGGGTTGAGGTGTTGTTCATTATTTTTCCGCCTGTCGGATCCCATGAGCAGCCGCTGGAGACGGTGGCTGCTCGGCGGCCGAGGAGCAAAGGGCCTGCCGGTGGGGTACGTCAAACACACTCAAAGCTTTTCTGCTTGCCAGGGGGATTATGGTCAACAAAGCATGTCCCACACCTGCACCGGCGAGCACAATGGAAACTCTGCGGGCCAATGACGACGCGAGAGAGAGAGAGAGAGAGGGAGAGAGAGCAGTTATTTGAGCTCCCAACCAATGAAATGGATTATTTTAACCCCTTCTGTTGGCTCTCCTCTTTTGTCTTAAACATTAAATTGACAAGATTCTACATCCCATTGAGGAAAAAAACAAAAACAAAACAAAAAAAAGCTAGTCACACATTGTGACTATAACTCATGACAATCTATGCAACAATTAGGAGGAACTGTCAGACAAAACCAGTTTCAGTAGAGAACCTCAAACAGACTTGAACTTAGAAGGGAAACAGGAAATGGGAAGATTCATGTCATGGTCTACAAGATGGAAATGGGGTATGATTAAATAAGTTCAACTTCTTCATACCCCATCCCAGACAGCCGCCAAATAAGTGGTGTATTTGTGTGTAACTGCGCATGTGTGGTACGTAATACAGTGTTACAATTACGCTTAATAAGTACCACTTTTTTTTTTCTTGGGGAAATAAAAAAATTATTTCAACTTGTTGAAATTAGAAAATAAAATATTGTGGAGATATCTTAGGACAGTGGACATGCTCAGGTAAAACAAATTATGTATAACTTTATCTTTGGGGCACAGTGGCGTTTATTTTTTGGGGGGGTTTTTTGTCAGTTATGTTTTTTTTTCTTCTAATTATTTTCTGTTATTATCATGTTTCTTTAGTCCAAGTTATTCCTTATTGTTAGAATTATTTTAGTTCCCCTGTATTTCCTCCCTCGCTCTCCTGTGTCACTTTCTCTTTTCCCCTCCTCAGCCTGGCTCCTGCTCCAACTTCTCACACCTGCAATCAGTTAGCTTATCAGCTCAGGTCTATTGTTCCCTCCATCAACCTCCCAGTATCTTAGCTCCTCATTCTCAGTCACCTCTCTTCGTCTCTTTTCTTGTCTCTGCTCCCTGGTTGCCTCATGTTCTCCTGATTTCTCCAGTTTGGATTTATTTTGTTCCTTTTTGTTTTTGTAAGTCCCATCTTTATTTTGTTCCATAAAATCTTCAACTCTAATGTCTCCTGCCTGCTGCAACTGGGTCCACTTCAGTACACAACACTTTTCTGGGTTTTATGTTTTGTCTCAATAAAATGAGTGAGAATTAATAAAGCTTATTCTAAGACTTTAAAGATTTCACAGAATGAATGTGACACCTCACGAAATACTGTAAATCCTCTGCAGATATACTTTATTTTTCCTAATAAATTTGTAATAAATCTAGCTTTTAAAAAATTTTAGTTGAACATGAAGGAAATAAAAATTTATTCCAGATCGTCATCCAGAGTTGACCAACTTGCGAACCTTCAGCCTCCATCGAGACGTCTTGTGCTCAATTTCTCTTGAGCTCGACCCAGACCTCTCCCTCATTTCAAACCTTCACCTCAAGTATGGCCACTTTCTGTTTGCTCCTTCCCTTACTGTACCTTCCTCCTTGTGTGCAGCCACTGCAAAGACGTTCACCTCAGATTCGCCTTACCCCGACAGCAAGCTCCTAGCAGAGGCCGTCGCGGATTCAAGCCCTGATCTCCTGTCACCTCTCCACCCCCATCATCATGCCTGAATTGGCCATCCTCCTCCAGTCCCACTCTGACCACCTTTTTGTGGACTTCCTCCTAAATTATTCTGCATAGGTGTCCCGCAAACCACCACTTCCTCTCTCAACTGTCCAAATCTTCAGTCCACCGGATGTTGTGCTGCAACTATTACACCGCAAAGTCTACAAGGACTACATGATCGGCCCCAGCATAGGTCCCTTCACTTCCCTTCTCCCCGTTCAGCCTCAGCCCTCTTGGCGTGGCAACCCGCAAATCTTCCAGAAAGAAGTCATCTTTCCACTCTTCACTCCTACACCCTACCCAGCATCAACAGAATTATTCCAAGTTGTTGACACTTTTCTACATGTCACTCGACCAAGCCATCTCCCTTATTAAAGTCCCTTCGCCAAAGCTGTCGTCACCGCTGCCTTCAAAGTAATACCCGTTCACCCATCATGAGTGGCACCTGCTGGGGGCTAAATGGGAGAGCGTGTTTTACTTTGCGACTTAATTTCCGATGACGAAGTAGCTCCTGCTTATTCAAGACCTCCACTGGATGCTTTTTAATGTTTCCAGACTCACCGCAGTGTTGCACCTGCTTGATGACTTCCTACTCATCAAACCCTCTATCCTTCTCTTGGCACTTCGCTACCAAGACCCCGACAGCTTTTTGTCTGCATCGGCTGTCCCTTGCCCAATGAGAAAACAATCGGCTCCACCATGCAGTTGGAAATCCTGGGCATTACTTCAGATTCTGTCTCTACGGTCACCACAATGCCTGCAGACAAGCATTCTTACGTTCTCAATTCTTTCATCCCATCCACAGTCATTTCCAAGCGCCACCTTTTGTCCCTCCTGGGTCATCTCAACCTCGCCATGCACACATTCGCTCCTTTATCTCCTGCCTGCTTGGTCTGGCTAATTCAGTCCCTTCCTTGCTCAACCAGGTCTCCCTGGATGAGGGCTGCCGCTCCAACTTCGCGTTCTGGTCAACGTTGCTTTCTGACTGGCATATCCTTTTTCATTGTTCTACAATGACGTTGTCCTCATTGCACTTTTTCATGGACACAGCCCTGTCCTCAGGCTTTGAGGTCTACATTCCCACAGTCAGAGTTTTCAGGTTTCTTTGAGATCATCCTCATGGCTCTTGCTTGCTGTTTTGGTACAGACACTGACAAAGGAAGTGCATTACTTCGCAACATGATAACATTGCCCTGGTTAAGTCTATTAAAGGGCCATTGACCCTGCTGGTTTTGTTTTCTGGTTTCTGAGTTTTTTGCTCTGCTCTGGCTCCCTGTAATTTTTTGTTCATTGTTTTTATTAAACTTTCATCACCACTTGCTGCCTCTGTCACCATCAACTACACACAATCATGACACCAATGAGTTTTGTTTTTTTGTTACATTTTTTGCCATGATTTACTTTAGAGTGGAATATTTAAAAAAATGCTAATCTAAGACCCATTTTTACATGGAACTGTTTTGCTTAGTCAAAGCATAACTGAAATTCATAAAGGTCTAAATTACAACAATTAATCTGAATTAGGTCGACGTATAACTTCAACGCTGAAATAATGTCCGTTTCTCTCTAATGACTAATTGCAAGGTAATGCCTGTTGCTGGCAGATAACAACTGAACAAAGCTCAGGTCGATGTTCAGAGGTCTTCACAGAACAGTTGGATTTATACTGAGATTATATTATAGAGAGAGGCAAGATATACAAATTGTGTGACCTCTAAATACTTAATTGCACTGGATTTTATATCTGAATAAAATGGGGTTGATAACATATGCAAGCAAACCTTCTTAGTTAGATTTTTTTTTATTTATAGAATGTAAAGCTAAAAACCAATGTATTTTCCAGGGCAGCACAGGTGAACAGTTCTTGATGGGGTTGCATTGCAACAAAAAGTCTGTCGATTCAAACCCCACGTCAGGGTCTTCATGTGTGGCGCTTCAATCGTCTCCCTTTATAAGCGTGAAAGCTCACCGGGTACTCTAGCTTCCTGCTACAGTTCACATGTTTGTTTGGGTGACTGAACTTTAAGCTTGCTTTTAGGAACGAGTAGCTGTGTTCCCACTAATCGCTTAGTTGCACTTTTCAAAAATAAATTCCCTTCGTGGAATCTCTCCAATAAAAAAAACCAACTTATTTTGATTAAGCAAAAAGGAATAAATAAAGAACACAGCACAGTGCATGGACATAGGGAAAGAAGGCAACAACAACAAAAAACAACAGCAGTGAAAGATCTGTTTAAATACTGGGCAGCTTGATTACTGACAAGAGACTGATTGGTGCAGCTGTGAGACACGGCAACACGTATACTGAGAGAAAATTAACAATAAATATGAGGGAAGCTGAAGAAGACAAATATAAAATAATCCAAGGAGAGAATGATGTGACTCATTTAAAGAGGTGCATTATGTATTTTCCAGGCAGTTAATTGTTAATTTTGTCGCTGACAAGATGGAATTGCAGCCTTCAGACTCGTGACAAAGTTGGGTTTGGACAAAACATTTGGATTTGGGTCGCATTCGTGATGTGAATGCCGCCTTAGAGTCATGGGAGGTGATCTACATAAACAACCTAGGTAGAAAAACAGTCAAGAACAAAAGATGCGTGAAAAACTTTTATTGAAGAACCTTTAGTTGAAATTTGCCTAAAGACTAATTGGCAGTCATTGCAAATGCTTGATGGCATAGCAAATATGTAATTTGTTCAAAAACTGCATAAGATTGTCTTTGTCAGATAGTAAAGCCTTTTTGATGACTTGAAACATTTAAGCAAGAACAGCAAAAACAGTAAGTGTGCTTCCATTAACCATAAAATTGTGCAAATTACAAATAGAAATTCTCTACATGAATATATGTATATATGTATGCACGTGTAAAACCTCATATTTTTCCTAGTTCTGATTCTCACCTGATATAAACCAGTAAAGACCCTTATTTATCCACCAAATTACACCAAATTACAAATTTATTAGGAATTTATTATCCACCATGGACCCTTATTTACGACCACCATCACCAGCAGGTGATGGTGGTCGTTTGGAGGGTTATTTCAGATCCTTTGGGGAACAACAGAACAGGAAAACCTTCAAATATTTTTAGTCACGAAGGGTGTCAGTCGCCAGGAAACCTCTGAGGGAGTAAATTAGACCAAAGCTCAGGGGGAACGTGCGTTGCTGAACTTGTCCTAACCCCCTGATACTCTCACCACTGTCTCTTCCACAGACACACATATGCGCTCCCTCCCTTCTGCCCCCCTTCTTTTTCTCCTTTAATTGGACCCATTCTACTGGAACTTCTCCAGATCGCACTGTAATTTTACACTGTGTAATAAGCTATTAGCCTCCGCCAGACCGGCCTCCACCACCACCCTACGTTAATCAACATGGACATGGTCATTGTGTGGGACTGGGACTCGGGACATCACAGTCGAGTCATTGTTATTGCCTAGATCCCAGGGCAGCTTTTCCCTGTTTTTGGGGGTTGAAGCGGTGGGGAAGGGTATGCAGGGGTCAGAGGTAAACACAGGAGGAGATCACGTAGCGGTGAACTCATTTCCAGTGGCCCCCCAGGAAACAACAAAACAAACTGTAACACCTTTTATCCAGCAATCTTGCTTTGGTACAAATATGACTTTCTGCCTCAATGGAAAACAATGAAGCACCTGTTAACGAAATGAGAGGTCCCATCAGGTTATATACCACACCAGCAATTCACAATGTTAAACATAAACAATATTTTTCATATCCTCAGCTATCCAGAAACGGTTAAAAATGAAGAAAAATATGTACTTTAAATTTTTTTTAGGCATGTATTTTCTAAAGCTCCACTTGCACGGCAAGCTACAGTAACGTCTGAAAGGACTCATACCCCCTGAACGTTTTCACATTTTCTCTGAATGGAACCATATATATCTTGTGTTTTATATATATACATATATATATATATATTTTTTTAATGCAAAGTACTGTCTATTGCCAACAGGTAAAAATCAGCCCCTTGATATATGCTTTGCTCCGTCTTGGCTATTGAGAAACCATTGTTTCTTGGTTTTCTACCCAATCGCTGACCTCTGGCCACGATGTATGTAATGCAGTAGATTGAAGCTTATCTGAAATTCTCTGCACTTTCAACAACCATCATCCACTGCAAAGAGAGAAGAGCCACGCTGAACGAGGCGGCTGTTGATGTTAATTCAATATTTGGAAGCGTGGCCAACACGGACTGAACGGATTTGTTCACTTCCACCTCTGCCATTGCTAAAACGACAGCCAGACCACAATTTTAAAACAGAAAGTCAACGTTGTGTTCACAATTCCTGCTTTTGTTTCTTGATTAGTCTAGCCAAAATTCTGCTGGGGGAATCAAAGTGAATGGTAGAAAATCCTGACTTTGAACTGTGAAGCGAGATTACAATTGAGCGGAACTGCGCAGGAAGGCAATGACATTAGCCCTATTCGCACAGGACCCCACATTATACATAAATTACTCCCTAACATCTGCTTTCCATGTGAAGCGTTTTCACAGAATGTTTGCAGAAATTTACAGACATCACCTGCGTGTGATGTTGCCGCCCGTCGACTCCAGAAATGACGTGTGTTGATGTTAAAACTACTTTTCAGGCTATGGAAACATATCAGTGCTGTGTTATGCTAGCAAGCTGTATAACAGAAAGCTGCAAACACCAAAGCATTCCCATGTTATTTTGCTCCTTCTCCTCAATCTTTTGTTTTTGATGCTGGGTTGATGGGGTTTTGGGACCCAGAAGATTTTCAATGCAACCACCATTTTTGGCCAACAGCAAATAAAAATGAGCCCAGAAAAGTAAAAAAAAACCCCACCTAATTACATTTTGAACTCTACCCATTTCTGTTTAAATCACATAGAGTACTAATCATTGGATTAATATTATCGCAGGACCTCAGAGTACATAGTAGGTCATTTACGGTGGAATTTTTACCTTACAGATTACCAAGATGGCCGATTCGCATGGGATTGACGACACAGACAGTTTCCACAGTTATTGGAAAAAGCATGTGGTCCCTTGGTAAAATTAATCCAATGTGAATAGGGCTTGTGTTTTACCAATAAAAATAGAAAGAAAAGAAAAACCTGCTGGCCTGTTTTCATTCATTCACGCAGTAAAATATGGATACTCTGTAATAAATGCTTAAAACTCATCAGAGGTGCTACATTATTCCTCTGTATAACTGAAACCTGTAAGAGAGAGGAAGTCAAGCACTGCATGGTGGGGCTAAGAGTGAACCTTCAGTGATCCAGCTCTACAAGTCCTGACACCGCCAGGCAGAAATTCAGGGCTTTGGCACTGCAGCCTGGCTGAAACATTAATGCTTTCATGCAGCCACAGCAGAGAGAAAGGCAGAGCTGTGTTTTAAGTTGGGGATGCACAGAACTCAACCCTCATGGCTGAGTGTCAAAGTCAGTCACCACATTGTAAAAAGGCTGCTGCAGAATAGATGCAGTTCTCTATCAAACTGGGTTTTTTGGACAAGGAGAGGTTGCTAAACTTAACCTGAGTGAAAGCTAGGATGTTTTTTTTTTGTTTGTTTGTTTTTCTTCAGTTTCCTCTTGAGCAGTTGCAAAGATGTAAAGGTTTTTTATGTGTGGAGGGTACAGTGTTGATGAAGGGCATGCTGGGACAAAGCAGTGTACAGGTGTGTGTTGGGGGGAGTCCTGGGAGGAGCCCCTCTGCTTCAGAAAGAGACAGTTTGTGTGTGGGTGTGTGTGTGTGTGTGTGTGTGTTAATATTTTTGTTTTGTCACTTTTATACATTGTGTCATCGTATTTTCCTCCTTTTTTTAATGGCTAAAAAGTATACTTACATTTACAGTACCGTAAAATATATGCATACTTCCATTACAAATCTGTCTATATTCTGCTAATGTCAAAAAGATCCTAACACCTGTGGGTTGCACCGAGTTTTATTTTCAATTGTCATTTTATTTTCTTCTTTTGTTGTATACTATGAAGCATGTCATATTTTTTTTTATCTGTGAAAAGGGATACATAAATGAAATGGATTTACTTACTTGGTCCATGTCAGTAGCTGTGCTTCCCTTAAAAATGTACACAAATCTTTGTCTATTTTATGCTAATGTCGAAGAAACACAATTTTACAATTGTGGTGTTTCTATTAAATAAGAAATTAAATCAAAATCACACATGAATAGGTTTGTCGACATGATAAGTCATTAAAAGTCATGGCAGCAACAAATATAAACAGTTACATGAGATATATTCAGAATTCAGCGTTCATCATCTATCAGCCAATCAGAGGAGACGTCGACTTATTCAGGCGTTAGCGACAAGCTCCTTAAACTTGGGAGTGGTTATCATGCTGCGTTTTGGGTAAATTGTAGTCAGCTATTTTACAGAAAAGTTATGGATTAAACACGTTGGAACGTCACACCAGTTTTATGAACTGTGTGAAGCTGTGAGATCTCTGGTGGAACCAGAAAAAAACAAGAACAAACTATCATCGTCACGCTGCTTCCTGTCGGCTTCTTCGTCATCTTTAGCAGTGGCATCCGGCTGTTTATCACGTGACTCCTGTGACAATGGAAAAGTTTCAGTTGCAGTTTTGAAAACAACATGTGTTTCAATACGGCTGGAAAAAACAACTTCAGTGCACAAAAACCTTTCATTGAAAAATGGGAGTTTTTTTTTTTTTTTAATTGTTGCATTTCCATTAATTTGCACCTTTTTTTATTCATGGAAACGCAGCAACCGTTTTCTTGCTCTTGCTTGTTTGTCACACTTACATGTTTCAAATGGTCAAAGAGGCTTTAAACCGTATCCTGTTTTTAAACGAATGGACGTCATCGAGCATTTGCAGTTACTGCCAATGAGTCTTTAGGCAAATCTCAACTAAAGGTTTTTCAATATTTTTTTCACTTAACTTTTGATCTTTGCCGTTTTTAAGTTATGTTTGATGTATACAGCGTTTTTATACAGCTTTCTGGAAAATACATAATACAACCCTTTAAATTAGTCGTAGCCTAAAGGAGACAATATCCATTACAATACACTTGCAGATTTTCTCTTTGCTCTTTTCTGAGTAACATCTCTGGCCACATTTCTTAAAATGTTAAAATTTTAGCAGCAATTTTATTTTCATGTACAATTCCAGAAATTCAAAAATACCATTTACAGTTTGTCAATTGAACCTATGAAGAAAATGTAAAAAGTTTAAAACCACACAGTATGCCCTCGTGATCACTAATACATCATGTGTACTTAAAAGTCAGAGGTGTATGAAACGGAAGCAATGGTTGGCTCTTTGACAATTTCAACATATTGACGCAATCGGCCATGAACATAAAGTCTCCCACTCTGTCCTTGCCTCACACGTAAACTCCTCCGTTAACTAAGAACTTCCTTCTTAGATAACGTAGATATTTTCCTCCACAGGCCAGGATGGGTCTGTCTGGCAGCATCTTTCTTTTCTGAAAGATTTTAGCACAAAAACAATATCAAGAAATACTATTCAGATGCCTGTCTTCGCCACAAAATGCAGCCGTACTCTGAAGAATATCCAGCTCATCCGATGCTGCTGCCATCTTGTCGTCCGCTTTGCTTAATTGCTGGGATATCAGCAGGACTTTCTGTTCATGGGGTTTCCTTTGACGCTCTTTCTTTGCAAGAATCTCTAAAGCCCATCTAATTTCAAGGGAGGACATTTCTTGAAAATGTCCTCCCTCGATGCAGCCCCGTCAGTGGAAAGGTGCTGTGAATACAAAAAACAAGTTCATCTGCTAAACATATTTAACCATTAACCACAAGCGTCAAATGGATCAGTACCACGAGTGGAAAATCCTGTAATACAACTGAAACACCCGATGTTCTGTCACACTCTATTTGTTTTTATGCCATATTGAAATTAACCAATGAATAAAAATCTAAAACAAACAAAATCACCCAGGCATGTATACACAAATCATGGCAACCAATCAGCTGTCAGCCTGGTTGGACCTAGCTCCTCCTGGGTGCTGCAGTGTCCAGCTTCCACCTCACAGAACAGTACTAACCCGTGACGCCCACACTCAGCTCCTTCAGACTAGCCAGCAGCAATTAGCAAACACCTGGTGGAACTTAGCATCTGCTGAGCTCATTATAGGAGCTAGTACTCAGTACAACACTGGTAAGAACCCTGCTAAAGGGTTAATAGAGGAGCCTGTTGTGATGGCTTCCTGAAGGCGGAGTTTCAGAAAGAGCAGGAGTTTTTAAAGCAACAGAGGCCCAATGTCAAGATGTTAAATTACAAAGTAGAATTTATTTTAAGCATTTTTTAACAACTGAAGTTAACGTAGTTCCATTTTATAACACAATCAAGTAACTATGTGTCTGGAAATCACCTAATTCTCCCTCTTTAACACTTTCATTCAGTTGGTAGTTTGTATTTTTATTGGTGTTTGGATGATTTTGTGCCAAAATGAATTAAACTACTGGGCTTTTTAACTGTTTAACTTATTGTTCAAAGGGTAAATGAGAAATATCCAGACCACTCTAGATTGAAAATCAATTTTTATGTCTTGTGCAAACTCCTAAAATGTATCGATTTATCTGCCTGTCTTATCTTACCAAAAAACTCCACATAATTCAGCTCCCTCTGAGCCCCAGGTCCAAGGGAAAGGTTCACCCAAAGGCCGGAATCAGCCTCCATGGAGAGGAGAATGAGCTGGAGAAGCATTCGCTTAAGTGGGGGCTGGTGGTGGGATGCGTGTGTAGGGGTGTGTGCGGGGGTGGGCGTGCGTGTGTGTGTGCGAGAGAGAGAGAGAGAGCTAGTGCGTGCGTGTCCGTGAGTTGGGAGTTCACTGGTTCTGAGGTTGCTCGCTCACATTTGTCTGGGTTCACTGCCCCGACGCCTGCTCATGGGTCACAGCCGAGCCAATGGTCAGCCCTCAAAGATGGCAGCAGACTGAAACTAAATGTTTTGAAAGGATAGCTGACAAGTGGCGTCCCTGGATTAGTTGAAGGACAATTTTGGGGCAGGGGTGTCAGGAACAATAACTGCACTTTAAGCTCTTTTAATTATCTCTAAAGCGTTAATGGCTAAACAATTAATGAAATGTAAAGTGGGTTACTACAGTATTCATACCGTTTGAGCATTTGCACATTTTGATACATTACAAAAATACACTGACGTTTTGTTTAAAATGTCCCAAAATCGAATAAAAAACAACCAAACAAACAAAGAGAACAAATCTGTCGGCCTCAATTTTGCAACAACGTTCCTGACGTAGCAGACGGTAGCGGAATGTTTCATCCGCGGAAAGCACCACTGCAAAGAGGAAACTACGACTGCGTTGGAATTTATCTTCCAAATGCCAAATTGTGTAATTATATGGTAAATGGAAAATCAGAGGCACCTTTGACAAATTTTACATCAACGAGGAAAAAGCTACCCTGCAAAAAAGAAGAAAATACTAATCTAGCAGAAACACACAGTGAAAGGCTTCTAGTGCCGTCCAAGAATTTACAATTTAAGCTGCTAAAGGATACTCACTTATCCTTAAACTAAACGGTAAACTCCCCCCCCCCTAAAAAACAGTTGTGCATCTAAACTTGCCAAGTACTTTTTCTCTTGGCGGATCCACAGGACTAACCAGAGGTTAAGTGTCTTGCCTAGGATCACCACATGGCAGTGATGACAGCGAGGCGTGACGTCTGTGTTTCTGTAAATTCTCCTGGATGGTGACAAAGAGCAACAGGTGACTGTGAATGTGTGTGTGTGTGTGTGTGTGTGTGTGTGTGTTGGGGGTTTGTGTGTATTCTGTTTACAGCTTACACAGCGTCACAGTGGCAGGGCATCAAAACCGTGTTGCACTTTGTTATGAGGTAAACACAACCCCCAACCCTGAGGCAAGGCCGGGACAAGCAGCGCAGCCCCAGGAAGCCGTCCGTCATGCATGATACCCGCAGCGCTCCGAACGCTCGGGGAAACACTTGGTTTGTCATGGAAGACGTTTGTTTTTTTTTAGTTTACAAATTTAATGAGGGAGAAAACTAATATATATTTTACTTGTGCTTATGTAATATGACATTTTTGCTTTTGTATTCTGTTTTCTTTCACCTGTGCGAACATATTATAGGCCCTTTGTGAATGAATATGCAAGTCACACGGTGGCTCAAGTAGGATCAGAGGTGGGTAATATATTTTTACTCAAGTAGAAGTTAAAAAGTAGTAGTTGTCCAAGAAATTACTCAAGTGAGAGGGGGGGAAAAAAAGTATTTAGTAAAATGGCTACTTAAATACTGAGTAACTGATGATGTCATCAAATGAAGAAAGATCTAATTCTAGTGTTAAAAAAAAAAAAGAAAAAATTCTCACAAACAAATTGAGGTAGAAAACCGCTACTTTGACGGTTTCTCACTCCAACATCATCCTCAATGACAGCGTTATCTCAACTGGTATTTCTCACACGTTCCTTCACTGGTTCATGTCCTCCCTTTCCAATCGTTCATTATTCTACTGTTCCTATCATTCCTCTTGTGTACCACGAGGCTCGCTATTTACCCCCTAAACTTTGGTCACGTCTTAAGAAAACACAATACACACTACCATCGTTACACTTCCGATGACACCTGTTGTTTTAATGAGACGCGGTTTCTTTATTATTTATTTTCCATCGGCTGTTCCACTCCGGATTACAACAACTGAACAAACTAAAGTTGTTTTTGCAGGTTCGACCAAGCTAGTCAAGCTATTGGTGTCTTTAAGTGAGCTGTACTGGTGCAGAGTTGGCAAGTCAGTACAGTGGTACTGAATTACAGTCATTTAAGTCAATTCAGCTCTGATTTCCTTTTATTGGTACCGGTCAATACTAAACCTAAGATATCAGTATCAATATCAGATGTGAAAAAAATGGTTTGATGCACCTAAACTACTTGTTAAAGTTTGGGAGGGTTTCCCCCAAAAAAGATGCTCATGTAACTAGTTACTACCTACCTCTGCGTAGGATCATGCTACGATAATATCATTCAAGTGTTATCTTTTAATTTCTGCTCTTCAGCCAGTAGTTTTTTCCAAATTCTATACCCATAATTTACAGAGGATCTGTAATATGTGAGCCACTGAACTGCACTTTGCGTCGTGAGACCCTTCTTCACGAAAATACATTGAAAGAATTAACATCTTTTCTTTCAAAACTAGCAAAACTCTAACTGCTTATGTTCTACAATTAAGGGAATGTTGGTTTCAGAGCCAAAGACTAAAAGCCACAAAGAGGCAGAGACTGTTATGATGGATTTGTGCATGTGTGTGAACCAAAGTGGGGAGGAACTGGAAAGCCCCCCGGTCCAGGTGCAATCTGGGGCCATCCGAGACGCTCTGTCAGCTTCGCACCGGGCCTGCGAGGGGATCAGACGGCGAGGGGAGGGGGCCGAGATATTCTCACCCCGCTGGCCTTCTCCTGCGAAGCGGAGCCGGTAATTTAGATGGAAAACTGGACCTGTGCCGAGCGCTGCTCTGGGGGCCCGGGTGGCGAAGGCGCTGAAGCCGCCCCCGGCTCCTGGCCCCCGGCCCGTTCGGCGGGTGAAGTGGGTCCAAACGCATGACGACCAACGTGTCTTCATTCGTTCATCCATTCCGCTTCACTCAAATTGCATCCGAGTCCCTCATTCCAGGTCCCGTTCTCTGGCTGCGCCGATCCGCTGCTCTGGGATCGGCTCAGTCGGTCTCTTCTCAGCGACGGTTCATCAACTCTATTGTCAGCGAGGCAGAAAAACAGTCGAATAGAGAAGAACACCTTAAGATATGGTGCATGTCAATTTTCTTAATCTCATCTAAAAATCTTGAATCAACAGATTTACAAAAAGAAGTGTTTAAATATGATGTATGTAGAGTTATGTATGACGGTGTGTTGGAGCCATAGAAAAAAAGAGTGCTACTTTCTCCCCCCCAAAAAACATGGAAATTTTGACATCAATCTCAGAAATTTGCTGGAAAAAACAAGGAAACTCCCGAGCTCCCAAAGTCGGAAATTTGAAAGTAAAAACTTGAAAATGTCGCAATTAATCTCACAAATTTTCTGGGGGGACAAAAAAACCCTTAAATTTCTTAGTTTGAAAATTTGCTGAGGAATTTTGAGATTAATCTCAGAAATTCTTAAAAGTCTATAGTTGACACACCTTTGAAGCGATGTTTGAATATGGTCTTTGCTCCGGTCAGCACAGATCAGTCCGGCAGCGTATTAAGGTCGTGGTGGATAGAAGAAACTTTCTGCCAAAAAACCCAGAATTGTTTGTGTTTTTTCTAGAAATTTTACTCCCTTTTTTTCTATCCATAATGGTCCTAATATGCCATCATAGATCACCTACTTTTTTCCTTGCGTTGCTTGTGCACATTCTCAAGCCCACGTTTTCCTTCCACTCAACTTTCCCACAATATACTTGGCAGGGCCAAACATATTAACAGTCAGTTTCTTTAGCAAAGAATTATCCTTCCTTTCTAAGACAACTGTCAGCAGTTTCCCCCATAATTGAGTACATTTGGCATAAAAATACCAAAATGTATTTGTAATTGTATTATGTATTAAAACTGCTGGGTTTTAATTAGATGTTTACAAAATGAACAGAAATAATCACTTGAAATTCACTCTCTGTGTAATTAATGAATTATATCACAAAGATATTCATTAATATTTAATTAATAGATCATTTTAAAAAATATATTCTACTTGTATATCTTAACCAAATTGCATATATTGTATACACACAGATTATTTGAATAATTTTACACTTTAAAAAGAAAAATCATTGTTGTCATAATGAGCTGTTCCAAATATGTTCAGTCTGGGATAAATCATCATAATTAACAGGAACAAAGGCATTTAAACATCCATCTATTTCACTTTGTGATAAAGTTCCAGAAATAAATGAACTTTTTTAGTTTTATTCTCATTTATAGCATGTGTCTCTATTCCATAAAGAATTTTGAAAATGCATTAAGAATTCAGTGTTTATGTCTCACTTTGTAAAGGACTAACGCATCGCAATTCAAAACACCTTATTAAAACACTATCTTCTTCTTTTTAAATATAAATCTATTTAACACAAATAAATAAACTTGTTGTTGTGGTACATCACATTAATGACAGAAAAAAGCATCACAGAACAAACAAAGAAAAATAAAGTATTGTGTTGTATTATATTGCTTCTAATGAGGATTGAAAATGTTATTTTAAAACATTTTAGCAATGTTAGACAACACCTATTTTTTTTTTTATATAGCACTCTAATACTTTTACACTTGTTGATTGTCAACGAGGACAGCCTGGAGCAAATTCAAACCTGCTTTCAAAGTTGAACTTTAAGATGTGGTATCTCTATGTTGTTGCAATCAAACAGTCACACATTACGTAATCCTTCTTGTCACGGCTGCTCTCTCTCTCTCTCTCTGTTTTCTTTCTTTCTTTCTTTCTTTTTTGGACCTCTACTGTTGCCCTCAAACAGACAAGTCCTCCAGATTCACCTGCCAAGTTTTTTGTTAGTCAGTGTGAGGTCTCCATCTGCCAAGCCCGCCACGGCAAAGTGATAGAAGGTAATAAAGCACCCCGTAATAGAGCATCGCACAGGAGGTAATTACAGTGAGGGGAGCCTTTTAAAGGGTTGTTTGTAATGATTCATGGTTGCACAAATGCAATTTTCCTGTCACTCCCTTCTCATCACTCACTGCTACACGCCTGCATCTACAGGAACAGTCTTCCTCTCAGTCCGGAGCGGAGCGTCTCCGATTGGCTGAGAGGTTCTATCGTGAAAACACACAAATTTTTAAAAAAAATTTATAAAACATCCAGTAAATATGACGCTCTTTCTGGTAGTCTTTGAAATGAGCCAATTGTAGATGCGTTTGCTGAAACACTGGTCAAACTCCAGGCCTCGAGGGCCGCAGTCCTGCAACTTTTAGATGTGCCTCTGCTGCACCACACCTGAACAGAATAATTAGGTCATTAAGGCTCTGGAGAACTGATCTACACAAGGAGGAGGTAATTAAACCATTTCATTCCAGTGTTTTGTACCTGTGGCACATCTAAAAACTGCAGGTCTTCGGCCCTCGAGGACTGGAGTTTGAGACCCCTGCTTTAAATCAAGGCAGAGAAGCCTCCTGTTTAGAGCTGCTTTAATCCCATAATCAGTGGACCGTGGACCAGCATGTCGGATGTGTATTGATGGTTTTGATGATGGAAGGAGACAAAATGTAATGTTTGTTAATGGTTTCACAATTTGTGACTGTATGATGTTTGTTATTATGTGAAGCACTTTGAACTGCTTGATTGGCACTAAAGCTGCAGTATGTAACTTTTTACATATTTGTTGAAGCCGTCACTATATAGCGACAGTATAATATGAGACGGATAATCTGTGAAAATATGTAGCTGTTCTGACTACTCCCAGTGCTAACTGGAATCAACCAATCAGAGCCAGGAGGCGGGTTTCAGCGCTGTCAATCATTCCCATGTGCGAGCCGTTCACCCCAAAGCCCAGCTCCGCCTGCTGCTTTCTGCTGCGCTGCAGCTAGCAGAGCCTGTTGTCAATGCTAAGGCTAGTTAGCATGGCTAAAGTTGATGATGGATACATGGTTTTCCTGTAATGGTAAGCTGCTTTTCCACCATTAGCAGATGTCATGTTGACGTTCACGAGGTTAGCTGACAGCGCTAAGACTCTCCTGGCTTAAAGAGAGAGTTTTATATAATGGAAACACATTTTTACATAGATTATTAGGGAGGGAATAAATGATTTTTGACATACTATTTCATAGTCAAATGTAAATAAGCAAATAAATTCTATTTTTGGGTTGGGTGTTTTTTTTTTTTATATATATATATATTATTTTGAGAGATGCCAGTCTTATTTCAGAACCAAACTTCTTGTGAAATGCTTACAATTTTAAACCTAAATCCGACAGGGATTAAAATAATGTTGAGCTTAACTGGTTTGTTTCTCCTTGTATTGTTATGCACATGTTTGGAAAAGAACAAAATGCAGATCAAAATAAATAATGGGATCCGATTGTTGAAAAGGCTGAAACAGTTGGACGCACCAACAGGACACTGACCTCAAACTTGCATCAAATCAGGATTAAACAGGATGATTCCAAGCTCCTGTCTGATCCCTTTGGGAATTATATGGACTATAATTAAATAAGATATCAGAGCCAGAAAACCAAGCAATTCAAATTTCAGAGCCACTCTGAAATTCTGGTTGATCAACCAACCAGAATTTTGCCAGAAGCTTAGTGAAGGTCACGTCTCTTTAACCAGCCAAAAACTATTCAATCAAATATGAGTGGGTCTATTTACATATTTATACATATTTAAGTATATATGTTTAATTTTTTAAAGTTGTACACCTGACTCTAGTTTTTACAAAACATTTACATTTTTTGTTTTATACTCAGACATTTAAAAAAGAACAGTTCCTTAAAAGCCCAGAATTGATTGCATTCATTCCCATGACGGCTGTATGTCTTACTACCTCCATCCTCTCCTGGCGTTTTTGGTAAACAGAGTTTTATGACGTCAGCAGCTCCGTTTTATTGTACAATTTGACATCTTGAAAATAAATTTGCTCAAAGGATACACCAATTTTAATTTTAAAAAAATATATTTTTGCAAAGGAAACACTTTATTTGCATCACACAAGTCACGTGATCAACAGCCGGATGTTACCATTGGCGCAAGTCACAAAGACGACAGGAAGTGGTTGGAGGAAGATGCCGCGGCGTGACCCAGGTGTGATTTTAATTGTGTCTCTTTTTTAATGGAAATGCCACCATTTCAAAATTGTGTTTCCTTTTTCGTGACCAGCAGAAGACCGACGACGTTTTTCTCCCGCCTGTAATGGAAACGTTGCTCTCCGTGCTCAGAAACGCCACTCGGGGCCCAACTTGAAGAGGCTCGCTGAGGAGCGTGCAGCGGCAAAACGACATCGCCTCTTCCTTTCGTATCCTAACCTCAACCAAGACCCAGACATCAAAGGCAGGTGGAGTGAAACCATGAAATTACAGGCAAGGTGTCAATTACCCTTTGAAACCAAGCACTCTCCAAATCCAGGCAAGACCCAGCCGGTCCCCTGGAATTAGAACAAATAAAGTGGAACTGAGGGAAGAAAGGCAGGGAAGGGGAGGGAAGAGCAGCGAAGGAGGAGGTTTACAGGCCATGTTGACAATATGGCATCAGCATAAAAGGCCCTAATTCATCTTTAAATTACCCTTTCCTCACACGACTTTACCCCACCGCCTGTTTGGGTGCGCGGCACTCTCTAGTCTGGGAAGAACGAGGAGAAAGGACTTCACCTCAGCCCCGCCGTGTTACACGCGCAAGCTACAGTTTGTGTGACTTTGTGCAATCTTGTCGCATGGAGGCGTCCCGTTTCCCCAAACCTCAAAAACGTTTCTTTGGGGGGTGGGGGAGTAGATAATGAGCGTTGAAACCACCTTCACACCTTCTAATTTAGCTATAAACCTTTCCATGACTGACATGAAAACTTTATGGGGTATATTACATAAAATGTAATCACCCTAAACCAAAGACGACTTCAATTTTACATTTGCTTTTCAAGCAAGAACACTAATACTGTTATTAAGGGCTGTAACTGGAAAGTGAGCAGCCATTAGCACTGCTGTCTGACATTTCACAGTGTTTTTTTTTAACAACATAAGGACCTATAAGGATACATCCAGCATTCAGGAGCAATAACAAATTGGATACAGAAAACAAGATATTATATTAGCAGCATTTTGAGGTAGATTACTATGTGTATGTTTTCATAAATATAGAAAAATTTCACAAATTACTGATTTGTTTTAAAGACATAGAGATGACTAAACAAGAGTAAAGTTTAATCAGTCCAAGTATTTTTCATTATTTGCAACGTAAAAAAAAAAAAAAAATAGTACTTCGGATGTTTGTGGGTATGTATGTATATATATTTAAATAAGTATTCCAAAAAGTTAATTTTCTTTTCTGGAGCTCTTTAGGTAAAAGTTTTCTGAGAATGTTCATCTGAATTTAAAAGTTGACTAAAGAAAGTTGAAAAGAAAAATAAATCAACTAATTTCTGAAATACTCCCCAAGGCATAGTGTTTCAATGCCCGTCCACGACTCAGTTTAATTGTAATAGGCAAATATACTGAATATTATCAACGGTGTTATTTAAATAGTGACTTTATATGTGGAGGAGTGCTCTGTAAATATTAATGAAGCTCAAAACTCTCAAACAAACTACCACAGAGGGAGAAGCAGACAGCTAATCCGTTAACAGCTTGACAGCAATAAAAAAAATTATAATAATATTAAAAAAAACATCCGGGTTCATAAAAAAAAATACTTCCCAATAATAGTAAGAGCTGTGAGTCATTGCAGACTGCGGTCTACACACCATCAGGTTTTTAGGCACGAGTGGAGAAGATGGTGTGTGGCAAAAGTTTCCAGTCACTGAAGCCAAGCATCTGTCAATTCACCTTACACTTCATAATGAAAGTTTTGTTTTCGTTTCCGTGGATACAGACAGTGAAACCTCTAGTTTGAGTATCACACTTATTTGGACACATTTAAAAAGATCATCTTCTTCCTTACACAAAACACATGAATGTATTATTTGCAAATAATCGTAACGAAATGTGCATGCAAACAAACAAAAATTAATGGGAACCATTTCAGATGTGGCAAAGTGTTCAATATGTGAAATCTACATTTAAAAAGCAGATATTCTACTATCTGAATCGCCTGGGGACATGTGGAAAACGTGTCGCAATATTTTCAAATCTATATTTTGTGCCGTGAACTCCACCTCAGTTCAGTATTCAGATTTTTGATTTTTGATTTTTTGTGGTAACCCCATATTGTTCAAGGAACATTTGCCGTTTTGTTGATTTTTTTTCTAAAATAAATGAAAGAACAGCAACAAATCCAACAGTGCCATTCATTTCTCTTCTATTTTTTCCCTTACAGTCTATTACAGTTCTCTTTCCTGTCATCCTGGTAAATTTGTAGAAACTAGTGTCACAGCGATCACAGTCACGTAAGTGTGATTTGTATCACTTAACTGCAAATGGTAACTTTATCTTTAAATTTATTTGTGCTTTTCTAGAACAAACAGGGAAAAAAGTAGTAAAACTACAGAACTCGACAGTAAGGACAGTTTTGGAGGAATTTAATCATCAATTGGAATTTATCATCAAAATTGTTATCATGATAAGAAATGTATCACGATAAATGATAAACAATTCGATAAATGCTCACACCTATTTGATTCCAAAAATGTATTTATTCAACTTGGGGTGGGAGATACGGACTAAAAGTTTTATCACAATATTTCGTAATAACAATAAAAGTGACAATAAAAACTATTTAGAACTTTTTTTCATTAGTTAGCTATATGGCTATTATAGACCCACGAACACAAATAATGCTCTTGGGAAAACATTCCTATTTGTAATTTTTCAATTGTATTGATATTTATTGGATGCTTTCATTAGACAAACTGTAGAAAATGGTAAAAGCAACAATCCCCGCAACACAGACAGCTTTTGGGGTGGCGACGTCGGGGGTTAAGATATAGTTAATTGTAATTTATCTTGACAGCAACAAATCGAAATCATTATCACGAGGAGAAAATGATCACAATAAATGATAAACGATGTGATAAATGCCCAGCCTTACAGTCAACCCTAGCCGCTTTTCCAGTTATTCAGCAGCTCATTCGTGTTGGGGGGGGCGGAGGGGTCGGGAGGCTCTTAGATAGCAGGTGAGTGACACTTTTTGTCCTCCCCAAAGGGGAAGTGATGTAAACATCAAGCCAGAAGGGTCCAAAAACAACTCTGAGCTAAAAATCAAAGAGCCCAACTGTTCAGTCAAGCCAGTTGTCGCGCCCTGCCGACAGACGCGGCTCTTCAGCAGAACGTTTCAAAAACCGCTCTCCGTTCGCTGCCACCTCTCTCTCCTATTACCAACACACACCAGCTCATATGTAAATGCATTACTAAATTGCTAAGGTGTTGATGTATTTGTGCGCCGGGGCCAAACGCTCTGGGCGAACGTTAACATGTTTCCAGCTGCTTGCCTGCGTAAGTGTCTGTGTGGGGTGGATTTCCATTTTAATGACTCAAACATAAATTATACATAAAGATGACAAAACAGCACTCCATTGAGAAAAAAAAAAAAACAGCTGAAAACACGCTTTGCCTCCGATGAACACGAAAGGTCAAGTGTTCGAACAAAAGCGCGTGAATTTTTTAGCTCCGAGGAGGCCTGTTGTTGTCCGTCGCCCCCTCCACCCCGCCACTCCACCCCCCACAGCTGGGACAAGACAGCTGAGCCCCGAGCTCTGCCATTACATCGGATCCCCTTATTAAAGAGAATCCCAGCAGTAATGGAAATAACCTGTTGTCGTGAGCCAGGTAGCTCGACAAGCCCATTAATCAAACCGGCGCTTGGGAAGGCGAAGGGCGGGGGCTGCGAAAGGGGGTGGAGGCCGTTTCAGTGGCTCGGAGAGAAAAAGTACAGTGAAGACAGGATGGGAGGAGGTTCCTGTGCTTGTTGACAAGCTCAAACCAAGCTTGAGCAAACAGGCTCCTCAAGGTGTGAGGAGCTGAAGTAAGCTACGGTACCTGAGACGGCCTATCGTTATGTAAACAGTCACGTAATTGGCAACGCTGCGAAACGTTAGCTGTTTTATGTGCAGCCGGGGAGAAATTATTACTCCGACGTCAGAGGCGTGATTGATATAAATAAGCCGTCAATCTGTGATTACAATTTAGAAAGTAACATCAGCGACAATATCAACCGAACATCACTGCGTGAAGTTACCTGGAGATGATTTGCATAGGAATGCGACGTTCGAATGGGCATAACACAGCAAAGGAAAATGACATATGGTTTCATTTTTATTCCAAATACAAATCATCATATTTCTATCTAGTGTAGATGTCTATGATGCTGGTTTTCAGTATTGTTTTATTAGAACTGTAGCCTTGCTATATAGTTTTAGCAATGGCAGCAGAGGAAGTGAACAAAGCCATTAAATCCATGTTAGCCGTGGTTCTAAATATTAAAATCCTCCTCATTGGGATTGGGTTTTCTTCACTCTTTGCATTGAGGGTGGCATTGGCAATTTCTGGTAAGCTTCATAGAGGTAGCGCTTAGGCGACATTTAAAACCTCAACAGCGTTTACGCTTCCAGGAAGCAATAGTTACTCAATGGCTAAGAATCCAGACTGTCTGTACGAAGCGAAGCGTAGAACAAGAGTCTGGTTTTCACCAGGCTAGGTCTGTATGCTTAACTATTGAGAAGTGATTGCTTCCTGTGGAAACTAACTAAAAACAACCAATAAGAGCCAGGAGGAGGGTCTTTGAGCTGTCAATCACACTTGTGTACACACCACCCACCCCATCTTCCTCCTTGCCCTTGGCGATAATGCGTCTTCTGGATAGCAGAGCTAATGTCGAGAATGCTCAGTCTAGTTATCATGGCTACCAATGTCGAGGGATAAATGGTTTTCCTGTAAAGGTAAGTTGTTTCTCTGCCGTTAGTACATTTAGCAGAGTACACGAGGATGATTGACAGCGCGAAGACCCTCCTCCTGGCTCTGATTGGTTAAACGCTAGAGAGAAGTTTCCAATCATTCATAAAAATGGTGCAACTACTGAAAACAAGTCTCTGTCAGCTCTTCTGTGTTTAGCAGAACTCAATTCAACTAAAATCATCAAAACATTCAAACTAAAAAGTCATTTCAGGTATGTTGCCCAAAAAAAAGACAAAAGGGTTTTATTAAAATCCAAATATATACTGCCAATTTCAAATTCCTTCCATTAAAGCTAATTATACCTGACTGGTGTATTTGCTTTAAGGATGACAAATAAATAATTAGTGTTGAACCCAAGATCACAAACCTCATTCTTTTCTGTTGGCTCCAGATACAAATTATTCACTTTCTCATAATACGCATACATACATACTTTCTTACTTCAGTGGTTTCCTTTGAAGTCATTTGTCAAGTAAAGTCTTGAGGCATTATGATAATCAGAAGTCAACATTGGATTTGTTTTACTCGGTTGAGAGCAGTGATTTGTCTCTATGAGGGGGTTAAAAGTCTTGTGGGACTGTTTCTAAACAAGGCTGCCAGTGTTTCCCGTCCTCTGTTCTGACTGATTGGGTGCCTAATTATGATCCTGTAAACAAAAAGGGGGCCGGAAAGTGTGTGATCCGACGGCTTACAGTGAGCCGCTGTCCTTGGCGTTTTCTTCGGTGCCGTTTAAATTATAGTCTCAAAAGATTGCAGAATTCTCATCTGATGCTGGGACAGAACAACACTTGTTTCTTACGACGAAGTCAAAGACAAAAAAGGGGACGGAGTCCAACTCTCTTGTTTTCTGTGACTTGGGATGAAAAAGAGTGCAGCACTTTTATGATCAGTGGAGCGCAACGGTTCAAAATGTTAACGTTCAACAAACACCATCGCCTTTAACCTTCTGAGTTTTCTCTTTTGATTGGTTAGGGCAAATTAATGTCCTTCCCCAGGCTTAAAGCTGCAGTACGCAACCTTTATGAAAAATATGTTTTTTACATATTAGCTGAAACTGTCATTATGTCGTGACAATGTAAAACGAGACAGATAATCTGTGAAAAAAATAAATAAATCAAGCTCCTCCACCTTGTACCTGTGGTCCTACTGCCATCTGCAGAAATTAAACACTCCAGGTGGGAAACAACCAATTGGAGCCAGGAGGAGGGTCTTAGTGCTGTCAATCAAACTTGTGTATGTGCTGCTAAGTATGTGTGACCTTGGCTACAGCTTTTGTTAGGCAAGGGCTGAAAAATATACGATAACATCAAGTGAGAAAATATCTGCTAAAATAAATCAAGAAGACAAAGTTTATAAAAAAAATAATTGAGAAATGTGTCCCCCAGCCCCTCCCTACAATGCCAACTCTTGACAAATCACAGCAATGGAACAAACTTTATTTGTTCCATTCAAATGAGTTTCATTTGAATGATGTACTTTGATGATGATGTACTTTTCTAATCCACACCATCATACACCAATGCAGAAGAATAGCACATCTAGTTTCTATTATTATTATTGTTATATTCCCTCGGCATCATTTGCATCGCTAGAAAAAGGCTGATTATGTCCTGTCAGGCCACCCATTGATGTTTTC